>NC_059115.1:58639672-59011279 GCF_020740685.1 Jaculus jaculus
AAATTAGTAAGTGAAGTACCTATCGATTATCAAAAGACAGCTTCGGGAGTATACTGAAACAGTCACTGGTTCTGACTGTCTACAGTTACGAAGTAGCACTGGAAGAGCCATTAAAAGGGGGAATGGGGGGGGGGAGAGTTCAAGAGATGAGTGGAGAGGAGCTAGCATGGTCCTAGCACTTGAGAAGCAGAGATAGAAGGATCGGCATGAGTTCAAGACCACCTAAGAATACATAGTGAATTCCATGTCAGCCTGGGATAGAGAGAAACCCTACCTCAAAAAGCTAAAGAAGAAGGGTCTGGAGGGATGGGTTAGTAGTTAAGGCATTTGCCTGCAAAGCCAAAGGACCTCAGTTCCATTCCTCAGGACCCATGTAAGCCAGATGCAGAAGATGGCACATGAGTCTGGAGTTCGAATGGAGTGGCTAGAGGCCCTGGTGCACCCATTCTCTCCCTCAACCCCCTCCCATCAAGTAAATAAACAAAAATAAAAATAACTGACAGAAAGCTGGAAGAAGCCATTCTACATGCAGTTCAATGGGAGAAAGAGATACTACCAAGTGAAGATACTCAACAGTGGACACTGAAAGCCTTATAATTGGCCAGCCAGGCCAAATGAGCCAACAGGTGCAATAGTGGCACATCTATCATGGTGGCAACCAGCTGTCCTCTAATTGGACTGAAGGCCCACTCCATTGGAGGGAATACATCCCTGATACTGAAAACTTAAAACAGGGGTAGTCATGAGACCTAGGGGTGTAACGTCTGCTGATATCTGGATAAATGTAGATACTATGTTTATCAAACTGTCCAGTAAGCACTTCTCTTAATATTCATACCCTTATACTAATGCTACCCTCACTTTGGATAGAGAATCTTCTCTTTTCAGATGGCAGTGACCTTGAGATGACTCAGAAGGTATCATGGTGCTGGAAAGAAGTGACTGGAGTACTGAGTAACATCTCGATCACACCTTTCAAGGCTCAGGGTCTAATGGGAAGAGGTGGCAGAAAGAATGTAAGAGCCAAAGGAAGGGTAGGACTCCTTACAACATGCTCCCTACAGACATAAAATGCCCTGGATATCCATGACCTCACAGTGCCTGACACTACCTACAGAAGACCATCATAAGAGGAGGAAAAGATCATGACATCAAAATAAAAGAGAGACTGACTGAAATGGGGAGGGGATATGATGGAGAATGGAGTTTCAAAGGGGAAAGTGGGGGAAGGGAGGGTTATTACCATGGGATATTTTTTATAATCATGGAACATGTTAATAAAAGTTGAGGGCTGGAGAAATGGCTGAGCTGTTAAGCGCTTGCCTGTGAAGCCGAAGGACCCCGGTTCGAGGCTCGATTCCCCAGGACCCACGTTAGCCAGATGCACAAGGGGGCGCACGCGTCTGGAGTTCGTTTGCAGTGGCTGGAGGCCCTGGCACACCCATTCTCTCTCTCCCTCTCTCTCTTTCTCTCTGTGTCACTTCTCAAATAAATAAATAAAATTTAAAAGGAAAATAAAAGTTGAGAAAAAAAAAAAAAAAACAAGCCAGACATAGTGGCATACTCCTTTAATCACAGAACTTGGAGGCAGAGGTAGGAGGACTGCTGTAATTGAGAGGCTACCCTGAGACTACATAGTGAATTCTATGTCAGCCTGGGCCAGAATGAGACCCTTTGAAAAACCAAAATAAATAAATAAATAAATAAATAAATAGATAGATAAATAAAAACAAAGAGTGAGTGAGAGAGAGTGTGTGTATGTGTGTGAGTAGGGGCCTGGAGAGATGGCTCAACAATTAAAGCTGCTTGCTTCAAAGCCTGAAGGCCTAGGTTCAATACCCTAGTACCCACCTACATAAAATATGATGCACAAAGTGGCACAAGCATCTGGAGTTTGTTTGCAATGGCAGGAGGCCTTGGGATGCCCATATTCACTCTGTTTCTCTCTCAAAAATACAATGAAAATATTTACCTAGGCATGGTGAAACACATCTTTAATCCCAGGATTTGAGAGGCAGAGGTAGGAGGATCATAGTGAGTTCAAGGCTAGCTTGAGATAATGAAGTGTATTTCAGGTCAACCTACACTATAGCAAAACCTTATCTCAAAAAACCAATTTTTAAAAAATATGAAACCTAAAAAATGAAAAGAAAACAAAAGGTTCTAGGAAGATGGCTCAGCTGTTCAAGGTGCTTACTTGTAAGCAAAGCCTGCCAGCCTGATAAATCCCCAGTACCCACAGCCAAATGCACGAACTGGAGCATGTATCTGGAGTTCCTTTAGAGTGACACAGCCCTTGATATACCCATTCTCTCTTGTTTCCAAATAAATAAAAATATTCTTTAAGAGCTGGAAAGAAGGTTCAGTGGGTAAAGGTACTTTCTAACAAACTTAACAGCCTGGGTTCAATTCGCCAGTACCCACGTAAAGCCATATGCACAAAGTGGCACATGCATCTAGAGTTCATTGGCAGTGGCCGGAAGCCCTTGCATGCCCATACTCATTCATATTCTCTCTTTCATAAACAAATAAATAGGGCTGGAGAGATGGCTTAGCAGTTAAGCACTTGCCTGTGAAGTCTAAGGAACCCGATTCAAGGCTCGATTCCCCAAGCCCACATAAGCCACATAAGCATAAGGTGGCACATGCATCTGGAGTTCATTTGCAGTGGCTGGAGGCCCTGGTGTGCGCATTATCTATCTGCCTCTTTCTCTCTGTCACTCTCAAATAAATAAATAAAAATGAACAAGTAAATAAATTAAAATATAAAGAATATTTTTTCAAAAAGATAGGAAAACATCCAGTCTTAGTCTTCTGATACTAAGATAAAGACAATTGTAAAACACATATCCAAAAGAAAATATTGGTCACACTGTAGCCTCTGCGAATAAGAGTTCTGTAATACTTACGGAATGCTTTGTCTATTCTCCATCCATTTGTTTTTTCTTCTCGTTTAAATTTATTCTGTTAACAACAAAAAGATCTATAGTAATTTCTGCCATTAAATAGAGCCTATATTTATCTAGTAAACATTAATATGAAATTCTATGAAGTATACTGTTCACTTCTACATCATGCATCTTTGCCAACATGCCAACTGAAAGATTACCTTCTTTCTGGGCGTGGTGGCACACATTTTTAATAGAAGCACTCGGGAGGCAGAGGTAGGAGAATCGTCATGAGTTCAAGGCTACCCTGAGACTACATAGTGAATTCCAGTCAGCATGGGCTAGAGGGGGACCCTACCTCAAAAAAAAAAGGGGGGGGGAATTACATTCTTAGGGCAACCTGAAACTACATAGTGAATTCCAGGTCAGCCTAAGCCAGAGTGAACCCTACCTCAAAAAAAAAAAAAAAAAAAAAAAAAAAATTACCGTCTTAAATATAACAATGGGAGAGTTATAGAAAGCTTCCTGATTCATCTTTTTGTTTGTTTGGTTTGTTGGCTGGTTGGCATTAAAGGAGTAAACCACCATGACCAACCTGCTGTCCCCTATTATCAACAGCATAAAACAGCAAGGTAGGCTGGATTAATAACACACAAACAGTCAACTACCATAGAAACAGATCAAATCTACAATCAATGCAGCTAACAGTAACTTTATACAATCTAAAAATATTCATATAAAGTTAATAACCATCTTACATTATTGTTCCAAAGTGTTTTTTTATTAGTTTTGTTTAGGGAGACAGACATGTACATGCCTGGGCTTTCAGCTGCTGCAAAGGAACTCCAGACATGTGCACCCCTTTGTGCAACATTATATCACTGTGTGCCTGGCTACATGGGCCCTGGAGATTCAAACATAGGTTTTTAGGCTTCACAGGCAAGCGCCTTAATGGCTAAGCTATCTCTCCAGCCACCAAAGTGTTTTAAGTTGCACAGAGAGGAGACGACACCGAAACAAGTTGGCAAAAATATGAAGCAAGTCAAGTATGGCTCTGGATGGATGAATATATATGTTACACAGACTGGCTTCAAGCTCACAGTGTTGCCTGAGAATGTCTTTCAAATACTGATCCTCAAGTCTCCATGCCCTACTGGAATTACAGACAAGCACCACCACAATGCAGATTATCTCCATTAAGATGGAGTAGATGGACTGGAGATATGGTTTAGTGGTTAAGGTGCTTGCCCTGCGAAGTCTAAGCATCTATGTTCTACTCTCGAGATCCCACATTACCCAGACGCACCAAGATGAGGCAAGCACAAGGTCACACATGCCCACAAAGTGGCACATGAATCTGGAGTTCTATTACAGTAGCTGAGGACCTGGTGCACCAATTCTCTCTGTGTGTCCCTCTCTCTGTCACTCTCCCAAAAATAAAAATAAATTAAAAAAAAATTGTTAATGGAGTGGTTAACAGATAAAACTCAGCCCATCCTAAAATCCCAAGTAAGACTGAATAAATAAATTTGTGTCTGCAACTATTTACCATGCATACCCACCATAGAAACCATCAATCCTCCACAGATAGATGTTCAGGAAGAAAAATATATAGGGCTGGAGTGATGGCTTATGATTTAGGTGCTTTCTTGCAATGCCTAAGTGAGGTCAGGGGAAGATATTGAGTAAAGGAAAGGTGAAGGGAAGGCTAATCAAAATCTAAAAGTATATAAATAAATCATATGGAAACCTACTTTTCTGGACAATGGAACACTCAGAAGCCATAGATTGTTACTAGAAAATTTTCAGGGCCAGGGATAGGATACCTTCCAGTGAGTTGTTGGACAGGGAGGTCCCTGAGGCGCCCAAAACATTACAGGCCATTGTTGAGGCCCTTGGTGTCCCACCAGGAATAGATGGTAAAACCCTATTGCTGAAGACTACACATACTTGGGCTGCAAGGTCACTGAGAAATCTTGCTGGAATTGAGCTGAAAACCTCCTCCCTTTACACCAGCTGACAGAATGCTGAAGAGAAAGAATTCACCAGTGGAGATATTCAACAGCAGACACTGTAAGCCTTAAATTGGACAGCCAGACCAAGTAAGCCAATAGGTACAATAGTGGTATGACTGTTATGGGGGAAACCAACTGCTCTCTAACTGGGCTGGAGGTCCACTACACAGGAGGGAATACATACCTGATACTGAAAACCTACAACAGGGGTAGTCATGAGGCTTAGAGGTGTAACATCTGCTGCTGTGTACTTAATGTATATAGTATACTCACCAAACTGCCCAGTAAGTACTTCTCTTAATGTTCACACACATATAGTAATGTTACTCTCACTTTTGGCTAGAGAAGCTTCTCTTTTCAGATGTCAGTGTGACTCAGAAAGCACCATGGTGCTGAGAAGTGGCAGAGGAGTGCTGAGCACTGAAACATTTCTATCACACCTTCTAAGGCTCAGGGTCCATTGTGGAAGAGGTGGCAGAATGTAGGAGCCAAAAGAAGGGCAGGACTTCTTAAAACACACTCCCCCAGACCCAAAATAGCCTGAATACCCATGACTTCACAGTATCTGACACTACCTAACCTGACTTTAAAAACTATCACAATAACACTGGAGAGATGGCTCCATGAATAAAGGTACTTGTTTGTAAAGACTACCAGGCCAGGTTCAATTCCCCAGTACCCACATAAAGACACATGCACAAAGTGGTGCATGCAGTTCATAGTGGCAAGAGGAAAGAGGAGTGACCCTGGCACACCCAATCTGTCTCGCTACCCTCGCTTGCAAACAAATTATAAAAACTAAATAATCACTACCATGTACACTTGCTGTTTATCACCATTAGGTGGATTCTTAAAGACTCCATACTTCAGCCTCATGCATATATTACAAATCTGCACTACCTTAACACCTTCTAACCTCTTTTAAGACATTGATTTACTTCATAAAACTTATTACCATGAAAAAAAAAACTTATTACCATGAAATATACAAACGCCCACAGATAAATCTACCTAAAAAGATAGTACCCCTTTAAATAATAACAAGATGTGATCCTTTAAACATCTTCTCAAAAGTTAACAAGAGTTACCTCCTCATTGAGTTCTAGGCCACTCTGAGACTACATAGTGAATCCCAGGTCACCCACTTTTTTTACACTTTGACCAAAAATCTGTTGGAATCACACTAACTTTATATGGGCAGAATCAAAATATTTCTGAGAGAAATAATCTAATGACTAATACAATGAATGAGATTATCAGAAAGCTCAACTCTTTTTTAAATTTTTTGGTTTATGTTTATTTATTTATTTGAGAGTGACAGACAGAGAAACAGGCAGAGAGAGAGAGAGAGAGAGAGAGAGAATGGGCTTGCCAGGGCTTCCAGGCAGTGTAGACAAATTCCAGATGCGTGCGCCCCCTTCTGCATCTGGCTAACATGGGTCCTGGGGAATCTAGCCTTGAACCGGAGTCCCTAAGGCTTCACAGGCAAGCACTTAACTGCTAAGCCATCTCTCCAGCCCAGAAAGTTCAACTCTTGATCAATTTCTAGCCATCCTGGAACCTCAATGTTCTTTTAACAAAGAACAGAAAATAAAGCTCTTATAGAAGTTCAATGAGCAAGGCTACCCCATTATACAATACAGTCCAGAATGTTCCTAAGCAATTGCTTCAATGTATAGTCTAGTTCTTTCCTGATGATTATTTTCCCTAATATACTGAACTTGATAGGGTGGGAAATGAAAGAAAAAGCACATGGTCTTGTTATTAACTAGAAATGCATTAGGACAACATAGTGTTATAGTACTCTCTAAGCACTTAAACCCAGAAAAGTACTGTTTCTCGGTAAAAAGGTGAAGGTGAAAGTGAGCTCATTCCCTGAGGCACACCACAACTATAATCGGCATCACCTGGTACTTACAATGTCAGCGGACACTCTCAAAGGGAAAGGGTAAGAAAGTAATAGGTAGTTCATTTATATACATCTCACCATTCTGGGTTTCTTTTTTGTTTTGTTTTTTTGAGGTAGGGTCTCACTCTAGCCCAAGCTGACCTGGAATTCACTATGTAGTCTCAGGTTGGCCTGGAACTCATGGCAATCCTACCTCTGCCTCCCAAATGCTGGGATTAAAGTCATGCGCCACCATGCCCAGCCATCTCACCATCCTTATGCCTTTCTAAAAAATCCAGAAATATATCTCATATCCAAAAGCTACCATAAGTTTTCCGATACATTTATCTCCTTTTTTTTTTTAATTAATTTATTATTAGAGACAGAGAGAGAGAGAGAGAGAGAGAGAAAGAGAGAGAATGTGCAAGCCAGGGCCTCTAGCCACTGCAAATGAACTCCAAATACATGCACCTCCTTGTACATCTGGCTGACGTGGGACCAGGAGAATCAAACCTGGGTCCTCAGGCTTCCCAAGCAAACACCTTAACTGCTAAGTCATCTCTCAAGCCTCTTAACTTCTTTTTTTTTTTTTTAATTTATTTATTTGAGAAAGACAGACACAGAGAGAAAGACAGGTAGAGGGAGAGAGAGAATGGGCGCGCCAGGGCTTCCAGCCTCTGCAAACGAACTCCAGACGCGTGCGCCCCCTTGTGCATCTGGCTAACGTGGGACCTGGGGAACCGAGCCTTGAACCGGGGTCCTTAGGCTTCACAGGCAAGCGCTTAAATGCTAAGCCATCTCTCCAGCCCTTAACTTCTTTTTTTAATTAACTCTTTTTTGTTTGTTTGCTTGCAAGCATAGATAATTGAGAGAAGAAACACAAAGAGAATAGGAGTGCTTTGTTTCCAGCCATTGCAGATGAACTCCAGATACAAGCGCCACCTTGTGCATCTGGCCTATGTGGGTACTGGAGAATTTAACCTGGGTTCTTAGGCTTCATAGGCAAACAACTCAACTGCTCTTCAGCCCCTCATTAATTAACTCTTAATCCCAGTGCCTTTATCAGTAGCCCCAAAATACTTTTTAAAAAAGGAGGGGCTGGAAAGATGGCTTAGCAGTTAAAGCATTTGCTTACAAAGCCAAAGGATCCCAGTTCAATTCTCCAGGACCCATATAAAGCTAAATACACAAGGGGGTGCATGCATCTGGAGTTCGACTGCAGTGGCTGGAGGCCCTGGTGTGCCCATTCTCTATCTCTTTCTGTCTTTGCCTCTTTTTCTCTCTCAAATAAAAATAAACTGTGTTTGGTGCCACATGCCTTTAATCCCAGCACTCGGGAGACAGAGGTAGGAGGATAGCCGTTGAGTTTGAGGCCACACTGAAACTACATGATTAATTCCAGGTTGGCCTGGACCAGAGTGAGACCCTACCTGGGAGGGGGGGGGGGACAGCAGCAACAAAAAAAGCTGGGTGTGATAGGACACGCCCTTAATCTGATCACTCACTTGGGAGGCGGAGATAGGAGGATCACCATGAGTTCAAGGCCACCCAGAAACTAAATAATGAATTCCAGGCCATATTAGAATTGAAAAATCTTACACTGGGCGTGGTGGTATACACCTTTAATCCCAGCACTTGGGAGACAAAAGTAACAGGATTGCCATGTATTTGAGGCCACCCTGAGATAGTGAATCCTAGGTAAGCCTGGACTAGAACAAGACCCAACCTTGAAAAACAAAAAAATAAAAATAAAAATTTATTGATCTTACAAGGCAGTGTAACAAAAGCATAATAATGAAAAGACAGACTATATACTAAGTCAAGTACAAATTATATACATATATACTTATATACAAATGTATACATATATTTTGTTTTGGACCCTTTCCAATGAGTGAATGTGATGGGTTTACTTTACCTTAATTTCTATCCTTCCTCTGTGAGGAAAAAGTTGTCCAATCATAGAAAAGTCGGTTCCTACCATACTGATGGCTAAAAAAAACATATCTGTTTCTGTAAAAATAAAAGATTTTAAATCATTGAAAATCAATCTTCTCCTGAGAGGAAACAAACTTCATATAAGTGTTTCAATTAAAAATAAACTTCACAACGCTTAATTTTAATGGAAAGAAACCAATAATAGCAACTAAAGTACCTTAACACTTAAAACATATATTATAGCTGAGTGTGGTGGCAAATCTGTAATCCCAACACTTCTTCTAAGACTGAGGCAGGACAACTGTTGTGAGTTCAAGGTCAACATAGGCTCAATGAGTTTCTATCTCAAAAAGACAAAAATAGTAGTATTAAGAAAATTTCAGGGCTGCAGGAACGGCTTAGTGGTTAAGGCATTTGCCTGCAAAGCCAAAGGACCCAGATTCAATTCCCCAGGACCCACATTAGCCAAATGCATTCATTTGCAGTGGCTGGAGGCCCTGGCACACCCATTGTCCCTCTCTCTGTCTATCAAATAAATAAATAAAGGTGTGTACCACCACACCCAAACAGGCCAATGAGCTCAATTATGTAAAAAAAAAAAGATAGGAAGAAAAAGAATAACAAAATTTCATGCTCATACATAATAATTTTTTTTGGAGATAGTATCACATATTTTATCATATCACATATATTATCCAGACTGGCCTCCAACTTACTATATAGCCAAGGATGGTCTTGAACTAACCCTACTTCAACTCACCCAAAGTGTTGGGATTACAGATGTGTGTCATCACAACCACTGTAAGCGGTGCTAGATATCACACCCAGAAATTTGTGCATGCAACCCGGCATGGTGGCACACACAGCACTTGGGAGGCAGAGGCAGAAGTATTGCCTTGAGTTCGAGGCCAGCCTGAGACTACATAGTGAATTCCAGGTCAGCTTGGGCTAGAGTGAGACTCTGCCTCAAAAAAAAAGAAAGAAATTTGTACATGCTAGTATGCTTAAGTTATCTGGTCTCATTTAAAATGCCTTGACGTAGCGGCACACGCCTTTAATCCCAGCACTCAGGAGGTAGAGGTAGGAGGATTGCCATGAGTTCAAGGCCACCCTGAGACTCCATAGTGAATTCCAGGTCAGCCTGGGCTAAAGTGAGACCCTACCTCAAAAAAATAAAATAAAATAAAATGCCTTGAAAAAAACCTATTATTCATAGTCAGTATGAAGACATGTGCAGCTAAGATGTCCACTAGATAAAGCTAAGTAGTATATAAAGAAACTAGCTGTTAGGCATGATTCAATAAACAAAAAGGAATAAAAAGTTTTGATAGTAACCACCTGGCATACACTTAAATCCAACTATAATGAAATACTGTAGTAGTTTTGTAGTATACTGCTTTCCATTAGTTTGACATGATGACTTTACAGGTCATTAAGAGGCAAAACTATATTGGTCTTAGAGGCATAGAGATAGCAAAACAATACCAGTCATGGTGGTTCATGGTCTGTAATACCAGCTCTAGAGGTAGAAAAAGGAAGATCAGGGGCTCAATATGATTAAGTGTTTTATAATAGCATTCTGGTGTAGGAAGAAAGGGAGAAGTAAAGGAAGAAAAGATATGAGAAACTTGGCAAAAGCTAGCTAAGGAGAACAGGATGGTATAGTCTGAAAAGGAAGTACAGAATCTTCCTTTTCTAAGGCAGGATTTCACACTAGCCAACATCTCATGATTCTCTTGCCTCAGCCTCCTGAATACTAGTAATTACAGGCATATGCTATCATTTGTTTAATAACATAATTTTTACTTACAAAAATTTTATTATTCTATGCTACCTAAAATCAAGCATTATGAGCATTACAAGCACTGTTAATTATTCACTTAAATGGTACTTCTTAAGACTAGAGTGATGGTTCAGCAGTTAAGGAACATACCTATAAAGCCTAATGATCCAGGTTTGATTCCCCAGTACCCACGTAAAGCCAGATGCACCTTAAAGTGGCACGTAAACTTGGAATTTGTTTACAGCAATTGGAGGCCCTGGTACACCCATTCTCTCTATATATATATCTTCTATCTCTCTCTGCTTGCAAATAAATTAAAAAGTTTGTTTTTTTAAATAGTGCTTCTTTATGGAAGGATTTCATAGGATGATTCATCCACACTGACAAAAAAAAAAAAAAAGGGGGCTTCATTTTAATAGGTTTTGCTGTTTTGTTTTGTGGGTTTTTGTTGTTTTGTTTGTTTTTCAAGGTAGGGTCTTACTGTATCCCAGGCTGACCTGGAATTCACTATGTAGTCTCAGGGTAGCCTCAAACTCACAGTAATCCTCCTACCTATGTCTCATGAGTGTTGAGATTAAATGCATGCAACACCACACCCAGCTTTTGGAGAGATGGTTTAGCGGTTAAGCCACTTGCCTGGAAATACTAAATACCCTGAATTCCCCAGGACCAACAAAAGCCAGATGCACAAAGTGGCGCATGCATCTGGAGTTCATTTGTAGTGGCTGGAGCCCCTCCTTCTCTCTCCCCTCATTCATTCATATATTCTCTAATTTTCTCTCTCCCCCTTTCCCCCCTTCCTTCCCACTCTCCCACTAAAATAAATAAAATATATATATATATATATATATATTTTTTTTTTTTTTGGTTTTTCGAGGTAGGGTCTCACTCTGGTTCAGGCTGACCTGGAATTAACTCTGTAGTCTCAGGGTGGCCTCGAACTCACGGCGATCCTCCTACCTCTGCCTCCCGAGTGTTGGGATTAAAGGCGTGCGCCACCATGCCCGGCTAATAAAATATTTTTCTAAAATGTCAAAGCTATAGTGGAGAAAGGGGGAATGGACTTCAAGGTGAAGAGAAAAAAAGATACTTTACAAATCAGAAAAAGAAAATAGCTTAATTTCAATTATATAAGTCAACAATTTTAATGAAAATTACTTACCTTTATTTGACCATGGTTTGGAGTAATAATTTTTCCTAAAGCTGGAATAGGTAGTTGTTGAGCCACGCTCAAATATAGGATCATTTTCTTCAACCACACAAGGACCTTTTGTCCTTAAAACTTCTACAGTTAAACTGAAAGAAACACATTTCAAATAAATTCACATTAAAAACAAGTAACATATAACCCCGAGTAAATTTACAAGCCAGTACCTTTAACCAATAAACAATCACTCCAGCTCCCAACAGTAAATTTACGTAGTTTATTTATTTTTTGTTCACTTTTATTTATTTGAGAGCCAAAGAGATCTCTGTCAAGCAGAGAGAGAGAGAGATAGAGAATGGACACACCAGGGCCTCCAGCCACTGCAAACGAACTCCAGACGTGTGCATCCCCTTGTGCACCTGGCTAATGTGGGTCCTGGCAAAATGGCACCTCAAACTAGGGTCCTTAGTCTTCATGGGCAAGCACTTAACTGCTAAGCCATCTCTCCAACCCTACATGCTTAATTTAAATAGTTATGATTGGCTGGCTAGCTCAGTCAGTAGAGCATGAGACTAAATAGCTGTATTTTAAATTTTACCACAGAAGTTACATCAAAAGAATTTATTTGAAAAAATACATTTGCAAAACTGATAACATAAATTAGATATGCATATGTAAGCACTTCTCTTTATGTTCATACCCATATATTAATGCTACTCTCACTTTTGGTTAGAGAAGCTTCTCTTTTCAGATGTCAGTAACCTTGGGATGACTCAGAAGGCACCATGGTGCTGAAAAGCTATCATACCTTCCAAGGCTCAGGGTCCATTGAGGAAAAGGAGGCAGAAAGACTGTAAGAGCCAAAGGAAGAATAGGACTCCTTACAACATGCTCCCTCCAGACACAAAATGGCCTGGATATCCATGACCTCACAATGCCTGACACTACCTACACAAGACCATCATAATAGGAGAAAAGATCATGACATTAAAATAAAAGAGAGACTGACTGAGAGCTGGAGGGATGGTTTAGCAATTAAGGCATTTGCCTGCAAAGTCAAAGGACCCAGGTTCAAGTCCCCAGGACCCACATTAGCCAGTTGTATTTTAAAATTTACCATAGAAGTTACATCAAAACAATAAAATATATTTGACTTCTCAGCACCACGGTGCCTTTTGAGTCATCCCAAGGTCATTGCCATCTGAAAAAAGAAGCTTCTCTAACCAAAAGTACACAAGGGAGGGTGCACATGTCTGGAGTTCATTTGCAGTAGCTGAAGGACCCAGCATGCTCGTTCTCCCTCTCTTTCTCTCTCCCCCTCTTTCTGTATCAAATAAGCAAAAATTAAGAAAACAAAAAAGAGAGAGAGAGAGCTGAGCGTGGTGGCGCACTCGCCTTTAATCCCAGCACTCATGAGGCAGAGGTAGGAGGATCTCTGAGAGTTCAAGGCCACCCTGAGACTACATAGTGAATTCTAGGTCAGCCTGAGCCAGAATGAGACCCTACCTCGAAAAACCAAAAACGAGAGAGGGGGGGGGGACTGAGAGGGGGAGGGGATATGGCAGAGAGTGGAGTTTCAAAGGGGAAAGTGGGGGAAGGGAGGGAATTACTATGGGATATTGATTACAGTTATGGAAGTTGTCAATAAAAATAAATAAATAATAGCTGGGCAAGGGGCCACACACCTTTAATCCCAGCCCTCAGGAGACAAAGGTAGGAGGATCTCTGAGAGTTCAAGACCAACTTGAGACTACATAGTGAAATCCAGGTCACCCTGAACTAGAGTGAAACCCTACTTCAAAAAAACAAAATAAGGGCTGGAGAGATGGCATAGCCGTTAAGCGCTTGCCTGTGAAACCTAAATACCCCGGTTTGAGGCTCAATTCTCCAGGACCTATGTTATCCAGATGCACAAGGGGGCGCACGTGTCTGGAGTTCGTTTGCAGTGGCTGGAAGCCCTGGTGGGCCCATTCTCTCTCTCTCTCTCTCTCTCTCTCTCTCTCTCTCTCTCTATCTATTATCTATCTATCTATCTATCTGCCTCTTTCTCTCTCGGTCACTCTCAAATAAATAAATAAAAAATACTCCCTCATATGTGGATCCTAGCTACAGATGATTGGGCTTCTGAGTGAGAAGGAAGTACATGCTGAACCATGTTTATTGCTGCTCAAATAAATAAATAAAAATAAGCAAAAAACTTTTTAAAAAAATGCCAGACATGGTGGTGCACACCTTTAATCCAAGCACTTGGGAGGCAGAGGTAGGAGGATCGCCATGAGTTCAAGGCTACCCTGATACTATAGGGAATTCCAGGTCAGCCTGAGCTAGAGTGAGACACTACCTCAAAAAAAAAAAAAAACAAAAAACACCTAAAGTAAAGAAGGTATGCCCATATTAGAATTGAACAATCTTACATTAAATATACATTAAATCTTACACTAAATATATATAATATAAAACAAATTTGGGATGAGAAATAAAATAAATAAAAACTTTATAGCCTGCTGTGGTGAATCATGCCTTTAATAACAATACTCGGGAGGCAAAGGCAGGAGGACCATCATGAGTTCAAGGCCAACCTGAGACTACATAGTGTCTCATTCCAGGTCAGCTTGGGCTAGAATAAGACCCTACGTGAAAAACAAAACTAAACAAAACTTTCAATTCCTTTTTTGTTTACTGAATCATGGAGCCCCTTTTCTGCTTTCTTTCGAGGTAGGTTCTCACTGTAGCCCAGGCTTACCTGGTAATCATCCTGTAGTTCCAGGATGGCAGCAAACTCATAGCACTCTTCCTACTTGACTCCCAAGTGCTGGGATTAAAGGTGTATGCCACCACCCCTGGCTCGCCTTATTTTTATTTATTTTTAAATATTTTGTTTGTATTTATTTGACAAAGAGAAACAGGCAGAGAGAAAGAGAAAGATAATGGGCACACCACGGACTCTACCTGCAACAAGCAAACTCCAGATATATGTGCCACACTGTGCATCTAGCTTATGTGGATCCTGGGAAATCAAACCTGGGTCCTTTGGCTTTGCAGGCAAACACCTTACCACTAAGCACTGAGTGCCCTGGAGTGCCTGAATTCAATCCACCCACCATCCACATAAGGCCATACCCAGGCCAAACTTGTTTGCAACAAGAAATCCTATCTCAAAGAACAAAGCACACAATTTCTCTGACCTAGAGATGTGTGTCCATACACAAACATGCATACATACACACATGCATGCATGCAGGCAAATAAATTTAAATAAAATACAAAGTAAAAAGGCCTGGTATGGTGATCCAGGGGTGGTGGCATACACCTTTAATCCCAGCACTTGGAAGGCACAGGTATGAGGAACACTGTGAGTTCAAGACCAACTTGAGAGGACATAGTGAATCAGGTGAGTCTGGGCTAAAGCAAGACCTTACCTTGAAAAATAAAGGGGGGAGTGATGTTTGGAGAGATGGCTCAGCAGTTAAAGCACTTGCCTAAGGACCCAGGCTGAATTCTTCAGGACCCATTCAAGCCAGATGTACAAGGTGGCACATATGTCTGGAGTTCATTTGCAGTGGCTGGAGGCCCTAGAGTGCCCATTCTTTTTCTCTCTCTCTTTCTGCTTTTTTTCTATCTTTCAAATAAATAATTAAATATTTTAAAATAAATAACAGTGAATCAATATTTCTAGAAATCTGCCCTCCGTGTAAAACAGAATACAAAGGGAACAATAATTCTAATCAATTACCAACAAAGTTAGGAAAACAGTGTAGACTGGGTAGATAGATGGCTCAGTAGCTAAAGGCACTTGCATGTAAAACAATGTTACTTTGCCATGCAGGGTAGCACACACCTTTAATCCCAGTACTTGGACAGCAGAGGTAAGAGGATAACAGTTAAGTTCAAGGACACCCTGAAACTGAATTCATTAAATCATGAATTCTGGGTTAGTCTGGGCTAGTGTGAGACCTTACCTCAAAACAAAAACAAAAACTTTAAAAAAATCCTACCTTGAAAAACCAAACAAAAGAAAGAAAAAGAATGTAAAAATTACAAATTAGGGGCTGGAGAGATGGTTTAGCAGTTAAGGCACTTATCTGTGAAGCCTAAAGACGCAAGTTTGATCCTCCAGAACCCACATAAGCCAGAAGCATATGGTGGCACATAAGTATGGAGTTTGTTTGCAAAGGCTAGAAACCCTGACATGCCCATTCTCTCCCTCCGTCCCTCCCTCCCTATCCTTCTCTCTCAAATAAATTACAAATAAATCTATTCTATTTTTCTGCTTAAATTCATGTGTAATATAAATGGTGGGTGACAGTGACAAATTCAAAAACAGAATCTCTCTTTAGATAAGACATATCCATGCTCTTAAAACCACAACTACCTCCCTTTCTTCTTTCTCCCCCGCCCCACCATTTCTCTAACTCACCTCTCTTCATCCAAAATAATAGATCCATCTTCTGCCACTTTTACTCGAGGAACCAGCAGTGGTCCATCCTCCTCCTCCACTTCCACTTCGTCATTAGGATTAACATCAGCATCAGGACTAATCTTGCTTTCTTGCCTGCTAAATGTAAAGATAAGTTAATTAGTACAGCTATAAAAATGCTTATGGGATAATCCCAGCACTCGGGAGGCAGAGGTAGGAGGATCGCCGTGAGTTCGAGGCCACCCTGAGACTCCATAGTGAATTCCAGGTCAGCCTGGGCTAGAGTGAGACCCTACCTCGAAAAAAAAAAAAAAAAAAATGCTTATGGGAGCTATGGTTATACTGTAAGTATAAAGCATGTGTTTATCAAAGACCCTGTACTCAATACCCAACACCGAAAGTATTTCCTGAATAGTATGAACTAGAGCTGTAGAGATGGCTTAGCAGTTAAGGTGCTGGCCTACAAAGCCTAAGGACCCAAGTTTGATTCCCCAGGACCCACATAAGCCAGATAGACAAGGTGGTACATGCATCTGGAGTTCACTTGCATTGGAAGCCCTGGTGCATCCATTATCTTATTTCTCTCTCTCTCAAATAAATAATACTTAGAAAAAAATTTTTTATAGAAAGAGAGAAAGTCAAGAGTAGTGGTGCACGCCTTTAATCCCAGCACTCAGGAGGCGGAGGCTGAGGTAGGAAGACTGCTGTGAGTTTGAGGCCACCCTGAGACTCCATAATGAATTCCAGGTTAGCCTGGGCTAAAGTGGGAACTCTACCTCAAAAAACCAAAAGAAAAAAACGCCTGTAATACCAAAACTAGGGCTGTGTCAGTATGCACAGCATACTTGTTTATTTGAGAAGGAGAATAAGGGTGTAATAAGTATGGCTATAGCCTCTTGCCACTGCAAATGAACTCCAAAACCATGTCCTACTTTGTATATCTGGTTTTATGTGGGAACTAAGGACTCAAACCAAAGTCAACAGACTTTGTAAGCAACTGCCTTTAACCACTGAGCCAACTCAACCTCCACAGCCTTGAACTTGGAATCATCTTGCATCAGCCACTAGACTGCTGTAATTACAACAGGCATCCCAATGTCTACCTACAACTTTTATTCTCGAGACAGTCTACATCTGGGCTGGAGAGATGGCTCAGTGGTTAAAAGCACTTGTTGAAAGCCTGAAGTCCCAGGTTCAATTACCCAGTACCTATGTAAAGCCAGACACACAAAGTGGTGAATATGTCTACTTTTTGAACAATGGAACACTCAGGAGCCCTAGATTGTTACTAGAAAATTTTCAGTGCCAGGGATGGGATACCTTCCAGTGAGTTGTTGGCCAGGGAGCTCCCTGATGTTCTCAAAACATTACAGGCCATTGTTGAGACCCTTGGTTTCCCACCAGGAATAGATGGTAAGACCCTATTGCTGAAGACACCACATACTTGGGCTGCAAGGCCACTGAGAAATCCTGCTGGAACTGAGCTGATAACCTCCTCCATGTAGACCAGCTGACAAAGCTGGAAAAAGCCACGCTGCATTCAGTTCAATGGGACAGACAGAAATCACCAGGGATGCAAGCCTTATATTTTGCCAGCCAGGCCAAATGAGCCAATGGATGCAATAGTGGCACATCTATTAAGGGAGAAACCAATTGCTCTCTAATTTGACTGGAAGCCCGCTCCATGGGAGGGAATACATCCCTGATACTGAAAACCTACAACAGGGGTAGTCATGAGTCCTAGGGGTGTAATGACTGCTGCTGTGTAGCTAAATGTATATACTATGCTCATGAAAATGCCCAGAAAGCACTTCTCTTAATGTTCATACCCATATATTAATGTTAGTCTCACTGTTGGTAGAGAACCTTCTCTTTTCAAATGGCAGTGACCTTGGGATGATTCAGAAGACATCATGGTGATGGAAAGAAATGACCGCAGTGCTCAGTAATGCAATATCTCTATCACAGTTTCCAAGACTCAGGGTCCATTGTGGAAGAGGTGGCGGAAAGAATGTAAGAGGTCAAAGGAAGGGTCAGACTCATTACAATGTGCTCCACCAGACACAAAATGGCCTGGATATTCATGACCTCACAGTGCCTGATACTAGCTATACAAGACCATCATAATAGCAAGAAAAGATCAATCAAAATAAAAGAGAGACTGACTGAGAAGGGGAGGGGATATGATGGAAAATGGAGTTTTGAAGGGGAAAGTGGGGACTGGGAGGGCATTACCATGGTATATTTTTTACAATCAAGAAGTTGTTAATAATAAATTAAAATTAAAAAAAAAGAGCCAGGTGTGGTGGTGCACACTTTTAGTCCCAGCACTTGGGATGTAGAGATAGGAGGATTGCCATTAGTTCAAGGCTACCCAGAGACTACAGAGTGAATTCCAGGCCAACCTTGGCTACAGCGAGACAAGACTTCAAAAACTAAAAAAATAATAATAAAATAAAAAAGAAGTTGTCACTGATAAAAAATTTATTCAGCATGTGTAAGGCCCTGGGTTTGATACACACACACACACACCTCTCCATAGCCAGGTGTGGTGGCACACACCTTTAATCCCAGTGCTGGGGAGGCAGAGGTAGGTGGATTGCTGTGAGTTCAAGGCCACCCTGAGACTACATATTGAATTCCAGGTCAGCCTAGGCTACAGTGAGATCCTACCTTGAAAAACCAAAATAAAATAAAAACACCTATCCATAAGTAGAACATATTGAAAGAAAAAAACGAGATACTTACTGGGTTGGGGTTAGTGATTTTTCAGTTTTCCTCTCTTGTTCCACTGAAGAACTATTAAGCACAAATAAAAGAATGTTTTTTAATCAATTAATTTGTATCTTATCAATTTTATCTACAGGGAAATAAAAAAATTTTTAAGCTTCCATGTTTTGAATGTACACAGAACTTCATTAATAATGATGTACTCCAACAACTAATTTTTCAGTTATGCCTAGGTAATTAGCTCAATAATTGAATAGCATGTAGAAATCCTTGAATTGGACCTCCCAGCACCAAAAAAAATAAATCTTTCAAATTGTTGGTCCCTAAATCAGAAGTATTCTTACTCTCTAATTCCCTAGTGAAGAGACTCTCAGCCCTGAAACATGAAGGAGCCTAGGTGCTTGTCTCCAATGACCAGCTGTCAAACAAAACATAGACTTCTGACCCTTTCTTCAAAGGGGCCAAAGACCTCAATACCCTGGAAGCCGATTCTGAAGAGCATATTACTTCTCTTGCTGTCTCATGAAAAACACCATAAACACACTCATCCTATACAAGCTTTCTACCACTTATTTCAGGCTATTTAAGAAGCTTTGCTCATGAAGAACTTGTAAACCAAATTGCACTATATTTAATTATGAGGAAGGGTAAAAAAAAAAGCTGAGAAAATAAAGAAGCTGGCTTATTTCTTTTTATCAGGTTATCATATATAAGAAACTGAAATAACAATCTTAATAAAAGTATCCCAAATGATTTCACTAAATCCATGTAATTAATACACACAAGGAAACATTTTTAATCATGGAGATAAAAGGGCATCATTTATGCCGGGCATGGTGCACGCCTTTAATCCCAGCACTCGGGAGCAGAGGTAGGAGGATCCTCCTGAGTTCGAGGCCACCCTGAGACTACATAGTGAATTCCAGGTCAGCCTGGGCCAGAGTGAGACCCTGCCCCCAAAAAAAACAAAAAATAAAGAGGGGGTACATATTTTACCATTCCCAGAAAACAATTACTTGAAATATAATAGCTACAGTTATAACACAACCATAGAATATAAATTTAATCCCTAACATCAAAAAAGAAAAAGCGGCCAGGCATGGTGGTGTACAACTTTAATCCCAGCACTCGGAAGGCAGAGGTAGGAGGATCTGTGAGTTCAAGGCCACCCTGAGACTACAGAATAAATTCCAGGTCAGCCTGGACTACAGTAAGACCCTACCTCAGGGAAAAAAAAAAAAAATAGGGCTGGAGAGATGGCTTAGCTTGCCTGTGAAGCCTAAGGAACCCAGTTCAAGGCTCAATTCCCCAGGACCCACGTTAACCAGATACACAAGGGGACGCACACATCTGGAGTTCATTTGCAGTGGCTGGAGGCCTGGTGCACCCATTCTCCTCTCTCTCTCTCTGTCGCTCTCAAATAAATAAACAAAAAAATTAAAAAATAAATAAATAAACTAAATTTTTAAAAAGGTTGCTGAAGGGATGGTTTAGTGGTTAAGGCATTTGCCTGCACAGCCAAAGGACCTAGGTTCGATTCCCCAGGACCCACATTAGCCAAATGCATAAGGGGGTATATGCTTTTGGAGTTCGTTTGCAGTGGCTGAAGGCCCTGGCATGCCCATTATCTCTTTCCTGTCAAAAAAAATAAGTTAAAATTAAAAAAAAAATTATAAAAAGGGAGGCAGAGATAAAAGGATCACTGTGAATTCGAGGCCACCTGAGACTACATATGAAATTCCAGGACAGCCCTGGGCTAGAGTGAGACCCTACCTTGAAAAAACAAAAAAATAAAAAATAATCCAGGGGTGGTAGTGCATGCCTTTAATTCCAGCACTTGGGCAGCAGAGATAGGACTATCATTGTACCTTGAAAAACCAAAAGAAAATGTGGGGGGGTGGGGTAGGTGTAGTGGGGCACGCCTTTAATCCCAGCACTTGAGAGGCACAGATAGGAGAATTGCTGTGAGTTCTAGGCCAGCCTGACACTACACAGTGAATTCCAGGTCAGGTTGCTAGAGTTAAGACTCTACTTTAAAAAAAAAAAAAAATGGGGGCTGGAGAGATGGCTTAGCGGCTAAGCACTTGCCTATGAAGCCTAAGGACCCCGGTTCAAGACTCGATTCCCCAGGACCCACATGAGCCAGATGCACAAGGGGGCACACGCATCTGCAGTTCGTTTGCAGTGGCTGGAGGCCCTGGCACGCCCCTCTCTCTCTATCTCCTCTTTCTCTCTCTGTCTGTCTCTCTCAAATAAATAAATAAAATTAAAAAAAAAAAAATGGGGCCAGAGAGATAGCATAGTTGTTAAAGGCATTTGCTGGCAAAGCTAAAGGACCCAGGTTCAATTCCCTAGTATCCAGGCATGGTGGTGCATGCCTTTAATCCCAGCAATCAGGAGGCCGAGGTAGGGAGGATCGCCGTGAGTTCAAGGCCACCTTGAGATTATGTAGTGAATTGCAGGTCAGAAAAAATAAGAAAGGAAAAGAAAAAATGGGGGCTGAAGAGAAGGTTTAGTGGTTAGGATGCTTGCAAAGGACCCAGTACAATTCCCCAGGACCCACATAAGCTAGATGCACAAGATGGTTCATGCATCTGGAATTCACCTGCAGAGTTCCTGGCATGCCCATTCTCTCTATCTGCTTCTATCATTCTCTCTCTCTTCAAAAAAGAAGTAATAATTTTTTAAAACAACACATATCACTAATGTTTGTTTAAAATTTTTATCTTAAAAAGGAAACAGCTGAGCATAGTGGTTTACATGTTTAAACCCAGTACTTTGGAGGCAGAAATAGGAGGATCACCCTGAGTTCAAGGGCAGCCTAAGATTATATAGTGAATGCCAGGACAGCCTGGACTAGAGACCCTACCTCGAAAAACAAACAAACAAAAAAAAGAAAACATACTGTCAATATGCTTTTGAAAAACATTAAAGTGTTGTCTAAAAGTAGTATTTAAACCATTACATACCCAAACAACAAAAGCAGAAATAAATCCTACTTACGTCATTGGATTGTTATCTGGCAAGTAATATATAAAGTCTCTCATTGTCATTTTTGAACGATCCGGAGGCCTCTGACTTTCATTTATAGCATATTTGTTTTTCCACTGCTTCTACATACACACAGAGATTTTTATGAACGGAAAACAGCAAATTTTTAGATGCACTATATTCAATATACAGTCCATTATTAGATTAATTGCAAGTGTTTTAATTTTATTACTATTAGAATTATGCATACTCTCAAGATAAAATTTACAAACTGAATATTAAAAATACATAGTAAGCTGGGCGTGGTGGCATACTCCTTTAATCCCAGAGGATCGCCATGAGTTTGAAGTCATCCTAAGACTACAACGTGAATTCCAGGTCAGCCTGGGCTAGAGTGAAACCCTACCTGGGAAAAAAAAAAGAAAGAAAGAAAAGAAAGTGGAGAGAAACAACTCTTACCTCCACACACAGGTGTGCCCTCACACATATGAACACACATGCACACATCTATATTTTTTAAACAAGTAGAGGTTATGGAGATGGCTCTGTGGATAAAGCACTTTCACTCACATATATAGCTGAGTTCAATTCCCAGACCACAGGTAAGAAAACAGAAGCCAAGATGGCTTTTGTAATCCCAGCGCACGGTGGTGTGACAGGAGGCAGAGACCGAAGAATTTCCTATAAGCTCAAAGTGAGTACAGCCAACAGCAGTGAGTATAAGAGGGAAACCACCTCAAAAAAAGATGGAGGGGGAGAAACAACTCCCAAAGCTGTCCTCTGACTCCCACACGTGTGTCACAGTATACATGCACTGGCACTCACATATGACACCACACACACACACACACACACACACACACACAAAACTAAACGACTTAAAAAAAAAAGTCAAGGTAGGGGAATGGGGAAATGACTTTGCTTGCTTGCAAAGCCTGCCTGTTTGAGTTCAATTCCGCAGCACCCTTATAAATCAGACGCACAAATGATGCACTCACGTTCATGTGCAGCGGCAACAAGCCCTAGTGTGCTCATTCATTCTCTCTCATTCGTTTTCTCCCTCTCTTAAATAAACTTAAATAGACTACATAAAAGAAATGAAACCAGGATTTCAAAGGGGAAAGTGTGGGGGGGAAGGGAGGGAATTACCATGGGATTTTTTTTATACTCATGGAAAATGCTTATAAAAATTTTAAAAAAAAAGGAAAAAAAAAAAGAAATGAAACCAGGGTTTGGTAGCCCATACCTTTAATCCCAGCACTCAAGAGGCACAGGTAGGAGGATCACTATGAGTTTGAGGTTATCCTAAGACTACAAAGTAAATTCTAGGTTAGCCTGGGCTAGAGCGAGACCCTTCCTCGAAAAACAAAAACAAAACAAAAATGAATAAAAGAAATGAGGGCTGGAAAGATGGCTTACTGGTTAAGGTGCTTGGCTGAGAAGGCAAAGAACCCAGGTTCAATTATCCAGGACTCACATAAGACAGATGCAGAAGGGGGCGCATGCATCTGGAGTTCATTTACAGTGGCCAGATGCCCTAGCACACCCATTCTGTCACTCCCCCTCCCTCCCTCTCCCTCTAACTCTCCCCCTCTTTCTTGCAAATAAGTATATTTTTTAAAAAAAGAAAGAAAATGAAAAACGAGAGCTGAAGAGATGGCTGAGTGGTTAAGACAATTGCCTGTGAAGCCTCAGGACTCATGTTTGACTCTCCATAAGCAGTGATGCAAGTGAGCAGTGTCACACATGTGCACAAGAAGGCTCACGAGTATGGAATTCCACTGACGTGGTTGGAGGGCCTGGCACACCAATTCTCTCTCCCTCACATTTAAAAAAGGTTGCAGAGATGGTTGAGCAGTTAAGGCACTTGCCTGCAAAGCCTAAGGACCCATGTTTGACTCTCCAGAACCCACATAAGCCAGATGCACAAAGGTGAGACAAGCGCAAGGTTGCACAAGCCCACTAGGTGGCACAAACATCTAGAGTTGGATTGCAGTGGCTGAGACCCTGGCATGCCAATTCTCTATCCTGCCCCCCCCCCATAATGAATAAATAAATAGGCCAGTCTGTTGGGCTTGCCTCAAAAAAAAAAAAAAAAAAAAAGACAAGAGGACGAGGACAACAGGCGTGGTGGCGCACACCTGCAATCCCAGCACTGAGGAGGAGGATAGCCTTGAGTTCAAGGCCACCCTGAGACTACATAATGAATTCCAGGTCAGCCTGGGCTACAGTGAGACCCTACCTCGAAAAACCAAAATAATAAAAACAACAACAACAAAAAATAAAGAAATGAAAAATTAGAATTAAAAAAAAAAAAAAAAAAGCAAAAATGAGCCCAACAAGATGGTTCACACTTAATCTCAGCATTCAGGAAGCTGTGAGAGGAGGATCACATGAGTTCAAGGCCAGCCTGGACTACATACGGAATTCCAGGTCAGCCTGGGTTCTGGAGTGAGGCTGACCCTGCACCAAGGGGAAAAAAAAAAGAATTCTATAACTAATAAAAAGAACTAAGATGGACATGGCAGTGAATGCCTTTAATCCTAAAATTCAGGAGAATGGCCAAGAGTTCAAGGTTAAAAGATGTTAAGGAAAAAAAAAAAAATGTTAAGAGTTTACTCTGTATACAAAAAAAAAAAAAAACCTGAAGAAAAAGCTGATATCCTTCTCTGGCCACTGTATGCAGATACACCACAGGGTGTGCACAACTACATACAGACAACACACATCCTACATACACATGCCCCAACACTAATTTTTTTTAAAAAAAATATACTGGGGACTGGAGAGATGGCTTAGCAGTTCAGTGCTTGCCTGTGAAGCCTAAAGACCCCGGTTTGAGGTTCATTTCCCCAGGACCCACGTAAGCCAGATGCACAAGGTGGTGCATATAGCTGGAGCTGTTTGCAGTGGCTAGAGGCCCTGGCACGCCCATTCATATTCTCTCTCTCTCTCTCTCTCTGCCTGTCACTCTCAAATAAATAAGTAAAAATAAACCAAAAAAAAAAAAAATTAAGTACACTGGAGGGCCTGGAGAGATAGCTTAACAACTAAGTTGCTTGCCTGCAAAGCCTAAGGACCCAGGTTCTACTCCCCAGAATCCACATAAGCCAGATGCACAAGGTGATGTATGCATCTGGAGTACAATTACAATGGCTAAAGGCCCTCATACACCCATTCTCTCCTTCCTCCCCCCCCCCCCCGTCTCTGTAATTAAAAGGAAAAAAGAAAAAATAGTACACTGGGCTGGAAAGATGCTTAGTGGCTAAGGTGCTTGCTTAAAAAGCCAAAGAAATACCAGCACTCAAGAGACAGAGGTAGGAGGATCACCATGAGTTTGAGGCCAGCCTGAGACTACATAGTGAATTCCAGGTTAGCCTGGTCTAGAGTGAAATCCTACTTCCAAAATTAAAAAAAGAAAAAAAAAAAGCCTAAGGACACAGGTTCAATCCCCCAGTACCCAAATAAAGCCAGATGAACAAGGTGGTGCATGAATCTGAAGTTCATTTGCAGTGGCTAGAGGCTCTTGCATCCTGGCAAGCTTTTTCATTCTGTGTGTGTGTGTGTGTGTGTGTGTGTGTGTGTGTGTGTGTCTCCCCCTCCTCCCCCGTCTCTCTCTCTGGTTTTTCATGATAGGGTCTCACTCTAGCCCAGGCTGACTGGAATTCACTATGTAGTCTCAAGGTGGCCTCAAACTTCTGGCGATCCTCCTACCTCTGCCTCCCGAATGCTGGGATTAAAGGCATACACAACTTGCCCAGCTTCTTATTCTCTTTCTCACTCTCTTAAATAAAGATATACATATTTTTAAAAAAGAAATACTTTCTTACTCCACCAACTCCTAACATTGTTCATTTTTCTTCCAAAAGTGGCCTGTTATAATAACCTAAAAGCAGAAATCCAGCAAGGAACATCCAAGTTGTAATTTTCCCCTTACCTTTTCCTTTCTCAATTCTTCTTTTAACATTTCCCTCAGTTTCTGGGCTTTATATATTCGGTATCTGTCTGAACACGGAGGTTTCTCTTTTGGTGGAAGGAGGTTTGGCTGTGGAGCATCTTGACTAACAGGAGACGAGGGATGAGACTGTACAGGAACACTGACACTAGGCTTAGGAAGACTAGACGTACTTGAGACTCGCTTTCTTCTCTGTGAAGCAGGGGGAGGCGATTTGCTGAATTTTTCAACATTATTTTCACCACCAGTCTTTTCATCACTGTTAAGATAAAAAAAAAAAAAAAGGTGAAAAATGCATCAGGAATATACTTCCATATATCTTAGTCTAAAAACCAAATGTTGGGCTGGAGAGACGGCTTAGCAATTGAGGTGACTGATGGCAAAGCCAAACGACCCAGGTCAATTCCCCAGTACCCACGTAAAGCCAGCTGCACCGGGTGGCACAGCTGGAGTTGGTGTGTAGTGGCTAGAAGCCTATTCATTCTCTCCTTCTCTCTCCTTCTCTCTCAAGTCATATTTTTTTTCCTTTTAAAGGGCTAAAGCAGCATGATGGTACATGCCTTTATTCCAGCACTAGGGAGGCAGAGGTAGATCACCAAGATTTCGAGGCCACTCTGAGACTACATAGTGAATTCCAGGTCAACCTGAGCTCCAGTGAGAGTACACTTCAAAAAAAAAAGTGGTCTTGTAACAATGTGTCAATGAACTATTTGTATTTTACCCAATTATGCTGAATGTATACTGTTAAGTTGTTTTTTTTTTTTCCTTTGGAACGTTGTTATGCCAGTTTTATTTGTGATAATACCAAACTGAAAACATTCCAAGTGTCCATCAGCAGGTGAATAGATAAATAACCTTTCTTTCCCCGGAGAGGTGCAGCGTGGGTAGGCAGATGCCATCTTGACTGGAAGTCTATCTGTTAGTTTTTACAAATGGCAAAGACACAGAAAAAGGTATAACTAATAAAAGCAATATACTAAGTATCAAAATCAAAAAAAATATAAATATTCTAGAAAATAAATGTCTCAGGACCAAGGCCTAAGGTAATTTATTAATTATCAAGCATCATTCATTCATTCATACATTGTTAACAAAAATCACCAAAAACTGTGACCAGTACTGGTAGTTCTATCTTGATTGAAATTTACAATCAGATCCTGTTAAGAAAGTTCAAAATTAAAGCTGGGCAAGGTGGCGCACATCCTTAATCTCAGCAGTTGGGAGACAGAGGTAGGAGGATCGCCATGAGTTCGAGGCCACCCTGAGACTACACAGTGAATTCTCGAAAAAAAACAAAAAAAAAGAAAAGAAAGTTCAAAATTACCGGGCATGGTGGCGCACGCCTTTAATCCCAGCACTTGGGAGGCAGAGGTAGGAGGATCACCGAGAGAGAGTTTGAGGCCACTCTGAGACTACATAGTTAAGTCCAGGTCAGCCTGGACCAGAGTGAGACCCTGCCTCAAAAAACAAAAAACAGGGCTGGAGAGATGGCTTAGCGATAAAGTGCTTGGCCTGTGAAGCCTAAGGACCCTGGTTCGAGGCTCAATTCCCCAACACCCACATTAGCCAGATGCACAAGGGGGCGCATGTGTCTGGAGTTCATTTGCAGTGGCTGGAGGCCCTGGCACGCCCATTCTCTCTCTCACTCTCTGCCTGCCTGCCTCTCCCTCTCTCTCAAATAAATAAATAAATAAAATATAATAACATCTTAGACTCAAAATCTGTTTGGGCCAATAATCTCACAAAAAAAAGACAGTTTCACCAGGCGTGGTGGCACACGCCTTTCATCCCAGCACTCAGGAGGCAGAGGTAGTAGGGGTAGGAGGTTTGAGGCCCACTCTGAGACTGCATAGTGAATTCCAGGTCAGCTGGAGCTAGAGTGAGACCCTACCTTGGAAAACCAAAAGAAATTAATTGATAAATAAAATCTGTCATGTCATTAATTCCAGTACTTGGGAGGCAGAGGCAGGAAGATGGCCTTGAGCTCAAGGCCAGCCTGGGGCTACAGAGTACAGATCAACCCGGGCTAAAGTTAGACCCTACCTGGGGGAGGAAAGGTGTTGTAATTTGTACCAGCTCACTGTCATAGATAGTATAAAACTGAAACCATCACATCAAGCCATCAAAGTGGCCACACCTCTAATTACTTCTGTACCATCTTTAAAAATTGTAAGGCTAGAGAGATGGCTTAGTGGTTAAGTACTTGCCTGCAAAGCCAAATGACCTAAGTTTGATTTCCCAGGACCCACATAAGCCAGATGCACAGGGTGGTGCATGCTTCTGGAGTGTGTTCACAGTGGGTGGAGACCCTGGTGTGCCCATTCTCTCTCTCTCTCTCACCAATAAATAACTAAAAATAAAATAATAAAACTTAATAAATAAAAATTATAACTCTGGGGAAATAACTATTCAGTCATTTGCGAGAGTTTATAAGAACCAGCTGAACGGGGCTGGACAGATGGCTCAGAGGTTAAGGATCCTGCTTGAGAAACCTAACAGTCAATGTTCGATTCCACAGTACGCACATAAGACAGATGCACAAGGTGGTGCAAGCCTCTCTGGTGTTCTTTTGCAGTGGCTAAAGGCCCCGTGGGGCCCATTCTGTCTTTATCTTGCAAATAAACTCTTAAAAAATTAAAAATTAATAAAAAAATTTCTTAAAAAAGAATCACCTGAAAAACCAAAAGAAATAGGAAAATACAAAAAAAGAAGAATCACCCGTAATCTCAACAATGCCTTCAAAGGAGTTTCTGTTATCTTTGTTTAACAGGAATACACTGTGCCTGGGAAAGCCTCCTTTAAGTTGGTTAACTAAGTAGAAGCGTCCTGAATCTAAATGGGGCACATGGCGCTACAGCCAGGCTTCCTGGGTTAGGAAACGCGGTCTCCATAAAGAAGGCACCACCTCCTTCACTGACAACTGCTGCTACAGGTGTAGCTCGGTTGGCAGGGCGCTGGCCTGACGAGCGTGAGGCACTGGGTTCGATCCCAATCACAGCATCGAAAATAAAGGTGATCGGGCTGGAGAGATGGCTTAGTGGTTAAGTGCTTGCCTGTGAAGCCTAAGGACCCCCAGTTCGAGGCTCGATTCCCCACGACCCACATTAGCCAGATGCACAAGGGGGCGCACACGTCTGGAGTTCATTTGCAGTGGCTGGAAGCCCTGGAGCGCCCACTCTCTCCTCTCTCCTCCCCTCCCTCTCTGTGCCTCTTTCTCTGTCTGTCGCTCTCAAATAAATAAATAAAAACAAAAAAAAATTTAAAATTAAAAAAAAAGAAAACAAAGGTGACCAATAACGATGCTCTCCTTTTAAAGTGGACATTCTCAAAATTCAGAACCAAATCTACTTCGCCCGCAACACTACTCGAGGGAAATTTAAATGCCCGAGTGATAGAGTACCTTGACTTCAGAACTGTTAATGCTCGATTTCCCCCCAACACGGGAAAGAAACCAAGGCGTGTACGAGAACGCTCGGATGGTGACCAAATTCCGCATCAGCCACACCCCGCGGGTGCACCCGCGCTCACGCGGGAGCCGGGGGAGGAGGCGTCCACAGCACCTTACCTGCTCCCGGGAGCCTTTTGGGGGGACTCCGCGGCCCTGGCATCCGCCGGAGGCGCATCCGCGGGCTCGGCGGGCTTCGGAGCGGCCTCGGCGGCTGGCTTGCACGGCCTGGCGGGCTCCCGTGCGCGCTGGGCACTGGGAGCCGCGGTGCCGCGGGCGCCCACGCCGGGCCTGACATTCGGCTTCACGCTAAGGCGTGCCCTGCGGAACATGGCGGAACCACGGGGCCCGGGGAGGCGGCTCCGGGCCGCGCTCAGCCCAGAGCCCCGACCGCTGCCCGACGCGGGGTCACGACCTCACGCCCTGCCCGCACGGCCACGCCACCGGCCCAGCGGGCCGCTACCGCAGTGTCGCGCCCCCGCCGTCGCCGCCTCCGCTCTCCCGCCGCCGCCTCCTCTTCATGACCCTGCTACAGCGAGAGATAATTTTCTCCCTCCTCACCGCGGCCGGGCGCACAGCAGGCGCCGGAAGCTGCGCGTCATCACTCGGCGCCGCTGGATGACGTCAAAACCCGAGCGCCGGTAGCCATGGTAACCATCACGCTCGGTCGCTGCGGTTACCTGCAGACCAGAAATTTAGCATCCGGCGAGAAGCACGCTGCCTTCTCCAGGAGTCCTCCGGGTTTGTTGAAGAGAGAGATGACAAGAGGATCCTTTCCCTCAAAATTCTTAAACGCCCGATAGGGTTAGAACTCAGGACCACCACCATGCTGGATACGTACTCTCTTTTTTAAAAAGTATTTTTTGGTAATATGATGGAGAATGGAATTTCAAAGGGGAAAGTAGGGGGGGGGAGGGAGGGAATTACCATGGGACTTTTTTTATGATCATGGAAAATGCTAATAAAATTTTTTAAAAAGAACAAAAGAAAAGATTTTATATTTATTTATTTATTTATTTATTTGAGACAGAGAGAGGGGTAGAGAGAGAAAGAGTGAGAATGAGCACCCCAGGGCCTCTAGCCACTGCAAACGAACTCCAGAGGCACACAGGAATGACACAAAAACTTAATTTTCACTATTAAATACATTACAAAAGCCAGTAGATGCACACTTAAGTTTATGAAATAAGTTCTTTGTGAAATTAAACCTTTAGGGCTGGAGAGAAGGATTAGCAGTTAAAGCACTTGCCTGCAAAGTCAAAGGACCCAGGTTCAATTCCCCAGGTCCCATGTAAGTCAGATGCAGAAAGTGGTGCACGTGTCTGGAGTTCATTTGCAGTGTCTGGAGGCCTTGTTGTGGCCACTTTCTCTCTCTGTGTCTCTGTCTCTCAAATATTTTTCTTTAAATACTCTTCTAGAGGAGGAAAAAATCATGACATCAAAATAAAAGAGAGACTGATCGAGATGGGGAGGGGATATGATGGAGAATGGAGTTTCAAAGGGGAAAGTGGGCCGGGCGTGGTGCGCAAGCCTTTAATCCCAGCATTCGGGTAGAAGAGGTAGTAGGATTGCCGTGAGTTCAAGGCCACCCTGAGACTCCATAGTGAATTCTAGGTCAGCCGGGGCTAGAGTGAGACCCTACCTTGAAAAAAACAAAAAAAAGGGGGGGATGTGGGGGAAAGGAGGGTATTACCATGGGATATTTTTTATAATCATGAAAGTTGTTAATAAAAATTTGAAAAAAATTTTTAAAATACTTTCAAGCAGAGATGACTTCGTGGTTAAAGCACTTGCCTGCAAAGCCAAAGGAACCAGGTTTGATTCACACATAAGCCAGCTGGCATAAGGTGACTGCATGCTTCTGGAGTTCATTTGCAATAGCTGGAGACCCTGGTGAGCCCATTGACTGTCTGTCTGACTGTCTGTCTCCCTCTGCCTCTTTCTCTCTCAAATAAATAAAAATAAAATATTTTAAAAGCCCTACAAGTTAAGAAACATCAAATAATAGAATAAAGCCAAATAAAAACAAAAATGAAATTAAGCTTTTATACCTCATAACGACAAATATTATCCCAAAATTAATTTGAGGAAAAAAGTCTTTGTAAAATTAAACTTTTTAAAAATCACATGGAAGGCTGGAGACATGGCTTAGCAGTTAAAGTGCTTCCTGCAAAACCAAAGGACCCAGGTTCAATTCCCCAGGACACATGCAAGCCAGATGCACAAGGTGACACATGCGTCCGGAGTTTGTTTGCAGAGGCTCAAGGCCCTGGTACGCATGCGACTTTTCTCCCTCACTCTTGCTCTCTCTCACTCTCTCTCTCTCTGTAGTTCTCTGCCTTTTTATTTCTCTTTCTCAAATAAATAAATGCTAAACCAAAAAAAAAAACCACAAAAACAAAATAACTTTTGAAAATCATATGCCAGGGGGCTGGAAGAATGGGTTAGCGATTAAGATGCTTGCCTGTGAAGCCTGAAGACCCAGGTTTGATTCCCTAGGACCTATGTAAGCCAGATGACAAGGTGGCACATGCATCCAGAGTTCATTTGCAGGGGCCAGAGGTCCTGATGTGCCCATTCTCTCTATATATATCTGCTATTTTCTCTCAAATAATAAAATAATTAAAAAGTCATATGCAGGGGCTGGATAGATGGCTTAGTGGTTAAGTTGTTTGGCTGCAAAGCCAAAGGATCCCAGCTCAATTCTCCAGGACCCATGTTAAGTCAGATGCACAAGAGGATACATGCATCTGGAGTTCATTTGTAGTGGCTGGAGGCCCTGGCTCACCCATTCTCTCTCTCCCTCTTTCTCTCTCTCAAATAAATAAATAAATATATATATTTTTTAATGTGGGCCGGGTGTGGTGGCGCACACTTTAATCCTAGCACTCAGGAGGCAGAGGTAAGAGAATCACCATAAAGTTGAGGCCACCGTGAGACTACATAGTGAATTCCAAGGTCAGCCTGGACTACAGTGAGACCCTACCTTGAAAAACCAAAAAAAAAAAAAAAATCATATGGACAAATATTACCCTAAAATTAATTTCAGGGAAAGATGTCTTTCTAAAATTAAGCTTTTAAAAAATCATATGGACAGCAAGGTATGGTAGCACATAGTTTTAATCCCAGCACTTGGGAGGCAGAGGTAGGAGGATCACTGTGAGTTCAGGGCCACCCTGAGACTACATAGTAATTTCCAGGTCAGCCTGGGCTACAGTGAGACCCTACCTCAAAAAAAATAGAAAAAAATTATATAGACAAAATTATTCTAAATAAATTCCTTTTGTTTGCCTGTTGGTTTGTTAGGGGTAGGTTCTCCATAGCTTTTTGTTTGTTTGTTTTTTTCTTTTCAAGGTAGGATCTCACTGTAGCCCACACGGACCTAGAACTCACACTGTAGCTGAGGCTGGCTCTAAACTCATGGTAATCCTCCTACTTCAGCTTTCTGAGTGCTAGGATAAAAGCAGTGCGCCAAGGAAGGAAATCTCAGTCTTTCAGTTTTAGTTTTATCCTTTAAGGATACTGATGATTCTTGTTGTTGCAGAAGGAAAAAAAATTAATTAAAGAGATTACTATGGCTTCAATGATGGTGTCCTCTGCCAGATCTTTTTTTATATGTATTTTTTATTTACTTGAGAAAGAGAGAGAGATAGAAATAGACATGGAGAGAGAGAGAGAGAGAGAGAGGGAGCGCGCCAAGGCCTCCAGCCACTGCAACTCTAGATGTGTGTGCCCCCTTTTGCATCTGGCTTACATGGGTCCTAGGGAACCAAACCTAGGTCCTTTGGCTGTGAAGGCAAATGCCTTAATCGCTAAGTCACTGCCCCCCCTTTTTTTGGCTTATTGTGGTAGGATTTCACTCTAATCCAGGCTGACCTGGAATTCACTATATATTCATTCTCAGGGTGGCCTGAAACTCATGGAGTTCCTCCTACCTCTCCCTCCAACTGCTGGGATTAAAAGCGTGGGACACCATGGCCAGATTCAAGCCGGAACCAGGGCACTATATGGGAACTGTGGCTGTTTGGAGAGTGTTCAGTCATAGAGGCTTGATTACATACAGATTATCCCCATCTGTGGGGCTTGTTACACAGCACAAAGGGAGCCGTCAAGAACCTCGCTGAATGTGTTGCTGTCTAACCCACCACCTTATGTTAGAATCCCTCAAGTGTTTAGGTATCTGGTGGGCATTCTGGAAAACATTCCATCTGAACCAAAGTGATTATGTCTTTCTACCAAACAGCAAACCAGTATAACAATGTTGTCTTTTCTTCCTTTGTCATGGCAGTCAAGTAGCAGAAGACAAGTCGTCCACAATCATCAGCCTATACTCCCACAGATATACCTAACATCCTGTAATCCTTTCCCTTTTATTTATTTATTGGTTTTTCAAGGTAGGGTCTCACTCTAGCTCAGGCTGACCTAGAATTCATTATGTAGTCTCCGGTTGGCCTCAAACTCATGGTGATCCTCTTACCTCTGCCTCTAGAGTGCTGAGATTAAAGGCATGCACCACCACACTTGGCTTGTTTTCCTTGTTTTAATTTGTGAGTGGAGAGAGGAGAAACAGAGAGAGAGAGAGAGAGAGAGAGAGAGAGACAGAATTCCAGACACATGCACCACTTTGTGCACCTGGATTTAGGTGGGTACTGGGGCATTAAACCTGGACTGACAGGCCTTGCAAACAAGTGTCTTTGACTGCTGAGCCATCTCCTCAGCCCCATCTTTTTGTTTTGTTTTGTTTTTAGGACGGACATCAGGCAGCCCAAGATGGCCCTAAACTCCCAATCCTCCTGCCTTTACTCTGGAATTACAGAATGTGGCACCATACCTGGCTAGTTTTTGCCTTCATTACTAGTATTATTGCATATCAATTTAAAATAAATCATTTGTAACATTTTTTTCTAATGTACTTTTCTTTTTCACTAGTTGTCTCAGGGTGGCCTTGAACTCACTGTGATCCTCCTACCTCTGCCTCCTGAGTGCTGGGATTAAAGGTGTGCACCACCATGCCAGGGTTTACTTGTTAATTTTAATTCTGAGGGGAGTATTTTTTGAGGTAGGGCCTTGTTCTAGCCCAGGCTGACCTGGAATTCACTTTGTAGTCTCAGGCTGGCCTCAAACTCATAGTGATCCTCCTACCTCAGCCTCCCAGGTGTTGGGATTCAAAGTATACACCACAAAGCCAGGCTTGGAGTAAATTCTTGGTGCCATCAGTAATTTTAACTTTACTTTAAGGGCTGGAGAGATGGCTTAGTGGTTCAAATCTACAGGTCCCATGTAAGCCAGACACACAGTGACACAAGTGCACAATGTCACACATGTACACAAGAGATAATGACCAATAACTAATCTATTGTGACCATATACTGGCACTTTACTTCTTAGCATTTCACATATTAATTTATTCATGGAGGTAAAACTGCCTTCTCAATATATAGGTAAGGAAACTTTAATGGAAAGAAATAATATGGGGGGGCAGGCAATGAAGGTGACAGGGCGGGGGCAGGGGCAGGGGTGGGCAGGCACCAGGGATGCCTGGAGGTGGGGGTTGCAGGACTCCACAGAGGAGGCTGAGGGCCGCGAGGGGCATCTGGGAGTCCTTGCAGGGGATGGGATGGAGGAAGGCACCCGTGTGCTCCCTAGCTCTTGGTCCTGATCCGATCCAGAGTGTTTTCATGCCCGTGGTTCCTCCGTGGAGTGTCTTGTCACATTGCATCCCAGGCACCTAAAGGAGGTGTTGACTGTGGCTCTGCCACACGACCACCCCGTGAGAGGGACCGCCTGCCCACATAACCGGCAGGTGCCCAGAAGAGCCCCAGCCAAAGCGAACCGAGGCCCCGACAAAATTAATTCGCAAGCCAGGCGTGGTGGCTCATGCCTTTAATCCCAGCACTCGGGAGGCAGAGGTATTAAAGCTCTTCAAATCACTGCACAGGACAAGACAACAAAGTTGTTGTTGTTGTTGTTTTGTTTTTCGAGGTAGGGTCTCATTCTGGTCCAGGCTGACCTGGAATCAACTCTGTCATCTCAGGATGGCCTTGAACTCATGGTGATCCTCCTACCTCTGCCTCCCGAGTGCTGGGGTTAAAGGCGTGCGTCACCACGCCCGACTTGACAACAAGTTTTTAAAGATGATACCAGAGCATTAGAAGCAGCCAGAATAAAGATAAATGAAGAATTCAAAAGTAATAAAAGTGAGACTTCTCCTCAGAAAATAGAAGAGCTCATGAAAATAGGTTGTGATGTTGAGCTGCTGCTCCAAACTTGTGTTGTACAAGGTATTCACACTGACCATAATACGCTGAAATTGGTTCCTAGGAAAGATCTTCTTATTGAAAATGTGCCATATTGTGATGCACCAACTCAGAAGCAATGAATTTTCTAGGATGAGAAAGTCTTACACTTTTAACTTTATAATTCTAGCCAAAGTCCTAGAAATTTTTTTCTGTACTACCGTATTGAAAATGAATGTTTTAAATAGGAGCTCTAATTATTAACTTCCATACTAAAAGGACATTGCTGTGCCCTGTGAAACATGGTGTTAAGGACATTATATCTGACAATTCATTTTCATTGAAAATCAAACTTTATAAACTGGAATAAGTGCTTAGAGATATGTAATTATATTCCCTTTTATTTCACCTTGCTAAGTATCTTGATGTTACCAAAGTTGTTCACAGTGAGTGTTTAGCAAGTCAGTGAGTTTCCATCTCAACATGGTTATTAGATGTAAATTACTAGATGAAATTGATGTTTAGTGTCCAAAATATGGAATTGATCAAAAGTCACAGTTTCTGACAGCTTTCCACAGGAGGCACCTTTGCTTCCCAGAGCGCTGTTTATTTCTATAAGTACAAGTGGCTGTGAGCTTTCTTCTTAGAGAGTATTCCCCTATGCTCTTACAGAAACATTTTATCAGCCTTGTTGAGACAGAGGCATGGGATACTAGAAACACCTGGGTCACTATGGAAAGGAGGCGTCCCAGCCCATGAATGTGTATTCATAGCCTAGGGGTAGCTTGCTTTTCATTGTTAGTTTGGCCTTTTCTTAGCACTTCTTTGTTCTAGACTCCTCTGTGCTTATTTATCTTGGTATATCTTGTAACTGCTTTATCATAAACTTGGGTGAAGTGAGGAGTCCCCGCATAGCTAGTGAGGCAGCTCTGGGTGTGTGAGAGTTGCATTTCAGCTGGTAGAGCAGGAGCTCTCATCACTACGGGTGGCATCATCCAAACTAGAAAACTTTAATGGAATAAATTCACTCTCTGCTTAACCTAAAAACAAATGTTTTCTGACCCTGGTCCTCAGGCTTTCAGACTCTGCCAGGATTTACCACGTTAGCCCTTGTTCTCAGGGCTGACACTTCCGTTTCCTGGTTCTCCAACTTGCAGGAGAGCAGACTGGGACTTCTTGACCTATGTACCTATGCCAGGCCAGTTCTCTTAGTGACTCTAATCAATCTGTAGATAGAAGATAGGTCAGTACTGAGTAGCACATGACGCTTGTTTCTCTGACCAGCTCTGATTAATCCAGTCCTGAAAATGATTTGTGATGAAAAATCTGGAGTTTATGTCGGGCATGGTAGCGCTCGCCTTTAATCCCAGCACTTGGGAGGCAGAGGTAGGAGGATCACCTTGAGTTCGAGGTCACCCTGAGACTACAAAGTGAATTCCAGGTCAGCCTGGACTACAGTGAGACCCTACGTTGAAAAATGAGAGAGTGGAGTTTCAAAGGGGAAAGTGGGGGGAGGGAGGGAATTGTCATGGGTTATTGTATACAATTATGAAGGTTGTCAGTAAAAATAAATTAATTAAAAATAATAAAGAGAAAGAATAAAGCCAGGCATAGTGGCGCACACCTTTAATCCCAGCACTCAGGAGGCAGAGGTAGGAGGATCGCCATGAGTTCAAGGCCACCCTGAGACTCCATAGTGAATTCCAGGTCAGCCTGGGCTAGAGTGAGACCCTACCTCAAAAAAACAAAACAACAAAAAAAAAGAAAACACCTTAAAAAAACAAGAAATAATATGCCCAAGTTGATATAGCTACTAACTGGTAGGGTTTAACTTTTTGTTTTGTTTTGTTTTCCAAGGCAGAGTCTCACTCTAGCTCAGGCTGACCTGGAATTCACTATGGAGTCTCAGGGTGGCCTCGAACTCACGGCAATCTTCCTACCTCTGCTTCCTGAGTGCTAGGACTAAAGGCGTGCACCACCATGTCTGGCTCTTAAAAAACATGTTTAATGTATTTATTTGAGAGAGAGAGTGAGAGAGAGAAAGGCAGATAGAGAAAATGGACTCTCTAGGGCCTCTAGCTACTGAAAATGAACTCCGGACCCATGGGCCACCTTGTGCCTCTGACTTACTTGGATCCTGGGGAATTGAATCTCTGTCCTCAGGCCTCCCAGGCAAGTGCCTTTACTGCTAAGCCATCTTTCCAGCTCCTAAAGCAATAACTTTTAAAGTTTGATAGTATGGTCTTGGGGTTCACTATAGCATCGTCTATACTTTTGATTTTTTTTTTTTTTTTTTGGTGGTAGAGTTTGGCTCTAGCACAGGCTGACCTGGAATTCACTATGTAACCTCAGGGTAGCCTCAAACTCACTATGTAGTTACCATCCTGCTACCTCTGCCTCCCAAGAGTGCTGAGATTAAAAGCGTGCACAACTATGCCCAGCTCTGAATATATTTTTATTTATTTATAAGAGAGAGAAAGTGCAGGGCTGGAGAGATGGCTTAGCACTTAAGCGCTTGCCTGTGAAGCCTAAGGACCTGGTTCGAGCCTTGATTCCCCAGGACCCAGGTAAGCCGGATGCCAAAGGTGGCACATGCATCTGGAGTTCTTCTGCAGTGGCTGGAGGCCCTGGCACACCCGTTTTCTCTCTCTCTCTGCCTCTTTCTGTCTGTCGCTCTCAAATAAATAAAAATAAAAACAAAAAAATTTTTTTAAAAACAGAGAAAGTGCAACCTGGCCTGGCGGCGCAGGTCTTTAATTCCAGCACTTGGGAGGCAGAGGTAGGAGGAATGCCACAAGCTCGAGGCCACCGTGAGACTACATAGTGAATTCCAGATCAGCCTGGGCTAGAGTGAGACCCTACCCTGGGAAAATAAAATAAATACAATTAAGAAATAAAACTCCTGAATCTCTATCCCCTGGGACAAGGGAATACAATGGACAAGAGATTTAGAGTCCATGTAAAATTTCACCATCACGTCTGTGAATTCCTACTTGCTAGTTGCGCGTCTTCTGCGACGTGGGGGACGGTGAAGCCCACCTTGCAGACTGGTTGGTCGAGTAAGCAAAGGGAGAGAGGGCTCAGACCACCGCTTCCTCCCCTCCGCCCCGACTAGGGCATGAATGAATGTGGAAGTTAGGCATGCAGGGTGAGGCGTCAGCGCGCGGCTCGCGAAGAGCAAACCCCACTCGCGCGCCGAACCGGCTCTCCGCGAAGAGCCGAGGCGCGCGCAGCCCAGGGAGCGCTCCCTTCCCCCGGCCCCGCGCCGAGGCCCCGCCCACCAAGCGCGCAGGCGCGGTGGCCCTGCAGCCACGCCGCCGCTGTTGTGGGGGTTGGTGGGCGGGGCCTCCGGCTGACGGACGGAGGCGTGGCCCCGCCCAAGACCCGCGCGCGCTCAGCATCCCCAGTCTCCAGGCTGGCGGGCGAGCGGGCGGCTCTAGCAGCGTGAGCGTCACGGGGAACCTTAGCTTTTCCGAGTCGCTCTGCTCTCTTCCAGGCTCGGTCCGGTGATCGGCATGGCCCGTGAGTATGCGGACGGTGTGTGGGGGGGGGGGCCTGGGGGGCAAGCTTCTAGAGAGGGTGCCCGGCACCAGTGAGCACAGCCCGGGCTGGAGGGTGAAACCCCTCCTGGGCGTGGGGACCGGCTGGCTCCGGCTCTGAGTTGGTAGGTGTGTGCACCTCGGGTGCGGGTTTGCACGAGCACCCCAAAGGGAGGAGAGTGGGGAAGCTGGCTGGTCGGCGCAGGTGATAGCTGGTACCTAAAGCCTGGAGGCCTAAGGGAGGGTGGGAGCGCCTAATCAAAATAATAGACACTAATTGGGAGGGGGAGGGGATATAATGGAGGGTGGATCTGTGAAGGGGAAAGTGGGGGAGGGGAGGGAATTATCATGGTTTATTGTCTATAATTATGGCAGTTGTCAATTGAAAAAGAAAAGTTAAAAAAAAAAAAGAAAAGAATGGGAGCGTCTACCCCGCCGTTCTCCCTACTTCTTTTGTTTGCCCTCGCAGGTGAGGTTCTCCGAGCTTCAGCCTTCCCTGGCTTTCACAGGGAAAGAGCGGCGATGGGCTCAGTTTGCTCGAGGTGGGGCCTCTGAGCGTCTTTCTTTTTTTTTAAGAACATTCTCTTTTTTTAAAATTTTTGTTGTTGTTGTTTATTTATTTATTTGAGAGCAACAGAAGAGAGAGAAAGAGGCAGATAGAGAGAGAGAGAATGGGTGTGCCAGGGCCTCCAGCCCCTGCAAACAAACTCCAGACGCATGCGCCCCCTTATACATCTGGCTAACGTGGGTCCTGGGGAATCGAGCCTCGAACCGGGGTCCTTAGGCTTCACAGGCAAGCGCTTAACCGCTAAGCCATCTCTCCAGCCCCTGAGTATCTTTCTTGTAAACTCCTCAATAGGCAAACTTATTTTCCAGTATAGCCTGTATAGACAATACCGCTGTGCCACTGGAATAGTTTTTATTAAAGATCTGATATTTGTAATAAATGCCTACATGGGTATGATAATACTCCTAAGTCTTATATTATTATTATTATTTTTTTTCCTGAGGTAAGGTCTTGCTCTAGCCCAGGCTGATTTGGAGTTCACTCTGTATTATCAGGGTGGCCTCGCACACACCGAGATCCTTCTATCCTTGTCTCCCCAGTGCTGGTATTAAAGGCGTGCACCACCACGCCCCAGGCTTGTTTTGTTTTTGAAGTAGGGTCTCGCATTAGTCCAAGCTGATCTGGAACTCACTTTGTAGCCCAGTCTGTCCTCAAACTCCAGTGATATTCCTAGTTAAGCCTCCCAAAAATGAGATTATAGGCGTAAGCCACTACACCTGGCTGGTTAAATTTTTCTTTTAAGCTTCTTCCTTATCAGGTCTGAGAATATTTCAGTTGGTACTCTACTTGCTTCTTTATTAAAAAGAAAACTTCAAGCCAGGCATGGGGTGCACCCCAGCACTGGGGAGGCAGAGGTAGGTTTGCCATGAGTTCAAAGCCACCCTGAGACTACATAATGAATTCCAGGTCAGCCTCAGCCAGAGTGAGACTCTACCTTGAAAAAAAAAAAGAAAGAAAGAAAGAAAGAAAACTTCAAGCCAGGTGTAATGGCTCTATAGCTTTAATCCCAGCATTCATGAGGCTGAAGTCAGAAGAATCACTGTGAGTTGAGGCAAGCTTAGGCTACAGAGTGAGTTCCAGATCAGCTTGGGCTAGTGTGAGATCCTGTCTCAGAAAAAAAAAAAAAGAAAGAAAACTTCAGATGCATTTAAATAAGAATCATTTGATTTATTTATTGATAATTTTGTGTTTTTGGTTTTTCAAGGTAGGGTCTCACTCTAGCCCAGGCTGACTTGGAGTTCACTATGTAGTCTCAGGCTGGCCTACAACTCATGGCGATCCTCCTACTTCTGCCTCCTGAGTGCTGGGATTAAAGGCGTGTGCTACCACACCTGGTTATTTATTGGTAATTTTATTTTTAACTTTATTTGAGAGAGGAATGTAGAAAGAATGGGCATGCCAGGACCTCCAACCGCTGCAAATGAACTCCAGGTGCATGTGCTTCCTGTGCATCTGGCTTATGTGGGTCCTGGGGAATTGAACCTAGGTCCTTTGGCTTTAGGCAAGTGCCTTAACCACTAAGCCATCTCTCTGGCCCTGTTTATTGGTAATTTTAAGGACAGGAGAAGAGTATGACTGTTTATTTTTGTAGGTGGAAATCAACGAGAACTTGCCCGCCAGAAAAATATGAAAAAAACCCAGGAAATTAGCAAGGGCAAAAGAAAAGAGGATAGCTTGACTACCTCTCAGAGAAAGCAGAGGTGAGTGGTACTAATAGAATTTACAGATCACCAAAGTTTTGATTGAAGTCACATTCACGGAATGAAAAGTATTCTTGAAAACCATGCTGGAACTGAACCTAACCCACAGAAAGGAGCAACAGTAAGTGAACACTGGTTTTGTACAAGCTTACTAAAACCATACACAAGCCCGACATGGTAGCACACGCCTTTAATCCCAGCACTCAGGAGGCAGAGGTGGGAGGATCACCATGAGCTCAAGGACACTCTGAGACTACATAGTGAATTTCAGGTCAGCCTGGGCTGGAGTGAGACCCTACTTCGAAAAAAAAAAAACAAAAAAACTATACATAGTGCTCATTATTATAGCCTATTGGAGAAGAATTTCAAATCCTGAAGCTGTCATTTTTTTTTTGCAGAGTATCTTCTTTTAGGTTTTTTGTTTGTTTATTTGTTTTGGTTTTTTGAGGTAGGGTTTCACTCTATCCCAGGCTGACCTGGAATTCACTCTGTAGTCTCAGGGTGGCCTTGAACTCACAGCAGTCCTCCTACCTTTGCCTCTCAAGTGCTGGGAGACTGGCTCCACTTCATTTCAGTTTGATCCTAATACCGCTAAATAGTGTTTTTTGGGGGAGGAAGTGGAAACAGGGAGACAATATCTCATCTGTCCCAGTCTGGCTTCCAACTAGCTATGTAGCCAAGACAAGCTTGAATTCCTGATTCTTTTTTACATCCACTTCCCATGTGTTGAGATTATGGGAGTATACCCCAGTACCCAGAAATTACTAAAAAGATAAGTGTATTAAAAAAAATACAAATATGGGTCCTGTGAATGTATAGATCATCTAGTTCTAGTAATCTGGTCATAGTTCAAAGTTATATAGCATGTGAAATTTTAGCCAGAGGGAGAGGAAGAGTTAACGTTCCATAAATACTCTGCATTTTCACAGATTTGTTCAATTTTTCTTTTTTGGTTTCTCTCTCTTTTTTTTTTTTTTTCTTGGTTTAGTCATCAAGGTAGGGTGTCACTCTATCCCAGGCTGAGCGGAAATTCAGTCTCAAGGTGACCTCAAACTCACAGTGATCCTCCTAAATCTGCCTCTTTTGTGCTGGGATTAAAGACGTGCGCCACCATGCAGTCTCAGGGTGGCCTTGAACTCACAGTGACCCTCCTACCTCTGCTTCCTGAGTGCTGATTTATTTGTTTATTTGATTTTGGGGCTTCTAAAAAAACTGAACTGCTATACTCCTGGTAGTCAGAAGGTAAAAGCAGGAAGATCACAAATTCCAAGGCCAGCTTAGGCTACACAGCAAAACACTGTCTCAAAAAAACAGACAAAGGGGCTGGAGAGATGGCTTAGCAGTTAAGGCATTTGCTTGCAAAGCATAAGGCTCAGGTTTGATTCCCCCAGTACTCACCTAAAGCCAGATGCCCACGGTTATGCTTTTCAGAGTGTTCAGGGTCATGGTGTTCAAAGTAAGGTCTTACTTCAAGTCCTTCTTCATTATGTCTCCAACCAGAAAAGACGGAACAGGAATGTCTGCATCTTATGTTAATGCACTGAATGAATTAGTTAGAGAAAACAACAAGAACATAAAATCAGTTTTTCTCTGACAATTTACATCCTTTTCTCCATTCTAGGGACTCTGAGATCATGCAGCAAAAGCAGAAGGCAGCCAATGAGAAGAAGTCTATGCAGCCGAGAGAAAAATGATGATGGACTTTCAGAAAACCTGGGTGCTATTGCCATTGGGGTGCATCATAAACACTAAGATCAGAATTTCTCAGAGTGACTAATCACTATATGACTTATAACTTATCCGTATAAAAGGTCTATTTTAAACTTTACTTTTTAGCTCAGTGTGATGTTTAGAAGCATTCTTTAATGAATAAAATGCTAACCATGTATGTGACATAGTGTTGATTTTTTTGTTGTTGTTTGTTATTTATTTGAGAGTGACAGAGAGAGAGAGAGAGACAATGGGCATGCCAGGGCCTCCAGCCACTGCGTACAAAACTCCAGACCCGTGCGCCCCCTTGTGCATCTGGCTAACGTGGGTCCTGAGGAGTTGAGCCTCGAACCGGGGTCCTTAGGCTTCACAGGCAAGTGCTTAACCACTAAGCCATCTCTCTAGCCCAGTGTTGATATTTTATTAGCAAGAACATTTATGTAATTCATTTTCTGTATTAGTTATTTGCTACTTCTGTATTGCCTTAACAAGTACCTGACAGAAGCAACTTAAGGAGGAAAGGATTTCTTTGGCTCCCAGCTTCAGAGCTTCTGTCCTTCATGGCAGGGATGGTTGAGCAGTCCCAGTGCCTGGCAACAGGAGCATGTGACAGACAGCAGACCAGAAAGAGTGGGACAGATTCAAGGTAACATCCAAAGTTCTCCTAGTGACCTATTCCTTCACTAGACCTCACCTCTTAGAGGCTCCACAGACTCCCAAAATAGCAACAACTAGCTGAGCCACAAGCATTCAAAACATGAGCTGTGGTCTGGATAAGTGGCTCAGCAGTTAAGGTGTTTGCCTGCAAAGCCTAACAATCCAGGTTCAATTCCCTAGTACCCTTGCAAAGCCAGATGCACAAAGTGGTGCATGTGTTTGGAGTTTGTTTGCAGCGGCTAGAGGCCCTCGCATGCCCATTCTCTCTGTCTCCGATCTCTCTTTGCCTGCAACTAAATAAATAAAAATATATTAAAATTTTTTAAAATTTATTTGAGTAAGTGGCAGAATGAGAGTGAGAGAATGGGCGTGCCAGGGACATGCGAAGTCCAGACAGATGTGCCAACTTGTCTCATGTGGGTCCCAGGGAATCGAACCTGGGTCCTTTGACTTTGCAGGTAAGTGCCTTAACTGCTAAGCCATCTCTCCAGCCCTAAAAATATTTATTTTTTATTGGCAACTTCCATGATTGTAAACAATATCCCGTGGTAGTTCCCTCCCTTAAAAATATATTTTTAAAAGCCAGGCATAGTGGTGCATGCCTTTAATCCCAGCACTTGGGAGGCAGAGGTAGGAGGATCACTGTGAATTGAAGGCCACCCTGAGAATAGAGTTAATTCCAGGTCAGCCATAGCTACAGTGAGACCTTACCTTGAAAAAGAAAAAGGAAAAAAATAAAAAAACATGGGTTGCTGGGACAGGTGTGGTGGCACATGCCTTTAATCTCTTATTACGTGTTTTTTTTTTTTTTTTTTTGCTTTTTCGAGGTATGGTCTCAGTCTGTCCCAGGCTGACCTGGAATTCACTATGGTGTCTCAGGGTGGCCTTGAACTCACAGCGATCCTCCTACCTCTGCCTCCCAAGTGCTGGGATTAAAGGCGTGCACCACCACGCCCGGCCTCTTATTACATGTTTTTAAAACTTTTTTGTTTATTTATTTGAGAGCAACAGACAGAGAAAGAGACATAGAGAGAGAGAATGGGCATGCCAGGGCCTCCAGCCACTGCAAAGGAACTCCAGACGTGTGCGCCCCCTTGTGCATCTGGATAACGTGGGTCCTGGGGAGTGGAGCCTCAAACCAGGCTCCTTAGGTTTCACAGGCAAGCGCTTAACCACTAAGTCATTTCTCCAGCCTCTCTTATAATTTGTTTATTTATGAAACAGAATGATTGGTCTTGCTGCCAGTGCAAATGAACTGCAGAAGCATGCATCACTTTGTGCATCTGGCTTTACATAGATACTTGAACCTGGGTCATCAGGTTTTGCAAGTGAGTACCTTTTAATACTGAACCATCTCTTCAGTCCTTTTCTATTGTTTAAATTTTTATTATTTATTTATTTGAGAGAGAGAATGGGGGCACCAGGGCTTCCAGCTACTATAAATGAACTCCAGATGCATGCTCCACCTTGTGCATCTGGCTTATGTGGGTATTGGGAAATTGAACATGAGTACTTGGGCTTTGCAGCCAAGTGCCTTAACCAGTAAGCCATCTGTTTAGTGCCCCCTCACCCAATTTTTTTTTTTTTTTTTTTTTTTTAAGATAGGGCCTTGCCTAAGACCAGGCTGACCTGTAATACACTATGTAGTCTCAGGGTGATAACCAACTCACAGTAATCCTCCTACCTCTGCATCACAAATGCTGGATTACAGGTGTGAGCCACCATGGCCGGCCCTTTTCTGTTTGTTTTTTAAGGTAGAGTCCATTGTCCAAAAAAGTAGGTTTCTATATGTTTTTTTTTTTTTTTTAATTATTTATTTATTTATTTGAGAGCGACAGACATAGAGAGAAAGACAGATAGAGGAAGAGAGAGAATGGGCGCGCCAGGGCTTCCAGCCTCTGCAAACGAACTCCAGACGCATGCGCCCCCTTGTGCATCTGGCTAACGTGGGATCTGGGGAACCGAGCCTCGAACCGGGGTCCTTAGGCTTCACAGGCAAGCGCTTAACCACTAAGCCATCTCTCCAGCCCTCTATATGTTTTATTTATATCCTCTTAGATTTTGTTTAGCCTTCCCTCCACCTTTCCTATACTCAATCTCTTTCCCTGACCTCACTTAGGCTTTTTCACCCCCATTAATCTATTCTTCTACTTACATGCATATAATACCATCCTATTAAGTACCCCCTTCCTTCATATTACCTTTATATCTCTTTTCTAGCTTATGTAATAGCCCATTTTTAATTGGGTGGTTTGATTTCTTATTATTTATTTTATTTTTTTAATTTATTTTATTATTTATTTATTTATTTGAGAGCGATAGACACAGAGAGAAAGACAGATAGAGGGAGAGAGAGAGAATGGGCGCGCCAGAGCTACCAGCCTCTGCAAACGAACTCCAGACGCGTGCGCCCCCTTGTGCATCTGGCTAATGTGGGACCTGGGGAACCGAGCCTCGAACCGGGGTCCTTAGGCTTCACAGGCAAGCACTTAACCGCTAAGCCATCTCTCCAGCCCTATTTTTTTAGTTCTTCATATATTTTGGATATTAATCCTCTGTCAGATGTATAGCTGGCAATGATTTTCGCCCATTCTGTAGGCTACCTGTTTGCTCTATTCACAAAGCCCTTTGCTGTGCAAAAGCTTTGTAATTTCATGAGGTCCCAGTGATTAATCTGTGGTTTTATTGCCTGAGCAATTGGGGTTGTATTCAGAAAGTGTTTGCCAATACCAATATGTTGAAGGGTTTCCCCTACATTTTCCTCTAGGAATTTCAGGTCTGATATAAAGGTTTTTGATCCATTGGGACTTAATTCTTGTGCATGGAGAGAGATAAGGATCTATTTTCATCCTTCTAAAACTACATATCCAGTTTTCCCAGCACCATAAGCTGAAGAGGCTGTCATTTCTCCAATGAGTACTTTTGGCACTTTTGTCAAAGATCAGGTGGTTGGAGCTACCCGTACTTAGTCTCAGGGTAGCCTCCATTCATGGTGATCCTTCTACCTCTTCCCAAGTGCTGGCATTAAATTCATGCACCACCATGCCTGGCCAGTCCTTTTTTAAGACTGCAGTAGTTTATTTTGAGTTGTTTTGGGAAGGGAGGTGGGGTCTCATGCATCACAGGCTAGCTGTATTAATAACAATGAACTCCTAACCCTGGTCTCCACCTCCTAAGAACTTGACTTGCCAGTATAAACCACTACATTCAGATAGACAGTGCATTATTCCTTCCTATTTAAATTTTATTTGGGAGAGGGGAGGGGAGGGATTGTTCCAGGGTCTCTTGCCATTGAAAATGCCCTCCAGAGGCATGTTCCACTTTTGCATCTGGCTTTACATGGGTACTGGGGAATCAAACCTGGAGTGGTAAGCTTGGCAAGCAAGCACCTTTAGTCACTGAGCCACTTACTCATTTCATACCGGGTCTCATGCATCCCAGGAGTGACAAAATAATAGGTGTGAGTCACTATGCCCCATTTATGCACTGCTAAGTATGGAAGCCAGGGCCTCTGCATGCTAAGCAAGCACTTTACCAGCTGAGCTACATTCTCATATTTCCATGGTCTCTATGTAGCCCAGGCTGGCCTCAGACTCACAGTAATCCTCCTGCTTCTACCTCCCAAGTAATGGGATTACACACATATACCATCATGCCTGGCTAACATACATTTCTTTTTTTTTTAATTTTTGTTTGTTTTATTTATTTATTTGAGAGGGACAGACACAGAGTAGAGAGAGAGAGAGAGAGAGAGAGAGAGAGAGAGAGAGAGAGAGAGAATAGGCGCGACAGGGCTTCCAGCCACTGCAAACGAACTCCAGACGCGTGCGCCCCCCTGTGCATCTGGCTAATGTGGATCCTGGGGAACCGAGCCTCGAACCGGGGTCCTTAGGCTTCACAGGCAAGCGCTTAACCGCTAAGCCATCTCTCCAGCCCCATACATTTCTTTGATGATGATGTTTTTGAGGTAGGGTTTCATTCTAGCTCAGGCTGACTTGGAATTCACCATGCAGTCTCAGGGTGGCCTTGAGCTCATGGCGGTCTTCCTACCTCTGCCTCCTGAGTGCTCGATTAAAGGTGTGTGCCACCATCCTGGCTTAACATACGTTTTTAAAGATTTTATTTTATCTATTAGAGACAAAGAAAGAGGGAGGGAGAGACAGAGAACGAGAGTGAGAATGGGCGGGCCAGGGCCTCCAGCCACTGCAAATGAACTCCAGATGCATGTGCCACCATATGCACCTGGCTTACGTGGGACCTGGAGAATGGAACCTGGGTTATTTGGCTTTGCAGGCAACGCCTTAATCACTAAACCCTCTCTCCAGCCCACCATACATTTTTTTTTAACTTTTTTTTTTTTTTATAAAATTTTTTATTTATTTATTTGAGAGCGAGAGACACAGAGAGAAAGACAGATAGAGGGAGAGAGAGAGAATGGGCGCGCCAGGGCTTCCAGCCTCTGCAAACAAACTCCAGACGCATGCGCCCCCTTGTGCATCTGGCTAACGTGGGACCTGGGGAACCGAGCCTCGAACCGGGGTCCTTAGGCTTCACAGGCAAGCGCTTAACCACTAAGCCATCTCTCCAGCCCTTTAACTTATTTTTTAAAGAGAAAGTGAGAGACATAGGATTAGCCTCATACTGGATGCCCCATGCCCACTAGGTGGTGCAACTGTCTAGAGTTCGATTTCAGTGGCTGGGGCCCTGGCGCCCAACTGTGTCTCAGGATAGAAGGGAGGGAGGGAGGGCGGGAAGGAAAGAAAAACCAAAGAAACGGAGAGGGGAGAGGAGGAAGAAAATACAAAGCAAGCCAGCTGTGGTGGCGCACATCTTTGGTCCTTGCTCTCAGGAGGCAAAGGTAGGAGGATCACTGTGAGTTCGAGGACAGCTTGGGACTACAGAGTGAAGTCCAGGTCAGCCTGGGCTAGAGACCTTGTTTCAAAAAGTGGGGCGGAGGGCTGGAGAGATGGCTTAGAGGTTAAGGCACTTGCCTGCACAATCAAAGGATCCAGGTTTGATTCCCCAGTACCCACAATACAGATACACAAGGTGGCACATGCATCGAGTTCGTTTGCAGTGGTTACAGGCCGTGGCACGCCCATTTTCTATTTGCCTCTTTGTTTCTCTCTGTTTCAATTAAATAGAAAAAAAAAAAAAAAAGGACGGGCGTGGTGTTGCACGCCTTTAGTCGCCCTGAGTTCTATCTAGGCCAGCCTGAGTCTACATAGTGAATTCCAGGTCAGCCTGGGCTAGAGTGAGATTCTACCTCGAAATACAGAATAAAAAAAAAAAGAAAGAACAAGAAAATACAAAGCGCAAAGGATTTACAAACGTCTGTGGTTGGTGGTGGGAGGTGGGCGGGGGGGGGGCGGGGGGGGGAAGCGCGAACAAGTTGGAAAAACAGTAAACGCTTGCAGCAAGCGACTGCAGTCGCTCCGCTCGCCTCCGAGCCGCCGTACTCTTCCGGTCCCGGAATCCCCGGCAGCGGAAGTCGTCATTCAGGCGCCGGCGCCCCACGCCGAGCATCCTGCGGTGCAGTGGGCTGCCATGTCGATGGGCCCCGGCGGCGGCGCGGTCTCGGAGCAGGAGGACTCGGTGCTGTTCCGGCGCGGCACCGGCCAGGTGAGGTCGCGGGCGGCGCCTGACCCGGCGCGTCGGTTCGGGGGGGTCCCCGTTCGAACCCCAGCCGCAGGCTCATGCGGGGCCCAGCATGGGTGCCTCGAAGGGTGGGAGCCGAGGCCGCGCTGCGACGCCCCGGTGACTGGGAGCATTGCGGGGACAGAGTCGGGCGGAAACCAATCAGGAGGCTTTGCTGAAGTGATCCAGCCTCTGATCAAAAGGGGAAGCAGTTTAGACTAACGTGTTCGGAGTAGAGACAGACAAAAGGATCCCCTTTCGCAAGCGAAAGCTAGTTTGGCCCGAAAGGGCAACTCAACAGCTGGAACGGTTGGAAAGGTGGAATTGCGTGTTTTTTGAGATACGCTGATTTGGAAAGGTGAGAGACAGCTAGATCTCGTGGGAAGAGGGAAGATGGGTTGGGCTTGGTGGCACAGACTTATAATCTTAGTATGTGTTTGGTTGAGACAGGAGGATCGGGGTTGAGGCCCTCCTCGGATACGTGGTGAGTGAGTTCTACGCCCGTCTGGGCTATGTGAATGTCTCAGAAACCCAGCAAAGGCTGGAGAGATGGCTTAGCTGTTAAGGCGCTTGCTTGCAAAACCAAAGGACCCAGGGTTTGATTCCCCAGGACACATGTAAGCGAAATGCGCAAGGTGGTGCATGTGGTCTGGGGTTGGTTTGCAGAGCCAGAGACCCTGGCGTGCCCGTTCTCCATTTTCTCTTCTCTTCTCTTCTCTTCTCTTCTCTTCTCTTCTCTTCTCTTCTCTTCTCTTCCTTTTGCCTGTTCTCCCATTTTCTTTCTGTCTCCCTCTCCCCCTCTCTCTCCTTTTTCTTCTTGTACTTCTTTTTTGAGGTAGGGTCTCGCTGTAGCCCAGGCTGTCCTGGAATTGACTATGCTGTCTTAGGGTGGTCTCGAACTCATGGCAATCCTCCTACCTCAGCTTCCGTTGTGCTGGAATTAAAGGTGTGCACCACCACGCCTGGCTCAGAATAAATTTTTTATTTTATTTTATTGACAACTTCCATAATGGCAAATAATACCTCAAGGTAATTCCCTCTCTCCCCCCCCTTTCCCCTTTGAAATTCCATCATATCATCTCTCCCTCTCAATCAGTCTCTTTTATTTTGATGTCATGATCGTTTTTTTCCCTATTATGATGGTCTTGTGTAGGTAGTGTCAGGCACTGTGAGGTCATGAATATCCAGGCCTTTTTGTAACTATTGGGGCACTTTGTAAGGAGTCTTACCCTTCCTTTGACTCTTTCATTCTTTCTGCCACCTCTCTGCAATGGACCCTGAGCCATGGAAGGTGTGATATATTTCAGTGCTGAGCATTCCTCTGTCACTTCTCAGCACCGTGGTGCCTTCTGAGTCATCCCAAGGCCACTGCCATCTAAAAAGAGAAGGTTCAGAATAAATTTTTAGGAAGCAGCCAAACTTCAATATAGGAGTCCCACTTTGTGGTCAAATGAAAATGTCCGGTTACATTTGCATTGTATACCAGCAGTGTATGCAAGTTCCATTTACCGTAGATCCTTGCAAATATTTTATTGTATATCCTTTTAATTAGTGTGCAGTGACACCTTGTGGTTTTAGTTAGCATCCTCCCAGTGACTAACAACTTTGATCATTGTTTAACATAATATTTTTCCCCTCTGTGTTGGATCTTGCTGTAGTCCAGGTTGACCTGGAATTCACTGTATAAGTCTCAGGCTGTCCTTGAACTCACATTGATACTCCTACCTCAGCCTCCTGGGAGTGCTGGGACTATAGGTATGCACCACCATGCCTAGCTGGTTTTTTGGTTTTCCGAGGTAGGGTTTCATGCTAGCCCAGGCTGACCTGCAATTCACTATGGAGTCTCAGGATGGCCTCAAACTCACAGCAGTCCTTCTACCTCTGCCCCCTGAGTGCTGGGATTAAAGGCGTGTGCTACCACGCCCGGCTGAAAATGTATTTTTTTTTTAATTTATTTATTTGAGAGCGACAGACACAGAGAGAAAGACAGATAGAGGGAGAGAGAGAGAGAGGGAGAGAGAGAGAATGGGCGCGCCTCTGCAAACAAACTACAGACGCATGCGCCCCCTTGTGCATCTGGCTAACGTGGGACCTGGGGAACTGAGCCTCGAACCGGGGTCCTTAGGCTTCACAGGCAAGTGCTTAACCGCTAAGCCATCTCTCCAGCCCCTGAAAATGTATTTTAAAAGGATTGGATTGAGCATGGTGGCATACACCTTTAATCCCCAGGAGTCTGAGGTAGGAGGATTGCCATAAATTCAGAGACAGCCTGGGCTAGCATGAGACCCTAGTAGGGAAAAAAAATTTTTTTTTTTAAGTGGGTTAGGGCTGGGGATCTGGGTGAGTATTTAAGTTGCTTGCTTGCAAAGCATGGTAGCCTGGGTTTAATTCTCCAGTACCCAAGTAAAGCCAGATGCACAAAATGGTACATGCATCTGGAGTTAATTTGCAGTGGCAAGAGGCCTGGTTCATCAATGCTTTCTTTTTCCTTATAAATAAATAAATGAGCATATTTTAAAAATATTTTTATGGGGGTACACCAGGGCCTCCAGCCACTGGAAAAAAACACCAGACACATGTGCCACCTTGTGCTTCTGGCTTATGTAGGGTGTTGGGGAATCAAACCTGGGTCCTTTGGTTTTTCAGGCAAGCACCTTAACTGCTAAGCCATCTCTCCAGCCCTAAATATATTTTTTTAAGTGGATTGTTTTCTTTTTTTTATGTTTGAGAGTCTTCATATATACTCGATTATATCTAGATGCAATATATATATGTATATATGTATGTATATACACACACACACATATTTTGAGGTGGGTTCAGCTACAACCCAAGCTGACCTCGTATTCACTATGTAGTCTCAGGTTGGCCTTGAACTCATAGCGGTCCTCCTACCTCTGCCTCCTGAGTGCTGTGATTAAAGGTGTGTGCTCAGCAACTCCATACATCTTTTTAAATGTTATTTTATTTATATATGAGAGAGAATAGGTGCCAGGTTTTCTAGCCATTGCAAACAAACTAGACACATGCACCACCATGTGCATCTGGCTTACTTGGGTTCTTGGGAGTTGAACTTGGGTCCTTAGGCTGCGTAGGCAAGCGCCTTACCACTAACTGATTTCTCCAGCCCCTTAATACATATTTTTGATGACACAGATCTGCCCCTAAGTTGTGTTTGTTCTTTCTCCTTCTCAGAGTGATGATTCTGACATTTGGGATGATACAGCATTGATAAAAGCATACGATAAAGCTGTGGCTTCGTTTAAGGTAGGACACAATTACTCTCTCCTGTATTTCCTCATGGCACTCTTCAGTAGACTATTAATGGTATCAACAAAGTACTAAGTGTATATTACTTTTCACTTTGAGGTTTAGATAATATTGCTGGTGAGTTAAATCAGATGACTTCCTTTAGAAGTTGATAGTTTTCTGGGGCTGTAGGTTAGTGGTAGGGTGTGTGCCCAGAAGTTGATAGTTTATCAGTATGTCATCTTCCCTGCAGAGTCAATTTAAATGAGCAGATAATTCGATAATCATATGCAGGATGACTTCCTTACCTTCACCACATGCCTATAATATGTGGTTAAAAGAGGAAGTACACCCACACACAAATAAATAAAAATATTTTTAAAAAAGAGCTGGACATGGTGGCACATGCCTTTAATCCCAGCACTTGGGAGGCAGAGATAGGAGTATCACCATGAATTTGAGGCCACTCTGAGACTACATAGGAAATTCCAGGTTAGCCTGAGGTAGAGTGAAACCCTACCTCAAAAAAACGAAGGAGCTAGGCATGGTGGCACACACCTTTAATCCCAACACTTGGGAGGCAAAGGTAGAAGGAGGACCACCATGAGTTATAATTATAGTTTTATATATATATATAATTATAATAAATGTAGTTATAGTTGTAAGTCTTGAGCCAGTCTTTAATTAAACATATTTTTTAAATTTTTTTGTTTAATTTTATTTGAGGGTAACAGACAGAGAAAGAGGCAGAGAGACAGACAGAATGGGCTCACCATGCCTCCAGCCACTGCAAACGAACTCCAGATGCATGAGCCACCTTGTGCATCTGGCTTACGTGGGTACTGGGGAGTCAAGCCTTGAACCAGGGTCCTTAGGTTCCACAAGCAAGCACTTAACTGCTAAGCCATCTCTCCAGCCCCTAATTAAATATATTTTATTGATTTATTTGAGAGAGAGTAAAACAAAAAGGCAGAGGGAAAAAGATAATGGGCATATCAATCAGGGCCTCTAGCCATTACAAATGAACTCCTGACACATGTGCCATGCTGTGCATCTGGCTTATGTGGGTACTGAACAATCACACATAAGTCCTTTGTAAAAACAAAAATGTATCAGTTTGTAACTTGGACATTTTTGTTCCTGTTTTCATAGCATGCTCTCAAGAATGGTGACATATGTGAACCTTCAGATAAACCAAAAAGCACACCTAGAAGAAAACCTGCTAAAAAGAATAAAAACCAAAAGAAGAATGCCACAGCTCCCTTGAAACAGGTTATTTTATTTAATTATCAGGGTTTTTGCTGTGTAGCCCAAGCTGGTGCGGAGTTTGATGGTATTATTTGAGAGGAATACCTGAGGGCTGTAGACTGAATCAGCAGTATTTACTTGCTTGCTCGCTGTCTGTCTCTCTCTCTCGCACTCTCTCTCTCTCTCTGTGTGTGTGTGTGTGTGTATGCATGTGAAAATGCATACATGCATAGGCATGTGTGTGCAGGTAGAGGCCTGAGGTCAGTGTTGACTATCTTACTCATTCTCTCCCTTATTTATTGAGACAGCGTCTCTCACTGAACCCAAAGCTTGCCCGTTTGGCTAATCTAGCTATACCAATTGCCTGAGGCTCTCATCTCCCTCTTCTGAATGCTGGATTACAGGTTGCTTGCTACCACGCCCACCCAGCATTTTACATGGGCACTGGGCATGTGCAGTCAGGTCCTCAGTCTTATGCGGTAAGCACTTTACCAGCTCAGTTATATCCCCAGTCCTTTATTATTATTTTTTAAAATGTTTTATTTATTTGTTTGAGGAAGAAAGAGAGAGAATGGTTATGCCAGGAACTCTAGCCACTGCAAACAACTCCATATGCATGCATCACCAAATGCATTATATGGGTTCTGGGGAATCAAACCTGGGTCCTTAGGCTTTGCAGGCAAGTGCCTTAACTGCTAAACCATCTCTCCAGCCCTTCCCTTCCCCTCCATCTGGAATAACTATGTGGTCTCAGGGTGGCTTTGAAGTCATGGAGATCCTCCTGCCTGTACCTCTGCCTCCCAAGTGCTGGGATTAAAGGAGTGCGCCTCCATACCTAGCCATGAGTTAACATTTAATGAGCATTTCCTTTGTGCTTGGCTAGACTATTTAACCCTCTGGGGGGCTTCTTTTTGGAAGTGGGATCTCATATATCCTGAGCTGGCCTAGACCTCTAGCTGAGAGAATGACTTTGAATTTCTCACTCTTCTGCCTCTACCTTCCAAGTAATAGGACTATAGGCATGTGCAACATACCCAGTCTTACGGGGTGCTAGGGATCTAATCCAGAGCTCTGTGCATATGAGGCCAGCACTCTACCAACTGATGCACATCCCCACGTACTCCTTCTTATGCTTATGACAAATAGTGGTAGATTACATTACAGCCACTCAGCAGACTGGGCAAAGACTTAAAGTGACTAAGAACCATGTCCATGAGTGTTTGCTGGGAGATTTGTATTTCAGACTTACATGTTTTGGGCTATAAGCCTTTTCCACTATATAACTTTGCCTTCCTTCCATATCCGTTAATTGGAGACCTTGTTCTATACCCACTTTGTCCTAACAAGATTATGTATACTATGCTCTCTGTAAAAGAAATGATGTTTGCATGTGTGTATTTTGGTTTTTTTTGTAGTGGAAAGTTGGTGACAAATGTTCTGCTGTTTGGTCAGAAGATGGCTGCATTTATCCAGCTACCATTGCTTCAGTTGATTTTAAGAGAAAAACCTGTGTGGTGGTTTACACTGGATATGGAAATAGAGAGGAGCAAAACCTATCTGATCTCCTTTCTCCAACCCATGAAGCAGCTAACAGTATAGAACAGAATGCTCGGGAGGTGAGGAAATAAAACATGTTCAGCTCCTGGAAACGTGCTAGATGAGGAACAAAACAGTATAATTTAACCCATTGAGGCATTAAGTAACTCCTAATATGTTCTGTCTCTTTCCCTCCCTCCGTTTCTCCCTTCTTCCTTTCCAATGATAGAAATAAACTCGGGTCCTAATAGACAAGTGCTACACCACTGTATAATGAAAATCTGGTTTGTTTCTTTTCTTTCTAAAGAATGAACATGAAAGTCAAGTCTCAACAGATGAAAGTGAAAGCTCCTCAGGGTCTCCAGGGAATAAACCAAACAAGTCCAAAGCTTCTCCGTGGAGCTGTTTTCTCCCTCCACCACCACCGCCGCCACCAGGGCCAGGATTAGGACCAGGCAAGGTAAACTCTTGCTCAGGAAGTAATTATCTCCTCAACTGAGTGCATGGTAGCTTTCTTTAGGTCTTATAGATACACATCAGAATTCACTGAAAAGGAAATAAGATAGTGATGTAAAATAGTTTATTATGAAGGAGTTGCTAGAATACTTTTGTGGAGCATGAGGTAGTAGAATAATAATTTAACAAATGTTCTTAAAGTTAGAAAGTATAATAATATTGTTAGCTGACTGACATGCTATAGTTTCCCACGTCACGTGTATCTGGTATTTGAGCAACAGTAGTGTGTATTCACATCTAATTAGAGGCAAAATTCCAAGTGGCTCTCAGATGGTTTTGTAGAGTTAAAATGTAAATAATGTATTGTGCCTCTTTCAATTCTAAGTAGTAGAAATCAACTTTAGAAAAATAATTTATTATAGGCTAGGTTATCCTGGAATACTAGCTAGTTATTTTCTTTTTTTTTTTCCTTCCTCAATGAATTAAAAGACAGGAAAAGTTTGAAAGTGAAGCAGAGCAAAAATTTATAAGGAAAAGATGATGACATCAAAAGAAGAGAGACTGATTGGAGAGAATGAAGCTGTGAAAGGGAAAGTGAGGGGTGGGGAGGGAATTTGGTTTATTGTCTATAATTATGGAAGTTATCAATAATACAAAAGAGAGGGGGAAAAAAAGCCAGACGTGGTGGCACATGCCTTTAATCCCAGTATTCAGGAGGCAGAGGTAGGAGGATTGCCTGAGAGTTCGAGGCCAGCCTGAGACTCCATAGTGACTTCTAGGTCAACCTGGGCTAGAGTGAGCCTCTACCTTGAAAAAAATATATATATACAGTTTAAGAGAAGGAAAGAAGACAAAACTCTTATGAAACAGGAGGGGTAGCGAGTGGATAATACCCCTAACTAGTTCTTTTCTGTTTCTACTTTTTCAAGGTAGGGTCTCAGGCTGACCTGGAATGCACTGTGTAGTCTCATGGCAAGACTCAAACTCACAGCAATCCCCCTCGCCTCTGCCTCCTAAGTACTTGGATTAAAGGCACGTGCTGCCCCTCCTGCCCCTAAGTAGTTCTCATATGACAAGTGGTGGTTTCTTCCTTGATGTGTTATTAAGATACTTTTAGAAATCAAGCGTGACTCCTTAAAACTTTTCCTTAAGGGTTTATGTGATAGCCAAGCATATTGGCTCATAACTGTAATCTGTGACCAAAAGTGAGAGTAGCACTAGTCTGTGCCAGAAACAAAGATTTAGAGGGCAATTTGATGGGTACAAGGAATCTATTTAACCATATAAGTGGAGTACTTTCCCCCCTTAGGTCCTATGACCTCTCTATACATAGTCCTTTTTTTTGGGGGGGGTTCTCGAGGTAGGGTTTCACTGTAGTTGAGGCTGACCTGGAATTTATTATGTAGTCTCAGGGTGGCCTCAAACTCACTGCGATCCTCATATCTCTGCCTTCCAAGTGCTGGGATTAAAGGTGTGTGCCACCATGGCCAGCTCTATACATAGTCTTTGATTAGGTTTTTAGTACCAGGCATAAATTCCTTTCCATGGAGCAGGCCTCAATCTAGTCAGATAGCAGTTGAATATCCCCAGAAAGACTGCCACTGTAGGGTTGGAGAGATGGCTTAGTGGTTAAGGCGCTTGCCTGCAAAGCTTAATGTCCTGAGCTCGTTCCCTAGTGCCCATATAAAGCCAGATGTACAAAGTGACATATATGTCTGTAATTCACTTATAGCAGCTAGAGGCCCTAGTGTCCCCATTCTGTTGGTCTGTGTCTCTTTATCTCTCTCTGCTTGCAAATGAATATATGTACTTTTTAATTTAATATAAGAAAACTGCCACTATAGCACTAGTTAGCACACCCTGCCTGGCCGAGCAGTTGTGCAGCTAGCAGCTTCCACTGCTGTTGGGACTGTTGATGACTTTCCTCCCCCAGTAGCCTAAAGGGCACTGTGCAGCGCTGTGACAGGGAGGAGACTTCAGCTCAGATCCACCTTGATTTCTCATCCTCCTGCTGATTGTAATTTCACCTATTTACAACTCATTAAAACTCCATTATGTATATGTAGTATAACATCTTCATTCTGGATAGTAATTTTTCTTGTTTTGGTTTTTATTATTCCTATTACTGATGTTACTAAATTAATTTTCCTTTGAAATATATTTTTTTGGTTTGGTTTTGTTTTTTGGGGGGCATTTTCAAGATAGGGTCTCACTTTAGCCCAGGCTAACCTGGAACCCCGTCTATAGTTCTAGACTTGCCTCAAACCCACAGCAATTCTACGTCTGCCTGCTAAGTGCTGTGATTAACTGTGCCACTACACCTGGATGAAACATTTACATCAAGAATAACTCTTTGGGCTGGAGAGATGGCTTAGCGGTTAAGCGCTTGCCTGTGAAGCCTAAGGACCCTGGTTCGAGGCTCGGTTCCCCAGGTCCCACGTTAGCCAGATGCACAAGGGGGCGCACGCGTCTGGAGTTCGTTTGCAGAGGCTGGAAGCCCTGGCGCGCCCATTCTCTCTCTCTCCCTCTATCTGTCTTTCTCTCTGTGTCTGTCGCTCTCAAATAAATAAATAAAAATTAAAAAAAAAAAGAGTAACTCTTTGTTATTTGGTTTTTATTATTTTCCTATCTCTGAAGTCACTAAATTAACTTTCATTTGAATTATTTTTTATAGCCAGGTCTAAAATTCAACGGCCCACCTCCTCCACCACCCCCTTTGCTGTCATGTTGGATGCCTCCTTTTCCTTCTGGACCACCAGTAAGTACAAAAGGCCTGATTAATTTGCTTTTATACCTAGTTTGGATTTTGTAGAACACAGGAAATTAGAAAATATCACTGTAGACCATTCCCAATGCCAAATTCTAATGAGTAAAAATTTATTTTAATTTAATTTATTTATTTGAGAAAGAGAAAGAGGCAGCTAGAGAGAATGGGTGCGCCAAGGACCTTCACCACTGCATACAAACTCCAGATGCATGCACTACCTTGTAGGTCTGTCTTATGTGGGTACTGGGGAATCAGACCTTGGTCCTTAGACCTCATAGGTGAGTGACTTAATTGGTAATCCCATTAGTAAAAATTTAAGCTAAATTTCTGCTTGGTTTTTTTTTTTTTTTTTTTTTTGAAGACCCTTTATAACTCACAGACCTCTATACTTTGTTTTTTGTCATTCTTTGAGTTTTAAAATTTTTTGTTCCAATGGTAAATTATTTCCATATTAACTGTTTAAAAAGACTCCTCCCCCGCCCTTCCAAGGGTCTCACTATATCCCAGGATGACCTGGAATTCACTATGTAGTCTCAGGGTGGCCTCAAACTCAATGATCTCTTATCTCTGCCTCCTAAGTGCTGTGATTAAAGCCGTGCGCCACCATGCCTGGCCTAAAAATAATTTTTTTTTTTTGTTTTGCTGTTTTGTTTTGTTTTTAAATATATTTTTATTTATTTATTTATTTGAATGAGAGAAAGGCAAAGAGAGAGAATGAGCATGCCAGGGCTTCTAGCCACTGCAAGTGAACTCCAGATGCATATGCCTCCTCGTGCATCTGGCTTACGTGGTTCCTGGAGAATTGAACCAGGATCTTTTAATTTGCAGGCAAGGGCCTTAACCGCTAAGCCATTTCTGTAGCCTAATATTAGGTTTTAAAACAATTTATATAAGAGGTATCAGAAGGTAATAGGAAACAATATGATTAATACTCATCTTTTTCTGTAAAATTAATCTTCAGAGTAATATTTTTGCTACTTGAATTTAATTTGTATCTTTTTGCACTTCCAGATAATTCCCCCTCCCCCTCCCATATCTCCAGACTCCTTGGATGACAGTGGTGCTTTGGGAAGTATGCTCATCTCTTGGTACATGAGTGGCTATCATACTGGCTATTATATGGTAAGAAGTCAGAGGACATTTTCCTCACAACTTTTTTTTTTTTTTTTAAATTATTTTACTTACTAGCTGGGCATGGTGGCACATGTTTTTAATCCCAGCACTTGGGAGGCAGATGTAGGTGGGTCGCTGTGAGTCCGATGTTAACCTGAGACTACATAGTGAATTCCAAGTCAGCCTGGACTAGAGTGAGACCCTACCTTGAACATCATATCTATTTCCTAGGGGGGAGAGAGTGAGTGTGTATGGGTACACCAGAGCCTCTTGCAATTGCAACAAACTTAAGGTGCATGTGTTACTTTGTTCATCTGACTTTTCTTGGTTACTGGGTAATCAAACCAGCAGACTGCAAGCAAAAGCCTTCGCAGGCATTGCAGTCAGGTTCACATTGCTGGTAGAAATCACCCAACCAAGAGCAGCTTGTGGGAAAAAGAGGTTTATTTTGGCTTGCAGGCTCGAGGGGAAGCTCCACAGTGGCAGGGGAAAATAATGGCATGAGCAGAGAGTGGACATCATCCCCTGGCCCACATAAGGTGGACAACAGGAGCAGAAGAGTGTGCCAAACACTGGCAAGGGGAAACTGGCTGTAACATCCATAGGCCTGCCCCCATCTCTACACTGCCTCCAGCAGGCATGAATTCCCAAATCTCCATCAGCTGGGAACCTAGCATTCAGAACACCTAAGTTTATGGGGACACCTGAACCAAACCACCACAGCAGGCAAGCACCTTAACCACTAAAACCATCTCTCCAGCCCTGTTTTAATTCTGTTTAATATGCTAAGGCTGGCCTCACATTCCTGGGTTCTATAATGCCCCTGTCTCAACATCTGTTTTTCTGGGATTGCATATGTTCATTATCAGTACTGGGCAGTTTTCTTTTGGATGTTTTAAAACTTTTTTTTTTATTTATTTGAGACAGAGAGAGAGGAGAGAGAGAAAAGAGTTCACCCAGGCCTCTAGCCACTGAAATGAACTCCAAACACATGTGCCACCATGTGCATTTTGCCTAAATGGGATCTGGATAATTGAACCTGGGTCGTTCAAACATCTTAACCACTAAGCCATCTCTCCAGCCCTTCTTTTGGATTTTTATGGGTTGGAGTCTTTTTTTTATTTGTTTTGTTATTTAAAAGAGAAAATGGGGCTGGAGAGATGGTTTAGCAGTTAAGCGTTTGCCTGTGAAGTCTAAGGACCCTGGTTCAAGGCTCAGTTCCCCAGGACCCACGTTAGCCAGATGCACAAGGGGGCACACGCGTCTGGAGTTTGTTTGCAGTGGCTGGAGACCCTGGCGTGCCCGTTCTCTCTCTCTCTCTAACTGCCTCTTTCTCTCTCTTATCACTCTCAAATAATAAAATAAATAAAAATTTAAAAAAATATATTTAAAAAAAAAAGAGAAAATGTGTGCACCAGGGCCTTTAGTGGCTGCAAATGAACTCCAGATGCATGTGCCACCTTGTGCATCTGGTTTACATGGATCTGGGGAATTGAACCTGAGTTCTTTGGCAGGCAAGCACCTTAACCACTAAGCCATCTCTCCAACCCCCATTTTCTTTTTTGTTTAGTGTTCAGTTTTTTAGTAAGATTGCTTTTCATCATTATGTGTAGATAGAGCTATATTCCAGTCCATCCTATAAGCTTCCTGATTGTTCATCATTACTATTGATAAGTGTTTCTGATGTTTCTATTTTGAGGCTGTAAAATTTTGTTGCTATGATTATTGTTTTTTTTTGCTTCTTTTGGGGGGAAGTTGAGGTAGGGTCTCACTCTAGCTCAGGTGGACCTGAAATTCACTATGTATCTCAGGGTGGTCTCGAACTCTTGGCGATCCTCCTACCTGTGCCTCCCAAGTGCTGGGATTAAAGGTGTGCGCCACCACGCCTGGCTTTTATTTATTTATTTATTTATTTGAGATTGGGTTTCACTCTAGATCAGGCTGACCTGGAATTCACTATGTAGTCTCAGGGTGGCCTCAAACTTGTGCTGAACCTCCTACCTCTGCCTGCCAATTGCTGGGGATTAAAGGTGTGTGCCACTACGCCTGGCTCTCCCTTTTTTTTTTAAATAAATATTTATTTATTTATTAGAGAGAGAGAATGAGCATGACAGGACCTGTAGCCACTGCAAACAAACTCCAGGTGCATGTGCCATCTTGTGTATCTGGGTTATATGAGACCTAGAGAATAGAATCTAGGTCTTTAGGCTTCACAGGCAAGCGCCTTAACCGCTCAGCCATGTCTCCAGCCCTCTGTTTTATTTTTATTTTATGGTAGGGTCTCATTCTAACCTAAGCTAACCTGGTTCTCATTCTGTACCAGGCTGGCTTTGCACTCACAGTGATCTCTTACATGCCCAACATATTTTTCATTAATAACATTATTTAGTTGCAATTTACATTGCATAGAGCTCTCTACTTTGTGGGGGCTGGGCTGTTGTTTATGAGACATGGTCTTAATTTGTAGTCCAGGGTAGCCTTGAACTTCTGGTCTTCCTGGTAATGCCTTCTGTGTGCTGGGATTAGGTTTATGCCACCATGCCCAGGTCACCGTTTGTTTTTTTTTTTAATTGTGGTCCTGACCAATGCAATCTATATTACTTTGATTTCTTTTCTTGATTTTAGAACAGTTGACAGGTAGCAGCATTCTCTGGAATATTTGCCATAAATTTTGTGTTAACCACATAAATTATTTACTCTTAGGAGTATTACTGCATATGTATATTAATTAAATTTAATTTAGGTTAACTTAAAGTAGAAATATATGAACTTCAAAAGTATGAGGGCCCTGAGCTTGGTGGCACATGCTTTTAAACCCAGCACATGGAAGGCAGAGGTCAGAGGACTAAAAATACAATTTCCTGGAGCTTATAGTTGTTTTTTTTTTTTTAATGGTTTTTCGAGGTAGGGTCTCACTCTGGTCCAGGCTGACCTGGAATTCACTACGTAGTCTCAGGATGGCCTCAAACTCACAGTGATCCTCCTCCCTCTGCCTCCCGAGTGCTGGGATTAAAGTCGTGCGCCACCACGCCCGGCTGGAGCTTATAGTTTAAAATTTTCCCAGTTGAATAAGCCTGGCCAGCATCCTCAGCCATTTGTGGCCCCAGACGAGTTGGGTGGTCTGGAGGGAGCTGGCACCTCTGCCTTCCGCCACAGCTACCTGGCGGCTGTGGGTCTCAACAAGGGCCACAAGGTGATGAAGAATGTGGGCTGGAGAGATGGCTTAGTGGTTAAGCGCTTGCCTGTGAAGCCTAAGCACCCCGGTTCGAGGCTCGGTTCCCCAGATCCCACGTTAGCCAGATGCACAAGGGGGCGCACGCGTCTGGAGTTCGTTTGCAGAGGCTGGAAGCCCTGGCGCGCCCATTCTCTCTCTCTCCCTCTCTCTTTCTCTCTGTGTCTGTCGCTCTCAAAAAAAAAAAAAACAAAAAGAATGTGAGCAAACCAAGGCCCTGCCTACACCTGACCAAGGACACCACGTTCATGTGAGCCATGTGCCATGGAGCTGCTCAGGTGTCCAAGGATAAGCGTGTGTTCAAGGACTGAGCACCTGTTCCCCCAGTAAACCCAAATCACTCCTGCTAGGTATAGACCAGTAATGGTTGTAAGCCTCAAGTCTGTCATTAACATGTTTATACTGTGTTCTCATCATTTTGTTTATTTGCTTTTCTTACAGGGTTTCAGACAAAATAAAAAAGAAGGAAAGTGCTCACATGTAAATTAAAGAGTAAGTCTATATTATAAGAATTAATCTTATCCTTGCACAAGTTTTATAGCTTGCAAAAAACAAATATTTTGAACGTGAATGGTTCTTAGGAAAATGGCTGAGTGGTTAAAGCACTTGCTTATAATCTTAATGACCCAAGTTTGAATCCCCAGTAACCTACATAAAGCCAGATGAACAAAGAGGCACATGCATTTGAAGTTCCTTTGCAGTGGCTGAAGGCTCTGGTGCACCCATTCCCTCTGTTTGTGTTTTCCCTTTTTCTTTTTTTTAACTTTTATTAACATTTTCCATGATTATAAAATATATCCCATGGTAATTCCCTCCCTCCTCACCCCCCCCCTTTTTCTTTTTTTTTAATTTTACGTTTTGGTTTTTCGAGGTAGGGTCTCACTCTATCCCAGGCTGACCTGGAATTCACTATGGAGTCTCAGGGTGGCAATCCTTGTCCCTCTGCCTCCCGAGTGCTGGGATTAAAGGTGTGTGCCACCACGCCTGTCTATTTTCTCTATTTTTGTATTTGCAAATAAATAAGTAAAAATATTTTTTTATATTTATTTATTTATTTATTTGAGAGCGACAGACACAGAGAGAAAGACAGATAGAGGGAGAGAGAGAATGGGCGCGCCAGGGCTTCCAGCCTCTGCAAACGAACTCCAGACGCGTGCGCCCCCTTGTGCAACTGGCTAACGTGGGACCTGGGGAACTGAGCCTCGAACCGGGGTCCTTAGGCTTCACAGGCAAGCACTTAACTGCTAAGCCATCTCTCCAGCCCATGAAAAATATTTTTTTAAAAACTTGCAGTATAGGCTGGGTGTGGTGATAACCACCTTTAATCCCAGCAGTTGGGAGGGAGGCAGAGGTAGGAGTATTGGTGTGAGTTTGAGGCCACCCTAAGGCTAATGAATTCCAGGTCAACCTGGGCAGGAGCAAGACCCTACCTTGAAAACCAAAATATAAAAATATAAATAAATTTGGATGTCAAAAAATTAATGCAGTATTTTCCTTCTCATGCAGAAGCCCAATCATCTGTAGCTAGGATCCACATATGAGAGAAAACATGTGGCGCTTGGCTTTCTGGGCCTGGGTTACCTCACTTAGTATAATCCTTTCCAGGTCAATGCATTTTTCTGCAAATTTCATAACTTCATTTTTCTTTACCGCTGAGTAGAACTCCATTGTATAAATGTGCCACATCTTCACTATCCACTCATCAGTTGAGGGACATCTAGGCTGGTTCCATTTCCCAGCTATTATAAATTGAGCAGCAATACACATGGTTGAGCACGTACTTCTAAGGCAATGAGATGATTCCTTTGGATATATGCCTAGGAATGCTATAGCTGGGTCATATGGTAGATCAATCTTTAGCTGCTTTAGGAACCTCCACACTGATTTCCACAATGGCTGGACCAGATTGCAGTGGTTAGAGGCCTAGCACATCCATTCTCATTCTCTTTCTCAAATAAAAATACAAAAAAAAAAACCTTGTATGATTTTTGTTTTATTATTACCACTTTAAACTTGAAGTTTTTGTTTTTACAGGTAACTCATACAGTGTTCTTTAACAGGTGAGTGCTTTTTTCCTTATATTTGGAAGACTAGTCCATGCCAGTTTTCATACAAGTGCTTTGTTCCTTCCTGGATTTATTTATTTTTGTTGTTTTTGTTGTTTTCAAAGTAGGGTTTTGCTCTAGCCCAGGCTGGTCTGGAATTCACTTGGTAGTCTCAGGGTGGCCTTGAACTCATAGCAATCTTCCTACCTCTGCCTCCCAAGTACTGTGATTAAAGGTGTGCGCCATCACACCTGGCCACAGCCCGCTTTTTAACATCCTTATGTCTCATAACAGAAATCTATGAAAATGTTCAAGTAGTATTGCATTGTCTTTAATGTATTTTTGTTTTTGCATTATATAAAAATGTTTTAAATAGTTTTATTTACCATGAAAAGCATGTTGCTTTATATATGTGTGTGTATGTATGTGCGTGTGTGTAAATGTGTGTGTGTGTATATGTATGTATGTATGTATGTATGTATGTATTTCTTAATATTTTAAAATTTATTTGAGAGTGAGCACACCAGGGCCTCAAGCCACTGCAAACGAACTCCAGAGGCATGCCCTACCTTGTACATCTGGCTTACACGGGTCCTAGAGAATCGAACCTGTGTCCTTTGTCTTTGCATGCAAACACCTTAACCGTTAAGCCATCTCTCCAGCCCCTTTTCATAATTCTTACATTTTTTAACTATACCTGTGTTTTCTTTGAAATTCAGGTTCCGTTCTCTCCCAAGGAGATGGTATGTTGATGGTTCCTGGTCGCTGTGTACAAATGTTGTCATGAACATTTTTTGCGAGTCCTCATGATCAGCGGCTTCCCTTGTTCTGTGTGCTCCATATGTAAACAACCACTGACGTGCTTTGAGGGCATCATCAGTTTGAATAACTGAGCTGTGGGAAAATGATGCTTAAACTGAAGGTCATAGAGTATTAAAGTCAACCTTTCATAATCGTGATTGAGCACAACTGAGTGATTGTAACTTTCTTAGTATAAGCTTTTTATTACTGCCTTTAAAAATAAAGAACCTCTTTTGAATCCTTGACTGTATAAATCGCTTTCTTTGGAATGTATTCAGTGGAAGCTAAAATCTCTTTGAAGTGTAGAAAGGCACTCTCCTTCAACCCCAGCAAGAGGGAGGAGGAACACCGTAAATTTGAGGCTACATAGTGAATCTCAGGTCAGCTTGGGCTAGAATGAGACCCTACCTCGAAAAACCAAGGGAAAAAAAATGCTGGAGAAATGTTTCAGTCGTTAAGGCACTTGCCTGCAAAGCCCAGTGAAACAGGTTCAATTTCCTGGACCCACGTGAAGCCAGATGCACAACTTTGGCTTATAGTTCTAGCAATCCAGGATTGAAGACTAATTTGCTGGTGCTACATAAAAAAAGCCAGGCATCTCATTGCAAGATACAGCATGATTGTATGTGTATGATGCATGTACGTGTCACTTTATTTGCCAGCAGAGCTGCTAGCAGCAAACGAACTCCAGACTCCACTGTGTTTCTGACTTATAGTAACAGGAATTTCTCTGGAGTGATTACTCAGACACCAATGAGAGTAGAAAAGTAGTTTATCTGGGGACCCCAGCTAGGATCGCTCCCATGGAACTCCAGACCCCAAGGTCAACCTGCACTTTTATTTTATAATCTACAGCAGCAAGACAGGACTGAGCAAGCAAGCGGGGCTTTCCAAAAGCATGCTAGGCAGGAAGCTAGGCAGTGAAGTTGCCAAGACTGTTACCAAAGGTAGCCTTTACTTTGCCTTAGCCTTTTCCTCCTGACTGCTCTAGGCCCCTTTACTGGGACTTGGTCCATTCCATTAAGCAAGAAGAGGCTGTGTTTGGCAACAATCTGCACCTTCAATAAATCAGCACTTAGATAGTGGTCTTTATTTTTTTTAATTTTATTTGCGAGAAAGCAAGAAAGAGACGGAGAATGGGCATACCAGGGCCTCCAGACACTAAAAACAAACCCCAGATGCATGCACCCCATATGAATCTGGCTTATATGGATCCTAAGAAATTGAACCAGAGACCTTAGGCTTCACAGGCAAACTGCCTTAACCAGAGTCATTTCTTCAGCCACCAAGCTGCTTTATATTTTTTTTTAATTTTTTTTTTATTTTTGGCAATTGTGAATGGGATTCCCTGACTTCATCCTCAGCACGTTGTTAGTATATAGGAAGGCTACTGATTTCTGTGTGTTTGTATCCTGCTATGTTACTAAAAGCATCAGTTCTAACAATTTGCTGGTAGCCTTTAGGGTCCTTTCATGTATAGAATCGTATCATCTGCAAATAATAATTCATCTCTTCCTTTCCAATTTGTATACCTTTATTTGTGTCTCTTATGCTACAGCTAAAATTTCCAGTACTATATTAAATAAAAGTGGTAACAGTGGACACCCTTGTTTCTGATTACAGTGGAAAAGCTTCAAGATTTTCCCCTTTTAGTACTATTTTAGCTGTAGGATTGTCATGAATAGCCTTTATTATGTTGAGATGTTACTTCTATTCCTAGTTTCTTTAAGACTTTTACTATGAAGGGATATTGGATTTTGTCAAAAGCTTTTTATTATTTGTTTTAGCTATTTTTGTTTTTCAAGGTAGGGTCTCACTCTAGCCCAGGCTGACCTGGAATTCACTCTGTAGTCTCAGGCTGGCCTCGAGCTCATGGTGATCCTCCTACCTCTGCCTCCCGGGTGCTGGGATTAAAGGGGTGCACCACCATGCCCAGTCTTCAAATGCCTTTTCTGCATCTATGGAAATGATCATGTGATTTTTGTCTTGCAGTCCATTTGTATGGTGTATTACATTTATTGGTTTGCATATGTTAAATAGTCCCTGCATCTCTGGGATATAACCTACTTCGTTGGGGTGAATGATCTTTTTGATATACTCTTGTATGCTATTTGCCAGTATTTTGTTAAGAAATTTTGCATCAATGGTCATGAGGGAAATTGGCCTGTAATTTTTTTTTTCTTCTTCCTGCAAGTGATAAGAGCTGGGTATTGAAGTCACCCACTGCAACTGTGTTTGGTGTTATCTGTGACTTTAATTTTAATAGTGTTTGATGAAATTGGGAGCCCCCATGTTAGGTGCATATATATTTAGAATTCTAATGTCCTCCTGTTAGAGTGTTCGTTTAATTAGATATCTTTCCTAACCAGTGTTGAAGTCTACCCTGTCAGACATTAGGATAGCAATGCATGCTTTTTTTCTAGACCCATTTGCTTGAAATACCTTTTTCCATTCTTTCACCCTAAGATACTGTCCATCTTTTATGGAAAGGTGAGTTTCCTGGAGAAAACAAATAGAAGGATCTTATTTAAAAAAAAAAATAAGGAAATAAATAAAAAATAAATGAATAAACAGAATATTTAAAAAAACACATCACAAAGAGTCTGGAAAAAAAAAAAAAAGGCCAGGCTTGATGGTGTCTTTAATCCCAGTACTTGGGAGGCTGAGATAGGAGGATTATTGTAAGTTTGAAGCCAGTCTGAAACTAATTTTGAGAGAGAGGAGGAAAGGCAGATAGTCAACAGGTGCACCAGGGTCTCTAGTTGCTGAAAATGAACTCCAGATGCATGCACCACCTTCTGCATCTGGTTTATGTGGGTACTGGGGAATTGAACCTGGGTCCTTGGACTTCACAGGCGAGCAACTTAACTGCTAAGTCATTTCCCCAGCCCTCACTTCATGTCTTAATTGGAGAATCAACTTACTTAAACTATAATTTTACAGTTTTTACAGTTGCCATTTCTTTTTATTTGTACAACATGTTGGCATCAAACACCTGAAGGAGTGGGGACCTTATGAATACAGCCAGGACAGCAGTGGAGAGAGTCATGAACAAAAACATCACAGTCCACACAGAAGACATTCTGGCACACATTACAGACGTAGACCTGCAACCAAAAGAAGAAAAGTTAAATACAGCACAGACGGAAGACATTCGTGTTTCTTTGTTCTTTCTTAAAAATTTAATCTTTTTGTTTCCTTATCTTTCTTAGATATTATGTATTTATTTCCAAGCAGAAGAAAGAGAGAATGAGTGTACCAGGGTCTCCAGTTAGTGTACACAAACTCCAGACACATGCATCACTTTGTGCATCTGGCTTTATGTGAGTACTTAGGAATCAAACCTGGGGATAAGAGGCTTTGCAGGCAAGAGCCTCCACTGAGCCGTCTCTCCAGCCCCATTTTTTTTTTCTATTTATGTTCATTTATTTATTTGAAAGTGACAGACAGAGAAAGAGAGAGAGAGAATGGGCATGCCAGGGCCTCCAGCCACTGCAAATTAACTCCAGATGCATGTGCCCCCTTGTGCATCTGGCTAACATGGGTCCTGGGGAATCGAGCCTCAAACTGGGATCCTTAGGCTTCACAGGCAAGCGCTTAACCGCTAAGCCATCTCTCCAACCCCAGCCCCATTTTTTTAAACTTATTTATTTGAGAGTGATAAGAGACAGACAGAGAATGGGTGCACCAGGGCTTCAAGCCACTGCAAACGAACTCCAGACGCATGCACCCCTTATGCATCTGGCTAACGTGGGTCCTAGGGAACCAAGCCTTGAACCGGGGTCCTTAGGCTTCACAGGCAAGCACTTAACCACTAAGCTATCTCTCCAGCCCCTTTAAAATAAATAAATAAATAAATAAATAAACATATATATATATATATATATATATATATTTGTTTTGTTTTGTTTTGTTTTTTGTTTTTTTGAGGTAAGGTTTCACTCTAGCCCAGGCTGACCTGGAATTCACTATGGAGTCTCAGGGTGGCCTTGAACTCACGGCGATCCTCTTACCTCTGCCTCCCAAGTGCTAGGATTAAAGGCGTGCGCCACCATGCCCAGTTAAAATATATATATTTCTAAGCTCAGCGTGGTGGCACACACTTTTAATCCCAGCACTCGGGAGGCAGAGGTAGAAGGATCACCATGAGTTTGAGGCCACCCTGAGACTCCATAGTGAATTCCAGGTCAGCCTGGACTAGAGTGAGACTCTACCTCAAAAAAACCAAGCAAACTGCCGGATGTGATGGTGCACGCCTTTAATCCCAGCACTCCAGAGGCAGAGGTAAGAGAACTGCCATGAGTTCGAGGCCACCTTGAGAATATATAGTGAATTCCAGGTCTCTGATCTAGAGTGAGATCCTACCTCGAAAAACCAAAAAGCAAACAACAACAAAAAAAACCCAAGCAAACTACCAAACAAATAACTACTTGGGAACGATAAGTAAGCTTAAAACCAGGACTAGAAGCTAAAGAGATGGCTTAGTGCTTAAGGTACTTGCCTGCAAAGCCTAAGGACTCATGTTTGACTCTCTAGGTCCCACGTAAGACAGATACACAAGGTGGAGCATGCATTGGGAGTTCAACTGCAGTGTCTGGAGGCCCTGGAGTGCCAACCCCCCTACCCCATAAAATCAGTTAAAAAAAGAAACCTGGGGCTAGTTTCTTTCTTTCTTTTCTTTCTTTTTTTTTTTTTTTTAGGTAGGGTCTCACTCTAGCTCAGGCTGACGTGGAATTCACTATGTAGTCTCAGGGTGGCCTCGAACTCATGGTGATCTTCCTACCTCTGCCTCCTGAGTGCTAGGATTAAAGGTGTGTGCCATCACACCTGGCTGGGGCTAGTTTTGAATGCTTAAAAGGTAATCTGATAGATTCAAATAGAAGTAGAAAAATTTATCACAGATTTAGTTATTCTCAATTGCAATAGCTATATTCCCCTTTCCATTTAAAACTTTAAGGACTATTGCAAATGAAGGTGGGTGTGGTGCCATACACCCATAATCCTAGCACTTGGGAGGCAGAAGCAGAAGATCAGAAGTTCAAGGTATCCTCAATTAAATGGCAACTTTGATTACTGCTTGGGCTCTAACAGGCTGTCTCAAAAGAAAACAAAAGTCAAGTGACACGCATAAAATAACCTGTTAATCCTGGCACTCAGGAGGCAGAGACAGGAGAATGGCTATGAGTTTGAGTGAATTTTTCAGGTCTGGGCTAGAGTGACACCCTACCTTGAAACACAAGAAAGAGAGATGGCTTAGCAGTCAAGGCACTTGCGTGAAAAGCCAAAGAACCCAGGTTCAATTCCCCAGGACCCACATAAGCCAGATGCACAAGGTGGCACATGTCATCTGGACTGGAGTTCATTTGCAGCCGCCAAAGATCCTGGCACACCCATTCTTTGTCTCTCTGTCTCTCTCAAATAAATAAATGAATATTAAATTAAAATTAAAAATAATAAAGTAGAAAATTCATTGTTCTGGGGATATGAGAAGATGGCTCAGCAGTTAAAGAAGCTTGCAAAATTTACCAGTCCAAGTTTGATTCCCCAATAACAATATGACACCAGATGAATAAAGTAGCACTGAATCTGGAGTTTGTTTGCAGTGGGTAGAGGCCCTGGCATGCTCATTCTCATTCTGTCTCTTTATTTGAAAAAAAAAAAAAAAAAAAAAGGAGGAAAAGTCCCTAAAGCAGAACATGGTGCCTCACACCTTTAATCCTAGTATTCGGGATGCCTAGGTACCAGGATCCCTGCGAGTCTGTGAGGCCACCCTGAGACTACATAGTGAATCCCAGGTCACCATGGGTTAGAGTGAGACCCTTGAACCCCCACCGTCAAAAAAAAAAAAAGGCAATGTGAGGGCGGAAGAGTTAAGATAGGAATGGTGGCACAGGCCTGTAATCCCACACTTGGGATGCTTCATGGCTGCCTCTAAGCTTTGCTGTTGTTTTCAAAACACAAAACAACATTCTTATTTATTTGAGAGAGAGAATGGGTATGCTGGAGTTTCTTGCCCCTGCAAATGAACTCCAGGTGCATGTGCTACTTTTGAGCCTGGATTTATGTGGTTATCTCGAATAGGCAGGTTTTGCAAACAAGTGCTTTTAACTGCTGAGTTACCTCACCAGAGCCAAGCTTTGTTGTTTCTTAAGACAAGGTTGCGTTAACTTTCTAGACCCAAGCACTTTCCCTGCATTTCTCTCCTGGTAGCTGGGCATATAAGAACATGCTCTATCTTCAAGATTTTTAAGTATTTTCTCATTGGCACAATCTTTTATTTGAGATTGTAGTGCTAATTTCAAAATGTGGCATAATAGGATGTAAAGTGCCTGATTATGCGTCTAGAACACTGACACAGTGCAGCTTGGAGACTAAAAATAAGGTACTAGAATATATGTGTCTAGAACACTCCACACCGGCACAGTGAGCTTGGAGACTAAACATAAAGAACTACAATACCTTTACAGTAAAATTAGAATGCAGACTGACAGAACTATCATTCAAGATATTTGCTCCTTCTGACATCAAAATAAAAGACTGACTGAGAAGGGGAGGGGATATGATGGAGAATGGAGTTTCAAAGGGGAAAGTGAGGGGAGGAAGGGTATTATCATGGGATATCTTTTTATAATCATGGAAGTTGTTAATAAAAAAAAAATTGACAGGAAAAAAATATTTTCTCCTAACTACTATAATTATGAGTAATAATCTGGTATAAGTCTGGCAATCTAAAAATGTATTATAGCAGCATTTTTAAAATATTTATTTTGTATCAGTTAAAACATAAATAAAGCCAATGAACTTACATGTTGGTCTTTCAATTCCCCCTGACATCCATAACAAAATCTGAAAAATTTGAAAGTAAGTTTTTAGAATACATTCATTAAAATAACTCAGCAAACTCTAGAACCCTTTAATAAATAATTGTAGGGCTGCAAAGATGGCTCAGAGGTTAAGGTGTTTGCCTTCACAGCCTAACAACCACGTTCCATTCCTGATCACTCATGTAAAGCCAGATGCACAAAGTGGTACATGTGTCTTTTTATATTTGTAGAAACAAGCACAGACTCAAAAAAAGAACAGTAAGTAAATGTCTTATACATGGTTTGTAGGAGAGTTTTAAGAATTCCAATAGGCCGGCGTGAAGATGAACACCTTTAATCCCAGCACTCAGGAGGCAGAGGTAGGAGGACCAGATTGCCGTGTTCAAGGCCACCCTGAGACTGCATAGTGAATTCCAGGTCAGCCTGGGCTAGAGCAAGACCCTACCTTGAAGCTCCTTTTGAAATATTTTGAATATTTTGACTTATTTATTTACAAGCAGAGAGAGGAAAAAGAGAATGGGCACAGCAGAGCTTATTGCCACTATAAACCAACTCCAGATGCATGCACCACTTTTCTGTAACTGGCTTTACGTGGGTACTGGGGAACTGAACCAACTGGATATAAGGATTTGCAACCAAGTGTCTTTAACCACTGAACCATCTCCCCAATCAGAACCAGGATTCTCTCTCTTTCTCTCTCAATCTTTGGCTTTTCAAAAAAATATATATTTCATTTATTTATTTATTTGAGAGAGAGAGAGAATGGGCACGCCAGGGGCTCTAGGCACCGCAAACAAACTCCAGATACATGCACCCCCTTGTGCATCTGGCTTTCATGGGTCCTGCGGAATCAAACCAGGATCCTTTGCCTCTGCAGGAAAATGCCTTAACCACTAAGCCATCTCTCCAGCCCCTAATCTTTGGCTTTTTGAGGTAGGGTCTCGCTCTAGCTCAAGCTGACCAGGAATTCACTATGCAGTCTCAGGCTGGCCTTGAACTCACAGCCATCATCCTACCTCTACCTCCCAAGTGCTGGGATTAAAGGCATGTATCACCATATCTGACCAGAACCCGGATATTCTGTATCTTATTTTCTACAAATATTTTTCCAGATAAGTAATAATCTTTTCAAACATTAGTTTATACTTGTAACATATAAATTAATCAAAATTCATATACCTTTCTCCATTATATTCTTCCAAGGAAATTTCTTGAAAAGCATCCAAAGGAAACAAATGATGATAAGACCGTGCCAAATGAGGTGCAGACACCAGGGTAAGACCTAACACAAAGCAGAGACATCTTGATAACCCAAACTTCAGAAAGAGATTGTAGGTATTAATTTTTAAGCTTACCTATGGCCATAAAAAGATTCCAGGATGAAGTCTTAGTTTTGTAATATGTGTGACTTCTCTTGGCCTATTTGCTTATTCATTAATGAAACAAATTTTAAAATTCTATTGTTTAATTTATTTAATACAATTTTTGTTTTGTCTTTTTCAAGGTAGGGTCTCACTCCAGCCCAGGCTGAACTAGAATTCACTCTGTAGTCTCAGGCTAGCCTCAGTGATCCTCCTACCTCTGTCTCCTGAGTATTGAGATTAAAAACATGTACTTCTCCAGCTAATTCTGTTACTTTAATTCTACTTATTTATAACTATTTTACAAAGGTAATTGCCAGAAAAATGTCTACTACATATATTACAATGCTTTTGTATTGAATGCTGTTGGCTGGGTGTGGTCATGCACGCCTTTAATCCGAGCACTTGGGAGGCAGAGGTAGGAGGATCACCGTGAGTTCAAGACCACCCTGAGACTAAAAAGTTAACTCCAGGTCAGCCTGGACCAGAGTGAGACCATACTTGGGGGGAGGGAACACAGACAATGTATTTCCTTTGCACAGATTAAATCACTAATAGGCAGACCCCAACATCTCCATTTCAGCAGCAATACAGGTGGGAAGTTTTTAAAGACTGATTAACTGAGTAAGGAATAACTGGTTTCTTACCACATATTTTACATTCCACAGGAAGCTCACAGTATTTTGCCCGACACTGTGGGCAGAAGTAGCCTCCTAATGTAAGCCCTGGTTCAGTACTGTTATCCAAATGCCTATGGGAGGAAAAAAAATTAAAACACACACTTTTAAAAAGTGATATGTAATATGGATTTGAAAAGAGCTAAAGAATGTCACCCAGATCTTAAACTATGGATTCTGTTTTCAAATCTATTCAAAATTTTATACTGAATATGTATGTCTTATAGCTCACTAATGCTATTCACTTTTCTCCATTCTCTCTCTCCCTCTCTCTTTTTTTTTTGAGGTACGGTCTCACTCTAGCCCAGGCTAACCTAGAATGTACTATGTAGTAGTCCCAGGCTGGCCTCAAACTCACAGTGATCCTCCTAACCATGCTTTATGAGTGCTGGGATTAAAGGTGTGTACCAACACATCTGACTCCTATTTTTGGCTTTTGGTGACAAGGTCTCAATCTGAAGTTGACTTCAAATTCACAAGTCTCCTTCCTCAGCCCAAGTACTGGGATTATAGGTGTGAGCCTATAATCCCATAGCATGCCTGGCTCCACCTCTTTCTTCTTCCTCTTTTTTTTTTTTTTTTGAGACAGGGTCTCATATAGGCCAGGTCTGCCTCAAACAAATTATATAGCTAAGAATGACCTTGAACTCCTGCTCTTCCTGCCTTTATCTCCTAACTGCTAGGATTTCAAGCATATACCACACTATTTTATGCAGTTTACTAGGAACCAAGCCTAACTGAGCTACATCCCTACCACCACTTTTATTTTATTTTATTTTTATATTTTGGTTTTTCAAGGTAGGGTCTAGCCCAGGCTGACCTGGAACTCACTACATAGTCTTAGGGTGGCCTTGAACTCACAGTAATCCTCCTACCTCTGCCTCCTGAGTGCTGGGATTAAAGGTGTGCGCCACTACACCCGGCTCATTTTATTTTATAATATGTCCTGAAAATCACAACATAAATGTATATGAAAATAGTCATTCTCTTTATAACTATGCAGAAGGTACTCCTTTATAAAAGTCATCACATTTCAAGCCCATCTATTTAAGTTAAAACTCAAGGGGAATGAAGTTTAAATGTTAAATGTTATCACTGACAGCTGCTCTTAACTTACGCCATGCTGAAAGAAGGTTTCGCATCTTGATCAGACAAAGAAGCAATGGTGTGCTGAGGAAATCCTTTGCAGAGAAAAAAATCATTAATTTATTTTTATAAGCAAAGAACAGAATTCTTTTTTTTTGGTTTTTCAAGGTAGGGTTTCACTCTAGTCCAGGGTGACCTGGTACTCACTATGTAGTCTCAGGGTAGCCTTGAACTCACAATAATCCTCCTACCTCTGCCTCCTGAATACTGGGATTAAAGGCGTGCACCACCACACCCAGCAAGAACAGAATTCTAAGACTAGGAATCTAAAAATATTTCTAATAGAAAGTCAACAAAGTTGTACAAAAGCCTCTTCCTGCCTTTTAGATATGTACTTACATGATGATATTATATGATACTGTATGATGAAACTATAATTTTGAGCTATAGAGGAAATGATGAAATATCTGTTTATACATTGGACCTCAGACTCCAAAGTTCATACATATATTTAAACCTGACAACCAAGGTTCAATTACCCAGTTACCACATAAAGCCAGATGTACCAGGTTGCACATAAGTCTAGACTTGGTTTGCAGAAGCCAGAGGATCTGGCATGCCCATTCTCTGCTTCTGTCTTTTCTCACTCTTAAATAAATGAAAATTTTGGGGGAAAGAAAAGAACCCAGGCCAAGAAAGCCAAAAGTCACATGTCCTCTCACATATGTGGATCCTAGCTACAAATGATTGGACTTCTATGTGAGTGGGAACAAAACTCAGTAAGCAGAGTCCAGTAAGCTAGAAAGAAGATATAAAGGTAATAGAAAGGGAGGTGGGAATGAATAGGATGGTATTGTATATATGTAAGTAGAAGAACAGATTAATGGGGGTGAAAAGGCCCAAGTGAGGTCAGGAGAAGAGACTGAGAAAAGTGAAGGTGGAGGGAAGGCTAATCAAAAATCTAAGAGGATATAAATAAGTTATATAGAAACCTACTTTTTTGGACAATGGAACACACAGGAGCCATAGATTGTTACTAGAAAATTTTCAGTGCCAGGGATGGGTTATCTTCCAGTGAGTTGTTGGCCAGGGAGATTCTTGATAACCCCCAAAACGTTACAGGCCATCTATTCCCACCAGGAATAAATGATAAGACCCTATTGCTGAATATTCCACATACTTGGGCTGCAAGGTCACTGAGAAATAAAACTGGAGCTGAGCTGAAAACCTCCTGCATGTAGACCAGCTGACAGAAAGTTGGAAGAAGCTATGCTGCATGCAGCTCAGTGGGAGAGAGAGAAATCACCATGGAAGATACTCAACAATGGATACTGCAAGCCTTAAATTTGGCCAGCCAGGCCAAATGAGCCAATGGCTGCAAAAGTGGTATGTCTGTTATGGGGGAAACCAACCACTTCCTAATTGGACTGGAGAACCACTCCATGGGAGGGAATGCACCCCTGATACTGAAAACCCAAGACAGGGGTTGTCATGAGCCCTAGGAGTGTAACATTTGCTAGTGTCTGGCTAAATATATATACTATGCTCACCAAACTTCCCAGTAAGCACTTCTCTTAATGTCCACACCCATCTACTAATGCTACTCTCACTTTTGGTAGAGAACCTTCTCTTTTCAGATGGCAGTGACCTTAGGATGACTCGGAAGACATCATGGTGCTGAGAAGAAGTGACAGAGGAGTGCTCAGCACTGCAATATCTCTATCACACCTTCCAAGGCTCAGGGTCCATTGTGAAAGAGGTGGCAGAAAGAATGTAAGAGTCAAAGGAAGGGTAGGACTCCTTACAACGTGCTCCTCCAGACACAAAATGGCCTGGATACCCATGACCTCACAGTGCCTGACACTATACATAAAACCATCCTAATAGGAAGAAAAGATCATGACATCAAAATAAAAGAGAGACTGATGGAGGGGGCAGGGGATATGATGGAGAGTGGAGTTTCAAAGGGGAAAGTTGGGGGGAGGGAATTACCATGAGATATCGTTTACAATTATGGAAATTGTCAATGAAATAAATAAATAATTTAGGGGCTGGAGAGATGGCTTAGCGGTTAAGCGCTTGCCTATGACGCCTAAGGACCCTGGTTCGAGGCATGATTCCCCAGGACCCACAAGCTGGCGTTTGCATCTGGAATACATTTGCAGAGCTAGAGGCCCTGGCATGTCCATTCTCTCTATCTGCCTCTTTCTCTCTGTAACACACTAATAAAAAAAAAAAACAAAAACCTGCAAAATCAAAAAGAAAAAAAAAAAAAAGAATTCTTAAATGTTAAAATGACAACTTATGTAGAAAACAGAAAGCCCAGTTTGAACAAAAAGATGCATATTAAAATAACATACCCATACGAATGAGTGAGCACTCAGAACTTGAACTGGCAGGAGGAGGGCTGACGTGATGTGTTAACAACTCTTTATAGTGGGCTTCATCTAAAATAACATGGTATGTGCCTAATGAGATGAAAAGAGAAAGGAAAGGTCAAGTTTTGTACATGTAATAACTTCTGTGATTCTGTAAAAGTTTTATCATGAGAAAATACAGATTTTCATACTAACTTAACTAAATTACCATTTTTAAAATACCTTAATATTTCTACATCAACTTCCTTTTTTTTCATCCACTTCTCTAGGATTAAGAGTAATCACAATTTAATTAAAGCCAAATTACATATAGTTATGTTATTAATTTTTCAAAAGTTATAAAACTCCCTCTAGGGACTGGAGAGATGGCTTAGCGGTTAAGGGTCTTGCCTGCAAAGCCTAAGGACCCAGGTTCGATTCCCCAGGTCCTACATGAGCCAGGTGCACATGGTGGTGCATGGGTCTGGAGTTCATTTACAGTGGCTGGAGGCCCTGGCACGCCATTCTCTCAATCTGTCTCTAATAAATAAATAAAAATAAATCTTAAAAAAAAAAATTCCAGGGCTGGAGAGATGGCTTAGTGGTTAAGGCATTTTCCCGAAGAGGAAAAGGATCCTAGTTTGATTCTAGCACTAGGGAGGCAGAGGTAAGGATCACTGAGTTCGAGGCCATTCTGAGGCTAATAGTGAATGTGAATACCAGGTCAGCCTGGACTACAGAGACCCATATTGGAAAAAGGAAAAAAAAAAAAAAATACAAGCCAGGTGTGGGGGTGCATGCAATTAATCCCAGCACTCAGGATGCAGTGGTAGGACGACCACCATAAGTTCAAGGCCACCCTGAGGCTACACAGTGAATTCCAGGTCAGCCTGAACTAGATATGGTGAGACTCTTCCTTAAAAACAAAACAAAACAAAATCCCTCTAAACATTGACCTATTAAAACTTCTGTACTTAAGCCGGGCGTGGTGGCGCACGCCTTTAATCCCAGCACTCGGGAGGCAGAGGTAGGAGGATCGCCGTGAGTTCAAGGCCACCCTGAGACTACAGAGTTAATTCCAGGTCAGCCTGGACCAGAGTGAGACCCTACCTCGAAAAACCAAAAAAAAAAAAAAAAAAAACAAAAACAAAACTTCTGTACTTAAGAGATGGATACTTATAAAATCAATATGTATTAATATATTAAAGATGACTATCCACATTGGACTACAGATATAGGATTATTTATTTATTTACTTGCAAGCAGAGAAAAATAAGACAGACAGACACACACACACAGAGTGACAGAGAGAATAGGTGTGCCAGGGCCTCTAGCCGCTGCAATCAAACTCCAGATACATTTTGTGTATCTGGCTTACATGGGTACAGGCGAATCGAACCCTGGTCACTAGGCTTTGCAGGCAAGCACCTTTACTACTAAGCAATCTCACCACCCCAGGATGTTTTAAGTTAAAACATCCTAATAAATTATTTCTTACATAATGATTATAAATAACTACTGAAGACAGTAAATACATACCTCCAGTTTCACGAGCCAGTACGGTGCAAACCCGAACCTCTGCAGACAATCCAATAACAGACACTCTAATTTTAGCTGCCTTCAGCATCTTCATAAAAGCCCCCAAAATGAAAGGTTTTTATGGGAAAAAGAAAAATATTTATCAACAATGTCTGTAAGAAATAATGTTCTGAAAACTAGTGATAAATTCACCAAAGAATTTTCTATAGTTTTAACTTCCATTTTGGTTTGCTGGTTGTACCTTGATTAGATCATAAATATTAGATGGATCACAAGTTGTAAGGCTGCTAAAGATGATTAGGACTTCTCTGCTTGTGTGTCCAGGCATGTGTCTGAGGAAAAGTAAAATACACTCCAATTAGGCCAAGTAAACTGAACTAGCTAAAAATGTATCCAAGAAGAACAGTATACATGGTTTATACATTTATAGTACCTCATTTGTTTCAACATCGCAAGAGAAGTTAAAATGTTTATTTATTTATTCGCAAGCAGAGAGAGAATGGGCACACCAGATCATCTAGCCACTACAAGCCAACTCAAGATGCATGTACCGCAAAGTACATCTGGCTTTACATAGGTACTGAAGAATTGAACTTGTGTCCTTGGGCTTTGCAGGCAAGCACCTTAACTGCTGAGCCATCTCTCCAGCCCATCAACATATTATTTTAACTCATAGAAAAATATCTTTGTATGTTTGTTTTCAAGGTAGGGTCTCACCCTAGCTCAGCCTGACCTGGAATTCACTATGCAGTCTCAGACTACCTTGAATTCATAGTGATCCTTTATCTTTGCCTACCTAGTGCTGGGATTAAAGGTGTGTGTCACTACGCCCTGCTAGAAAAATGTTTAACTCAATTATAAAAAACATAATAAGCCAGTCATGGTGGTGCATACTTGCAATTCTAGCACTTGAAAGGTGAAAGGAGGACGATCAAGTGTTCAAGGTCATCCTCAGCTACATAGTGGAGTTTGAAGCCAGTCTGGGCTACATGAGACTCAGTCTCAAAAATACAAAATGGGGAGATGGGTCAGTCACTAAAATGTTTGTCATGTAAGCATAGAAACCTAAGTTTGATCTCCAGAATCCACATGAAAAACAAAAACAAAAACTGAAGCCAGGTGTGATGGTATGATGCCTTTAATCTCAGCACTTGGGAGGCAGAGGTAGGAGGATCTCTGAGTTTGAGGCCATCATGAGACTACAAAGTGAATTCCAGGTCAACTTGGGTTAGAGTAAGACCCTACCTCAAAAACCAATAATAATAATAAAATAAAAAGCTGAAAAAAAACCCCACGAACAAATAACAACATCAAACACTAACTTTAGGGTTTGCATAGCCATGCTTAAAGAATTATAAAGAGATGGTTCTCCATGGCAGGTCATATCTACAGCTTTCTTCAAAGATGTTATATGCTTCCTTGGGTTTCCTAAAGAAAGATGGAATAATGTACATTTAATAAATTATGCTACAAGATACAATATGGAAATTATGTTTCTTCTGAAATTTACATACATATTAAAGAACAAAATGCCTTCAATTTATAAATTTATCAGGTTGCAAATATGTTTGGTAGATAGCCTCAGTCATCCTAGAAAACAATATAATCAATATCCATTAGCACACATTTAAAAATATTAACCCAGAATATGTAACTTTCAGTTAACATCTCTATAGTTCATTCTTCTTAAGATCAACATACTGTCCAAATTCAGGATCTATGAAATCAGCATGCAATTTACAAGCACTGACAGGAGTAGCATCTACGCAGAGCTGTCATCACCTGCTCATGTCTGAATCTAAGACCAGATCTTCACATAGGATTGCTCCGAATGCATTATACATACTGTTGTGTTCAAGTTGGGTATAACTGATATTTTAAATATTTCAGGACAGGATGTGGTGATGAAGGCCTTCGAATCCCAGCCGTTGAGAAAATGAGACAAAAGCATTGCAAGTTCCAGGCTAACCTTGACTACATAACAAGACTTGGTATCAGAAAACAAGAAAGGTTTTGTTGAAATACAAAAGGTTGTGTTATGTGTGTACATATGTGAGGGTGCTATGCACATGTGTGTATGTAGGCCAGAGGTCAATGTTAGGTGTCTTCTCAATCACTTTTTACCTTATTTTTATTCTTAAGTAAATATATATATACATATATATTTTAAATTTTGTTTATTTTTATTTATTTATTTGAGAGCGACAGACAGAGGGAGAAAGAGGCAGAGAAAGACAGAGAGAATGGGTGTGCCAGGACCTCTAGCCACTGCAAACAAACTCCAGATGCATGTGCACCCTTGTGCATCTGGCTAATGTGGGTCCTGGGGAACCAAGCCAGGGTCCTTAGGCTTTCACAGGCAAGCGCTTAACTGTTAAGCCATCTTTCCAGCCCTTAAATATTATTTTTTAATTTACTATTTTATTGACAACTCCAGTAAATATAGACAATAACCCATGGTAATTCCTTCCCTTCCCCCACTTTCCCCTTTGAAACTTTACTCTTTATCATACTCCTTCCCCCTTTCAATCAGTCTCTCTTTATTTTGATGTCATCATCTTTTCCTCCTGTTATGATGGTCTTTTATTCTTAAATATTTTTTATATTTTTATTTATTTGAGAGAAAGAGAGAGAGGCACAGACAGAGAGAGAATGGGCTCACCAGGGCCTCTAGCCACTACAAACAAATTCTAGATGAATGCACCACAATGTGCATCTGGCTTATGTGGTACTGGGGAGTGAGACCTGGGTCCTTAGCATTCACAGACAAGAGAGCCTTAACCACTGAGCCATCTCTCTAGCCCATTTTTTTACTTATTTATCTTTCATTCCTTCCTCCCTTTCTTTGTTTGGTCTTTCGAGGTAGGGTCTCACTGTAGCTCAGGCTGACCTGGAATTAGCTCTGTAGTCTCAGGGTGGCCTTGAACTCATGGCGACCCTCCTACCTCTGCCTCCCAAGTGCTGGGATTAAAGGCGTGCGCCATTTCCTTCCTTCCTTTCTTTCTTTCTGTCCTTTTTGATTTTTCAAGGCAGGGCCTTGCTCTATCTCAGGTTGATCTGGAATTCACTAAGTAGTCTCAGGGTGGCCTCAAACTCACAGTGATACTCCTTCCTCCCCTCCCAAGTGCTGTATAAAATGTGTGCACCACCACACCCAGCTTTATTTTTATTTTATTATTGTTTTATTTTTTCTTATTTTTTTTCTAAGTAGGGTCTTGTTATAGCCCAGGCTAACCTGGAATTCACAATATAGTCTCAAGATAGCCTCAAATTCACAGCGATCCTCCTATCTCTGTCTCCCAAGTGCTGGGATTAAAAGCATGTGCCACCATGCCCAGCTTTTTTTTTTTTTTTAATATTAATTTATTTACTTGCAAGCAGAAAGAGAGAGAGAGAGACAGACAGACAGATAGACAGACAGACAGACAAAGAGAATGAGCATGGGCATGCCATTGCATCTTGCCACAGACACATGTATCACTTTGTGCATCTGGCTTTATGTGGGTATTGGGGAATCAAACCTAAGCCATCAGGCTTTTCAAGCAAGCATCTTTAACCACTGAACAATCTCTCTAGACATTATTATTATTATTATTATTATTTTTTTTTTTTTTTTTTTTTTTTTTTTGAGATAAGGTCTCTCACTGAACCTGGGGCTCACTAATTCAGCTAGGCTGGACAGCCAGCAAACCCCAAGTAAGATACTGTTGTTACCTCCTCAGCACTGGTATTATAGGTATACTACCCCCCCCCTTTTTTTTTTGAGGCAAGGTCTCACTCTAGCCCAGGCTGACCTTGGATTCACTATGTAGTCTCAGGGTGGCCTTGAACTCATGGTGATCTTCCAACCCCTGTCTCTTGAGTGCTGGGATTAAAGGTGTGCACCACCATGCCTGGCTCCACCTTTTTTTTTTCTTTTTAAGACAGAGTGAGAGAGACAGAGAGACAGTGAGAGAGAGAGAGAGAATTGATGTACTAGGACATCAGCCTCTGCAATTGAACTCCAGATACTTGCATCACCTAATAGGCATGTTCAACCTTATGTGTGCCTCACCTTTGTGTATGGCTTATGTGGGATCTGGAGAGTCGAACATGGGTCCTTAGGCTTCGCAGCAAGTGCCTCAACTACTAAGCCATCTCTCCATCCCTATACACCTTTTTTAATGTGTGCTGGGGATCAAACTTAGGTTCTCATGCTTGTGTGGCAAGCATCTTAATGACTTAGCCATCTCTCCTGCCCCAAAAGGATGTATTTTTATGTAGATAAACATGGAACAATGTAGAAAGATATAAAATTGTATTTGTGAAGCAAATATTCATTGATGGAAGAATGCCTATAACTCCTTGTTTTTCCTGGGGGACAAAAGCAAGCACAAAAACGTGGGAAAAAATGACTCCAACAAATAGTCAAACTACAGTATTTTCTGTAATATCCAGAAAGATAGCCCATCTCATATCATGTAATATAAGTGAAGGGAGAAGAGACAGAATCTCCAGAGGTGTCAGGTGTGTGATGTACGCCTTTGCTCTCAACACTCAGGAGGCAGAGGTAAGAGGATTGCTGTGCGTTTGAGGTCAGCCTGGGACTAGAGTGAGACTATTCCTCAAATAAATAAATAAATAAATAAATAAGAATCTCCAGAGGCTATTTCTTCTTTATGTATATGACTTTGCTTGTACCACAGAAAACTGCTTTTTTTTTTAAAAGAAATACTTTGTTTTGCTTGGTATGGTGGTGCATGCCTTTAATCCCAGCCTTCGGGAGGCAGAGGTGGATCACCGTTAGTCTGAGGCCAGCCTGAGACTATAGAGTGAATTCCAGGTCATGCTAGGCTAGAGTGAAACCCTACCTCCAAAAACCAAATATAAAAATTTGAAAATTAAATGGATTTCATGAACAGTTATAAAAAGATAATGCTAATATTTTCAGGCTACAAATGTATATTTAAATAAAAATATTCACTTCCATTGTAACATCGTACAGAACTCAGCTTGAAACAGTTAATCTTAGGCCTTAGAGCTTAAGAAAGAAGCATTGTTGCATGTAAAAAGCAGAGAGAAAGGATTCTTCACTTTACTTATCAGGCTGCCATAGAAACAAGGTCATAAAGTAAATTAAAGCAAAGTCCTTGAGTTTTATAAAGGGAATTATATGCATACCTGAGAGCTCAGTCAGCTTTTCAGCTCTTTTGCTCTTAGTTACAATTATTCCAATCTCAAAACAAAAAACAAAAATACATATTATTTTAATATAACAAATTATTTCCTGATGATAAAAATGTATGGAAGTAAATTTAGTAAAGCAAAAGAGCTATGGCGGGGGGGAGGGGCTGAAGAGATGGCTTAGCAGTTAAAGTGCTTGCCTGGGAAGTCTAAGGACCCAGGTTCAATTCCCTAGGACTCAGGTAAGCCAGATGTACAAGGTGTATATGCATTCAGAATTCGTTTGCAATAGCTAGAGACCTTGGTGCACCTTTTTTTTTTTCTCTCTCTCACTCCTATGGAAACAAATAATTTTAAAAAGAGGTATGTAACATACAAGATTTTTTTCCACTGAGGCGTTCTTGTTAAAAATTTTTGCACGTGAGTGCAGGTGAACATATGCTATGGCACGTGTGCCATGGAGGGTATATGGAGGTCAAAGGACAAGGCTGGGTGTAGGTCCCTGTCCTCCTGTCTTCTACTTCATCTGGGGTGGGGTCTCTTGCTTGCTGCTGTACGCACTAGGTTAGGTGGTCTGAGACCTGCAGGAATTCTGGTGTCTGCCTCCTATGGAACAATGGGATCAGAGGCTTGCCAGTGTGCCTGCCTGTACGTGGGTTCTGGGATCCAAAGTCAGGCCCTCACACTCATGCAGCAAGGGCTTTACTCACTGAGCCATCTCCAGCCAGTCCCTTTCATGTTTTCTTTTTAAATTTTTTTGTTCATTTTTATTTATTTATTTGAGAGTGACAGACAGAGACAAAGAGGCAGGTAGAGAGAGAGAATGGGCGCGCCAGGGCCTCCAGCCACTGCAAACCAACTCCAGACGCGTGCGCCCCCTTGTCTATCTGGCTAACGTGGGTCCTGGGGAATTGAGCCTTGAACTGGGGTCCTTAGGCTTCACAGGCAAGCGCTTAACCGCTAAGCCATCTCTCCAGCCCTCATGGTGTTTTTATAAACAAAGTAAGGTATGAATTCACTGCACATTGTTAAAACAGTGAACAATTTAACTTTTACAGTTATTTTGCTTTTCATTGTTAGGTGTACCAAAAATGTCACCAATCTACATCACAGAACATATGCCTTGTTTTTTCAAAATAAATTATATTTGGTAGTAAAATAGGAATTGAATTTTCAATTCACAACTTGTTCACATACCTGACTGATAGGGTTTTGGTCAAAATATTCTTCTACAAAGTATTCCAACAACTGTTTTAAGAAAATAAAAAGGAAATATTATATAAGGGAAAAACAGCAACACTAAAAAATATGTTAATGTTTTAGAAAACATTTATCAAGTGACATTTCTCATGATTGTGTCTGTGTGTGTGTGTGTAAGTATCTTTTGAGATAGGGTCTTGCTATGTAGTCTGGCTGGCCTTGAACTTTTGGTCATCCTCCCTATTTCTGCCTTTTGGGGGATTATAGTCATGCACCTTCACTCTCAGCTTCTCATGACTTTTAAACTTATCAAGTCTTTTCCAAAAAATATTTAATTTAATTTATTTATTTGGGTGAGAAAGAGAGAGAATGATGGGTGCATCAGGACCTCTAGCCACTGCAAAAGAATTTCAGACACACGTACCACCTAGTGCATCTGGCTTTACATGGGTACCAGGGAAATCAAACCCAGCCTGTTAGGCTTTGCAGACAAGTACTTTAACAACTGAGCCACCTCTGCAGCCCCTAAACATACAGATTTTCAAAATGTTTAGTTAATAAATTTTAAACAATAAACACCTGCAATATGAATTGATGGGTGAAGACAGGAATTGAGCTCAGCTTTGTAAGATGAAGCCATGCCCACAGGCACAGATGGCAAGACCCTGCTATCCTAACTACCCAGGAGGTGGAGGCAGTAGAGCCTACTGAAGCCAGGAGTTTGAGGTAGGCTGGGGCAGCACAGCTGGATCTGATCTCAAAAATCAAAATCAACCCCCACTCCCCAAACAAAAAAGACGGATCCATTCGGACCTGTCAAAAACAATGCAAACAAGGGAAAGATCCAATGAGGACAGAAATGAGGGCAGACAGACTGAGGACGGGCTTTAAAAAAATTTTTTTTTATTGTTTATTTATTTATTTGAGAGCAACACACACACACAGAGAGAGAGAGGGAGAGAGAGAGAGAGAGAGAATGGGCACGCCAGGGCCTCCAGCCACTGCAAACAAAGTCCAGACGCGTGCGCCCCCTTATGCATCTGGTTAACGTGGGTCCTGGGGAGTTGAGCCTGGAACCGGAGTCCTTAGGCTTCACAGGCAAGCGCTTAACCGCTAAGCCATCTCTCCAGCCCCAGGACAGGCTTTAACAAAGTAGAAGATGAGTGTATAGGTAAGACACATGCAAATAGGTCAAAGAAGAATAAAGACTGAGTAAAGAAAGACAAGGGGCAACTGACAAGCTTGATCTTGACTTGGTTGTTTTGTTTTGTTTTAAGTACAGTTCTGCTCTAGGCTAGACTACCCTCAAATTCACTGTGGTCTTCCAACCTCAGTCTCCAATGCACTGGGATTAAGGGTGTAAGCCACTGCACCTGGCCCAATCCTGACTTGGTTGGGAGAGAGATTAAAGACACAAGGAGAAGCCTCAGTAGCGCACATCTCAAATCCTAGTTTAAAAGGCTATAGCAGTAGGATTACCAGAGACTGAGGTGAGCCTAGGTGATAGAAAAATAATTATTTAACTTAAAAAATAAAATTCTGGTCTGGAGAGATGGCTTAGCAGTTTAGTGCTTGCCTGTGAAGCCTAATGACTGGAGTTCGTTTGCAGTGGCTGGAGGCCCTGGCGTGCCCATTCTTTCTTTCTCTGCCCCCCTCTCTCTCTCTCTCTCTCTCTCTCTCTCTCTCTCTCTCTCTGTCGCTCTCATATAAATAAATAAACAAAAAATAATTCTGTGACTTTCTCTATATTTAGTATAAATTTAAACGATTTAACTGTACCTTTAACGTACATGTCAATCTGTTGGGCTTCAGATCTTGGTCCTCCATTGTTCTTGATCCATCTATTACCACATAAAGGTGGCGCATCTACCAGAAACAAAAGGGAAAGGGAGAGATGGTCGCTAAGTATATTTCTGACTAAGAAGTAAAAATAGTATTACTGAATATTCAAATATCCTATGCATACATTCTCATCTCTTCTTTGAAAAATTTGTTACTTTACTACTCAGTTTGAAACAAAATTTCCTTAAACTAGTTCTGTGCAAGCAATAGAAAAAATAACAGCGTACCATTCCAAGTCGAACTTGTCCATGGTGCTCAAATACTCTGTTAAAATCACAAGAACACTTTAATGAAACACCATACACAGGCCCCAAATGCAGTACGACTTTCCAACTAATTTGCCTTTTTTTTTCTCAAGGTAGGGTCTTGCTCTAGCCCAGGCTGACCTGGAATTCACTATATAGTCTCAGGGTGGCTTTCATCAAACTCATGGCAATCCTCCTACCTCTGCCTCCTGAGTGCTGGGATTAAAGGCGTGCGTCACCACACCCAGCTTAATGTGCATTTTTTTTGGGGGGGGGGTTTCCAGGTGGGGTCTCACTCTGGTCCAGGCTGACCTGGAATTAACTATGTAGTCTCAGGGTGGCCTCGAACTCTCGGCGATCCTCCTACCTCTGCCTCCCAAGTGCTAGGATTAAAGGCGTGCGCCACCACGCCCGGCTCTTAATCTGCATTTTTTTAGTGATATAAATTAACTTGTTGAATAACCCTAGACATTGTGGTTAATTCCTAAAGACCATTTTACCACTGTGCAAAGTGATTCTAGTTCTGTCCTCTTAGTCAGACAATTGTGGGTGAGTTTCCCTAAAATCCAGCTGAAGTGAAGGTCAGGAAGGCTTAAAGGAATGCCCTTTCCCTTTGTAACACACTTAGGAAGAGTCTTATACCTTCTTCTCTTTGCTTTGAAGAGAATATCTTCTATTGTAGCTTTAAGGGAGCCAGTTTCATCTTCTTTAAGAATTTCCCTGTTGGCAATAATTATTTGTTTGAAAAGATAAACTCAAATATTAGTCAAAAGAAATTAAGACATAAATAGTACAAAGATTTATACATGTATGTTCACAGCAGTAATTATTCACAATAGCCAAACAGTATAAACAATCTCAATATCCATCAACTAGTGAATGGATAAACAAAAATTCAGTAAACACTATAACAGAATGCTATTCAGCAATACTTGCTCATATACACACCATAACACTAATGAACTTTGTAACTGTATGCTAAGTGAATGAAGCCATAACAGACGGCATATTATATGATTACATTTTCATGAAAAGTTCAGAGAAAGCAAATCTACAGCAATGGGAAGTGGATGGATGGCTATCTACAGGTGGTGAGAGGAGAATGAGCATGAAGGAGCGAACTGAAATGATTGCAATGTTCTACAGGTAGATCATGGCAGTAGCAGCACAACTCAGTCAATATTCTTTACAAAGTGCAGAATTAGCTGGGCATGGTGGTGGCATTAAAGGCCTGGGTGGTGGTGGGCATTTAATCCCAGCACCTGGGAGGCAGTTAGGAGGATCACCATGAGTTTGAGGCCAGACTGAGACTACATAGTTAATTCCAGGTCAGCCTGGACTAGAGTGAGACTCTACCTCGAAAAACCAAAACCAAACCAAAACAAAACAAAACCAACCCTAAACAACAAGAACAACCAAAAACAACTAATGTACATTGGGATGTATAAAAATCTAACATCTGCAAAACATACTTCAAAAAAACTGAAGTTAAACAGAGAAACAATAGGAGACAATTCCATCCTACTTACCATGTTCTCTCATAGCCGCCTTCCCACCGCTTAGTTCTCTCAGGTTCTTCATCCATGTTTTTAAAAATGTAGTGTACTATTCTGTACCCTGTAAAAACCAGTATGTCAAAAATTTTCTGAAGATGTCCATTACAAATTGTATCCAATTATTTAAGCAAAAAGTGGGGCTGAAGAGATGGGTCAGTAGTTAAGGCATTTGTCTGTGAAGTCAAAAGACCCATGTAAGCCAGATGCACAAGGGGGTGCATGTGTCTGGAGTTTGCAGTGGCTGGAGGCCCTGGTGTGCCCATTTTCTTTCTCTCTCTCTCCCTCTCTGTGTCTCAAATAAATAAAATAGATAAATAAAATGGGGAAAACAAGGTTTAAAGTAAGAATGCAAAGTCACTTTATTTTTATAATTTATTCAGTAATTGCTGTGTAAAGCCAGGTATGGTAGCACACATCTTTAATCCCAGCACTCGGGAGGGATTAGGACACCATAAATTTGAGGCTACTCTGAGACTACATAGTGAATTCCGGGTCAGCCAGGGCTAGAGTGAGACACTACCGTGGGGAAAAAAAAATACTGTGTAAAGATATAAAATCCTCATGGACTATGATTCTATTTCCAATAAAATATATGAATATTTATAAACATGGGGCTGGAGAGATGGCTCAGCAGTTAAAGGCATTTGCTTGCAAAGCCTGACAGCCCAGGTTTAATTCCCCAATGACCACATAAAGCCAGATGCACAGGATAGCACATGCATCTGGAGTTCATTTGCAGTGGCTGGAATCCTCCAGTTTTGGACAATGGAACACTCAGGAGCCATAGATCATCGTTAGAAAATTTTCAGTCACAGCACTCAGGAGGCTAAATTAGGAGGATTGCAGGATTTAAGCCCAGCCTGGGCTACAATGAGTTCCAAGGACAACCTGGGCTACAGATGACTAAAAAAAAAACAGCAAAAGGGGAGAAGGTTAAGGTGTTTGCCTGCCAAACCTAAGCACCCAGGTTAGATTCCCCAGTACTGACATAAGCCAAATGCACAAGATGGCGCATATGCCTATTCATTTGCAATGGCTAGAGGCTCTGGTGTGCCCATTCTCTCTCTCAAATAAATAAGCCAGACATGGTGGCACATACCTTTAATAACAGCACTCAGGAGGCAGAGGTAGGAGGATCACTGTGAGTTCAAAGCCACTCTAAACTCACTGTGGCCACTACATAGTGAATTCCAGGTCAACCTGGGCTAGAGTGAGACCTTACCTTGAAAAACCACAAAAACAAAATAAATATTAAAAAAATATTTTAAACACTGGGGGGATTTGGGTGTGGTGGCATACACCTTTAATCTTAGGAGTAGGGAGACAGAGGTAGAAGGATCTCTTGGAGTTGTAGACCAGGTTAGGACTACAAAGTGAGTTCCAGGTCAGCCTAGGCTAGAAACCCAACCTCAAAAAAAAAAAAAAAAAAAAAGTCTAAAGAACTTACATCAGGATGTTTAAACAGTAGGATCCAGATTTTAAGGGCAATCTGGGCCATGCAGACAGTCTCAGAAAGAAAACAACACAAAAAGTTTATAAGAGATTAGTTTGTTTCAGAAACCCAGTAATCTTCCTTGATAGTCTGATGTACCAACAGTGACAGTAACTTTTTAAAGTGTATATTTAAAAATTTTTTAAGCCATAAAACATTTTGTTTATTCATGATACATTTCTTCCAAGTACCTCAATTAAAAGTACTTATAAAATATTTTTATATTTAAAACAGGCACACTATATGACCACAAAGACTTCCAGTTCCTAGAGAGATGTCTTGCTATGAAGTTATCCTTCCAACCTCTCTGGTGTCAATTCTGAGTGAACCAGGACGGCCTTTTCCTATCTCGTTCAACAATCCTCTTGCCCTGATCTTGTTCGGAGGGCGTCTCTCCGATATACAGCACCACAGTCTCTAAGGCAGGAGCCTTAAAAGGACCCCCTTCTTGCTTCCATATTTGTTTCTGACTTCTTTGGTCTCCTTCTGCACTTTCTCATAGCAATAGCCACAAAGGACATGCTTCTGATTCAGGTGACCACACTGGGGGCAAACGTCTATATGGTTCTTAACTTTAACAAGCTTCTGAGAGTTTCTTCTCCTACACTGGTTGACTACAATGCTGTGTCTGTTTTTGGGAGCTGCCATCCAAAAGACATTATACAAAAGGCTGGAACTGTCATCTCCAGTGGTGTCATTTGCTAGCTCTGTGAATATGGGTGTGCTATGGATTGCTAAAGCTGGTCCGCATGGAGGTCTGGAGAAGCCTGCCCAGCTCTGCTGCAGTTTCTGCCACAGCAGCTCCCAAGAGCCCCAGAGCAGGCCTGGGCTCACAGGCTGCTGCGGTGCCACCTGCAGCAGCCTAAAAATTTTTTGAGAGAGAGAACTCATGCTCCAAGCCTCAACCACTGAAACAGAACTCCAGATGCACTTGCCTGCAAAGTCAAAGGACCCAGGTTTGATTCCCCATGACCCACATAGATGCACAAGGTCGTGCATGAGTCTGGAGTTTGTTTGTAATGACTGAAAGCCCTGGTGTGCCCATTCTATCTGCCTTTCTCTCTCAATTAAATAATTTTTTTTTTTTCCTGAGGTAGGGTCTCACTCTAGCCCAGGCTGACCTGGAATTCACTCTATATTCTCAGGGTGGCCCTGAACTCACGGCAATCCTCCTACCATTGCCTCCTGAGTGCTGGGATTAATGGTGTATGCTACGCCGGCTTGTTTCTGTTTTGAGGTAGGGTCTCACTCTAGCCCAGGATGATGTGGGATTAAATACGCAGTCTCACGCTGGCCTCAAACGGACAACAGCAATTCTTCTACCTCAACCTTCAAAGTGCTGGGATTTCAGGTGTGTGCCACAACGCTGGCCTGTTTATTATTATTTTTTTTAACTTTTGTTTATTGACAACTTTCATAATTATAGATAATAAAACAACTCTGTCCCCTCCCCTTTCCCCTTCAGAACTCCACTCTCCATCGTATCTCCTCCCCCACTTTCCCCTTCACAAATCCATTGTCCATCATATTCCCCCCCCCCCATTTGTGTCTTTCTCTATTTTTGGTTTTTCGAGGTAGAGTCTCGCTCCAGCCCAGGCTGACCCGGAATTCACTATGTAGTCTTAGGGTGGAGTGGAACTCATGGTGATCCTCCCACCTCTGCTTCCCAAGTGCTGGGATTAAAGGAGGGAGCCACCATGTCCTGCTAGTCTCTATTTTGATGCCATCATCATCTTTTCCTCCTATTATGAGGATCCTGTGTAGGTCGTACCAGGCATTGCAAGGTCATGGATATCGAGGCCATTTTGTGTCTGGAAGACTGCATTGTAAGTAGTCCTACTCTTCTTTTGGCGCGCGCACACACACACACACACACACACACACACACACACACACACATATAAAATCTCCCATCATCCATCACACAATTTTTAAATTGTATTTTAGGGTTGGAGTGATGGCTCAGCAGTTAAAGGTGCTTGTTTGCAAAGCCTGATCTATGTTCAAGTCCCCAGTACCCAGATGCAAAAGTGTTTTTTTTTTGAGGTAGGGTCTCACTCTCACATGCATATGGAGTTTGTTTACAGTGGCAGGAGGCCCTGGCGCGACCATACTCTCTCAAATAAATGAATAAATAAAATATTTCAAATTGCATTTTATCTTTATTATTATTTATTCTCTGCTGTCCGGAAACAAAACGAGAACCAAAGAGGAAACGAACTTAAGCTGGAAAATATTTGGCTTGGGCTGGAGAGATGGCTTAGCGGTTAAACGCTTGCCTGTGAAACCTGAGGACCCTAGTTCGAGGCTCGATTCTCCAGGACCCACGTTAGCCAGATGCACAAGGGGGTGCATGCGTCTGGAGTTCGGTTTGCAGTGGCTGGAGGCCCTGGTGCACCCATTCTCTCTCTCTATCTACCTCCTTCTCTCTCTCTCTCTCTCTCTGTCACTCTCAAATAAGTAAAAATAAACAAAAAAATTTTAAAAAAGAAAATATTTGGCTCATTTTACACACGCACATTTTACAAGCAAGCTCCTTTAACCCTGAGCCACCAACCCAGCCTAACACATCTCAATCATAACGGTCTGTAATGGGAAATCAGAGACAGGACAGTTGTTAGGCTCCTGCAAACCAAAGTGCACTTGTTCCCGGGACTCGAACCCCTGGAAAGACCTAAAAGTAAGCCAGGAGTGTGCTTCCTTGTTCAAAGAGCTCGGAATGCTAGCCGTCTGCCCACAAACCAGAGCTGCAGGCAGCATCGCCGCCGGCAAGGCTTTTCCTCACACCGTACCCGTCCTGGCACGAGGATGACCGACGTGGGTGACAACTGTCGCTGTTTCTTTTCTTTTAGCTTTAGTTATTTACTTGAGAGAGAGAGAACGGGCACGCCAGGGCCTCCAGCCACTGCAAACGATCTCCAGGTGCATGCACCACCTTGGGCATCCACCTTGTGCATCTGGCTTGCGAGGGTCCTTTCGCTTTTGCAGGCAAGCGCCTTAGCCGCTAAGCCATCCCTGAGCCCCTGGCTGTCTTTTTTCAGAAGCGGAGCTCGAGGCCTCGAAGCTGGAGGTCGCTGGCACACTGGAACCCAGAAGCACGGCTCGGGAGAACCATTCCCCGGACTGTGCGGCCCTGCTCGGCCGCCGGAAGCTGCCCCCTCCCTTCATGCGTCCCCATCAGCCCACAAGAGGACAGCCGGGACAAGTCAGCCTCGGTCGTCCACCCCAAGGCCCCTGCTCGCCCGCCAGCCTGCCCTGCGTCGCCTAGCCTCGCCTCGCCTGGCTGCCGCCGCCGCTTAAACCTCAACCCGCGGACTCACCCGCCCAGCAGAGACGACGCTCGGCCGGAAGCGCCGCCCAGCTCTGAGAGCGCCGCCAAAAGTCCTCCGCCGCGCGATGCAGCCGCACAGAAACGTTCCGGCTGCGGAGGACCGTGACTGCCGGACGGGGGCGCCGGCGCGCAGAGTGCCCTCCTCCCCGCAGGGCGGCGCCACCGGCCTGCTGGTCTGCAGAGCGAGAGTGATTGCCACCGGTTTACATAGAGACTTAATCCCTGTGGTCCTGGGCTTGTCTTTTTTTTTTTTCTTCTAAATTGTGTGTGTGTGTATATATATATATATATGAGAGAAAGAAGCAGCGAGACAGAGACAGAGAATGGGCGCCAGGGCCTCCAGCCGCTTCTGCAAAGGAACTCCAGACGCATGTGCCATCTTGCGCAGCTGGCTTACCTGGGTACTGAGGAATCGAACCCGGGTCTTCAGGCTTTTCAGGCAAGTGCCTTAACCGCTGAGCCATCTCTCCAACCCCTAGGAAGTTCCTAGTTTTAACCTTAAAAAAATTTTTTTAAATTTTTATTTATTTTTTTATTTGGTTCTCCAGCCCCATCATTCTGTTTCTTTTGTTTTTCGAGGTAGGGTCTCATTCTAGCCCAGCTTGACCTAAAAATCCACTATGTAGTCTCGAACTCACGGCGATCCTTCTACCTCTGCCTCCGGAGTGCTGGGATTTAAGGTGTGTGCACTACCATGCCCCTCTGAAGGTTGTTGTAAAAACAGCAATTAAAAAATAAATAAATAAAAATAAAAGCATGAATAAAACAGGATTTTCCCCAATAAATTAAAATTACAGCATATTTGTGAAGAGGGCTTTCCCCATCCTAACCTCTTTTTGTAATATTTTATTTATTTATCAGAAAGAGGTGGTGGGGGGGAGACAGAGAGAGAATGGGTGCTCCAGGGCCTCTAGCTACAGCAAACGAACTCCAGGAGCAGGCGCCACCGTGGGTTCTGGGGAGTCGAACCTGGGTCCTTAGGCTTCACAGGCAAGTGGTTTAAACGCTGAACCATCTCTCCAGACCCCCATCCTAAATTTTGCTCCATATAGATTTTAGATCCGGAGCTGAACTAGGAAGGGGAAGGAGGGCACTAGTCACTGGCCGCATACCCTCTCTAGCTTTACTTTTGCCTCTGACTCTTTCCTGCATTTCCTGTGGATTCCAGGGAGGACAACACATAAACATCTTGAGAGCTTGTTTGGAGGCTCTAGTGGGGAAGCGCAGCTATCCCCACACCCCTGACCACAGGACGGTTCCTCTGGGGACGATCCTTTTCCACCTAGCGCCACAGCTTCGAGAGGGACGCACATGGGGCACCAGGGAGAAAAGGGACACCGGCCTAGCTAGCCAGATCAGCCGAATCAACCCTGGCAATCAACGTCGGGTGACAGATGTCGCAGTCAGGCCGCCCTCATATCCAATTATACCAAGGGACCAAAACTGCTCCCAAGCAGCAGAAAGCTTAACAGGACAGATCATCTTGCAAATGAAGGTGATTATTCAAAGGGTCAAGTGAGACTGCACCCTAGAACAGAAGTCAGTTCATAGGAATCAGACTGCTCCCCTCGAGTGATGACGGTGGTAACACCTTCTGCAGAACCAGGACTGACATGACATGATCATGATCAGCTCCAGATCACCTGTCAGCTATGCAAATCCCAGCCCCTTCGTTTCCCTTTTCTTTCCTTTTTTTTTACATGTTTCCCTTTCCATTACCCTCCCCCGCTCCCCAAGTAAGGTCTCTCTCTAGAACAGCCTAACCTGGAATTCACTCTGTAGTCTCAGGCTGGCCTCTAACTCACAGCGATCCTCCTACCTCCACTGGGATTAAAGGCGTGTGTCCCAAAACTCGGCTCTTCCCCCCCCCCTTTTTTTTAATGTATTTTTATTTATTTGAGCAAGAAAGAGAATGGGTGCACCAGCGCCTCCAGCCACTGCAAATAAACTCCAAGTGCGCGTGCCACCTTGTGCATCTGGCTTACATGGGAATCAAGCCTCGAACCAGGGTCCTTAGGGTTCACAGGCAAGCCCTTAACTGCTATGCCATCTCTCCAGCCCTGTTTTCCTTTTCTGTAAAAGCTCAGAGTTCCTGTCAGCCCAGACACAGACTTGGGCTCAGCACCCCCCTTTATCTGTGGCCATGTTGATGGTCACTTTCCTCTCTGCCCCTCACCACTCCTTGTGTCTGGTGTACCTGAGTGGGGGATCAAACCTAATCAGTTGGGACAACTGGAGCAGGGGATTTGGCCTAAAACATCAATAAGACTGCTAAAGCAAAAGAAAACACACACAAATGGTCATCTTAGCAAAAGTATGACTAATTATTCTAACCTACAAAGTGACAAGAAGGAAATTGTTTTACAAATGATTCTCCAACTATAAAGAATGAAACAAGAACCAGGCATAGTGGCACATACCTGTTATTCCAGTACTTCTGGCTGCGCCAGGAGAATCACAAGTTTAAGACTGGCCTGGGCGACATGACTCTCTCAAAACATAAAATAAAAAATTATATAAAATAAAAAACGAAGCTGGGTGTGGTGGAATCTCAGCACTCGGGAGCCCAATGTAGGAGGATCACTGTAAGTTCAGGGTCAGCCTGAGACTACGTAGTGAATTCCATGTCAGCATGGGCTACAGTGAGACCCTACCTCAAAAATAAAATAAAATAAGCCGGGCGTGGTGGCGCACGCCTTTAATCCCAGCACTCGGGAGGCAGAGGTAGGAGGCCACCCTGAGACTCCATAGTGAATTCCAGGTCAGCCTGGGCTAAAGTGAGACCCTACCTCAAAAAAATAAAATAAATAAAAATAAATAAAATAAAATAAAGAACACTAGGTGTGGTGATGCATGCCTTTAATCCCAGCACTCAGAATGGCTGTGAGTTTGAGGCCACCCTGAGACTACATAGTGAATTCCAGGTCAACCTGGGCTAGAATGAGACCCTTCCTCAAAAAATAAAACAACAACAAAAAATAATGGGGCTGGAGAGATGATGGTTCAACGGTTAAGGTGCTTGCCTACAAAGCCTAACAACCTGAGTTCAAATCCTCAGTACCCACATAAAGCCAGATGCACACTGACACATGATTCTGGAGTTGTTTGCAGTGGCTGGCGGCCCTGGCATACCCATTTTCCCTACTTGCAAATAAATAAATAAAAATATATTTTTTAAAAATACTTCTTCAGCCAGGCGTGGTGGTGCACATCTTTAATCCCAGGACTCGGGAGGCAGAGTTAGAGGATCACCATGAGTTCAGACACCCTGAGACTACATAGTGAATTCCAGGTCAGTTTGGGCTATTTTATTTTTTTCTTTTTGTTTTGTTTTTCAAGGTAGGGTCTCACTCTAGCCCAGGCATATGCCACCATGCCTGGCCTGGCTAAAAGAATTTTTAAAAATATTTTTTATATTTTATTTATTTTTAATGTATTTATTTGAGAGAGGCAGGCAGACACACACACAGAGAATGGGTGCACCAGGGCCACTGAAAATGAACTCCAGATGCATGCACTACCTTGTGCATCTGGCTTATGTGGGTCCTGGGGAATTGAACTGAGGTCCTTTGGCTCTGCAGGCAAATGCTTTAACCACTAAGCTATCTCTCCAGCCACCAGCTAAAACTTTTTAAAAAAATTTTATTTGTAGCTGGGCATTTTTTTGTTATATTCAAGCAGAGAGAGAAGAGAGGGTGAGAGAATGGTTATGCCAGGGCCTCTAGCCACTGCAAATGAAGTTCAACCACATGCATCACTTTGTGCATCTGGCTTTATGCAGGTACTAGGGATGTGAACCCAGGTTGTTTGGCTTTGCAGGCAAAAAATGAAACAATCTAGGGCTGGAGAGATGGCTTAGCGGTTAAAGCACTTGCCTGTAAAGCCAAAGGACCTTGGTTCAATTCCCCAGTACCCACATAAGCCAGATACATAAGGTGGCACAAGCATCTGGAGTTTGTTTGCAATGGCTGGAAGTCCTGGTGTGCCCATTCTCTCTCTATCTCTCACTCTGCCTCTTTCCTTCAATCAAATAAATAAATAATAAAATATATAAAAATTCTTGATTATATTCTTGATTATAATGAGTAAGTAACCTTATGGTAAGGAAAAAAAAACAAATTATTCTTGGCCCATGAACAGCTGAACACAGCAGTTAGGAAACTTGCTAACAGCTTAGCTAGTGGCTCTAACTGAAATATACACAGTGTGGAACCTGAAAGACTAGGAGAGGTAAACCTGTCAGTTCCAATGCCTTTGTTTTTCTTTTTTAAAAGTATTTTAAAAAAATATTTATTTTTATTTATTTGAGAGCGACAGAGAGAGCGCGAGCGAGCCAGTGCATGCGCGCGCCAGGGCCTCCAGCCACTGCAAACAAACTCCAGACACCTGCGCCCCTTGTGCATCTGGCTAACGTGGGTCCTGGGTAATCAAGCCTCTAACTGGGGTCCTTAGGCTCCATAGGCAAGCGCTTAAATAATAAGCCATCTCAAAAGCCCTTTTTAAACAAACCTCCTTTTTAATCCATTTTTTAATTTTATTTATTTGACATTGAAAGAGAGAGAGAGAGAGAGAATGGGAGCACCATGGCCTCCAGCCACTGCAAATGAACTCCAGACGCATGCGCCCCCTGTGCATCTGGCTAATGTGGGTCCAGGGGAATTGAACCTGGGTCCAAGCAACTTAACAGCTAAGCCATCCCTCTAGCCCCCCCCCCTTTTTTTGAGGTAGGCTCACTCTAGCCTAGGCTGACCTGGAATTCACTATGTACTACAGTCTCAGGCTGGCCTCGAACTCACAGCTATCAAACTACCTTCAAGTGCTGGAATTAAAGGTGTGTGCCACCACACTTGGCTTTTTTTTTTTTTTTTGGTATTAAAATATTTTTCATTTATTTGCAAGGAGAGAATGAATGAGAGAGGAAACAGCCTCTTGTAAACTGCAAACAAACTCAGGATGCATGCATGACTTTGTGCATTTGGCTTTATGTGGATACTGGGAAATTGAGCCGGGGCAATTAGACAGATTATAGAGCAGTAGAATCATGAGCAGCTAGGTGATTATAAGATACTGTTTTACTCTACCCAGCCCAGCCTGGCCTAAAATTCATGATGATCCAACCTCAGTTTCCCCAGTGCTACGAGCAAAGGCATAAGTGACCACTCGCAGATTAAGTATGAGATTCTGAAACAGAAGTCCAGGGAGGAGACACTTTCATCCTAAAGCTGAGCTAGAGAAAGGACTCTGTATGAGGAATGCCCATGCCAAGTGAAGTCCCAGTCCTAGGGCACCCATGATGAAAGCGACCACCCCTTCCCCATTTAGGGTCTTACAGACATATAATTCAGATACTTCCTGTGAAGCTTCTTTTGTTAATTAAAGGTATTCCAAATTTGCTCAAAATTAAAACAGAATATTTATTAACATCAGAGCAGTCCTACATTATACAATATGCAAAGCCAGCCGGCCTAGGATGGAGAAAATAGAACCTAACAGTCCAAAAGACAGGGTTTCTATTTAGTTTTACCACTTGCTAGTATAATTGGACCAAGTAGCCTATCAAATTACTGGTTGCTTTAGCTATACAATGAGAATTAAAAGATGGTCACATGCAAAAGACTGTTGTGAAGACTAAATGAGATTTCACATATGTATGTATACAAAGTATTAATTACAAATACTAGTTATTAGCATAAATAGGCTTTATTTCAACAATACAAAGCCGTATTATAAGATATCCCATATCACTTTGGGTAGTGGGTCCATGTATATTTAGACTCGTATTTTTTTTTTCATTTTATCAAAATGGAAAACATTGACTACCTACTTTTAATATAAAAATCACACATGTAGGGTATCATTTGAAGTAGGGAAATTTACAAGATGGATTACACTCTCACAAGCAATTCCTTGGAAAAATGGTTAGGACCAAGTAGAATCCAGACATAAGAACTACAGTTCGGAATGGAAAAAAAGTCTCTGAGATTTAGGGCTGGAGAGATAGCTTAGTGGTTAAAGCACTTGCCTGCAAAACCAAAGGACCCAGGCGCAATTCCCCAGGACCCACATTAGCCAGATGCACAAGGTGGCACGTGTGTCTGGAGTTTGTAGTGGCCGGAGACCTGGGCACACCCATTCTCTCTCTCTCTGTCAAATAAATAAATAAAAATAATTTTTTTTAAGTTTCTGAAATTTAAACTAACCTTCTTTTCAAGACTAAGAAACCATGTCAGTGGCTTCATTCAAGTTGTTGATGCCAATCCCAACAGAAACACTGGAACTGCTTTCCTAAAGTCTGCAGTGGTAGCACCATATTTTTAAAAAAGTACTTATTTTATTCCAGAGTCAAATGTTATAAATTTATAAAATTTTATAATTTTACAATTCTTGCTATTTCATTTTCTGCATTTAGCAAAATTATTCTGTGAGTTGAGGACACCGGCAAACTTGTCTTCATAAACTGAGTTTGAGCCGAACACAAAAGGAGAACATCTGTAAATCCAGCAATTAAGGAGGTGGAAGCAGGAAGACTGCAAGTTGGGGGATAGCCTGGGCTATGTCGTTAGATCCTGTGAAAAACCAAACCAAATTTAAAAAACCAACCAAGCCAACAAAAAGCATCAACACTTGTAAGAACAAGGAGTTGATGGTGTTCTAGAATCCTTTTCTACTGTCATGAACCCAAAAGCTATGAAACTATTTTCCGCTGTGTGCAGCATTTCAAAAATTTAAGAAGAAATTTCTTCATCTTGAAGAAATAAATTATTACATGAAAACATTATTGAAAAGTTTATCTTTGGAAAATAATTCAAAATTGCATACAGACACTGGGTGTGGTGGTGCACACCTTTAATACCAGCACTGGGGAGGCAGAGGTAGGAGGATCACCATGAGTTCAAGGCCATCCTGAGACTACATAGTGAATTCTAGGTCAGCCTGGACTAGAGCAAGACCCTACCTCAAAAAAAAAAAAAAAAAAAAAAAAATGTACATAGACAATCATGTAGTTCAGTGTCTGAAAGGTATACAAAAGATTTTCAGCAGAACAGACCAAACTGAGATGGATGAACAAAATCAATTTGGTTTGGATATATTATCAGATAATTTAACCTTACTAACAGGAATTTTAAAATGGGTATGTGTGTGTGTGTATGTAAAATTTTGGGGTACCAATTGAAATAATTTGGTGTTCTTTGAGATAGTATTCTATTTCCAGACACATTAGCCTCCTCATAGCCCAGTGATGAGGAAATCATAAATCAGCATAGCACCCAAGATAATCAGTTCCTCCTTTTCCCCCAGGCAGGATTTCACTCTAGCCAAGGATGAGAGGGAACTCACTCTGCAGCCCCAGGCTGGCCCCAAACTTACAGTGATCCTCCTACCTCTGCCTTCAAAAGCTGGGGCTGAAGGTGTGCACCACCATGCCCATATAGTTTAAAAAAGATAAGCAGGAGGCTAGAGAGATTGCTTAGTGGTTAGGGCATTTGCCTGTAAAACCGAAGGACCTAGGTTCAATTCCCTAGGACCCAAGTAAGCCAGATGCACAAGATGGTGCATCCATCTGGAGTTTGTTTACAGCAGCTGAAGACCCTGGTTACCCTTTTTCTCTCTCTCTCTTCCTCTTTCTCTCTCTACTAGGCCTTTCTCTCTCTCAAATAAATCAAATAAAAAGTTATTTATATATAAAAAAGAGAAACAACTCCTGAGTGTAGTTTTCTACAGCTTAATGTTAACAGCACTAAGGACATAAAAGAGATATATAATAGAAACACCAGGCTTAATACCTTACAAAATATGTACAGAACTTGAACATTTTCCTATGTGACACAATTCAAGTCATAATTATATATTTAATTGGATACTCTGATATAGTGGGAAGTTTTAATTGGTTACCAAAAAAATGTGTGTAAACTATAAAAGAAAAAATTACTTCAAAAATACACATAATTCTAATCCCAGGTTTAAGCATTGATTTTTCCAAAGTAAATATATATGTGTATGTGTGTGTGTGTGTATATATATATACATAAAATTTAAATATCACACATTTGTTAAGTTTACATGATCTTAATTATTATGAAAACATAAAGCAAAAGAAAAACCCTCTAATTATTTATATTAACAGAAAAAAATCAATAGGGAAGCTGATAGGATATATTATACACAATAGCTAAAATACAAAGGGCCAAAGTTTTGTTATCAGAGTCGTGAAAAGACACCAAAGCTGCGTGTTAGGAAACAAGCAGCTTCACTCTGCGGACATCACTGGACAGACTCAAAAGAAATGAGCATAAATAACAGTCACCTGAAGGACTGCTAGAAAGATAATGACATCACCTCCAAGGAACACACTCAGACATGTCCGGGGAATGAAAAGTTCACAGCACAGTTCATACTGGGACCTTCACTGTAGGTTTAAAAGCCTCAAACAACATTTCATTCTTAATACAAGAAACAGTGTCTCCTCTATAAAACCCGTAAGTGGAGTGTTGAGCCCAGTTGATTATCAAAAGCTATTTTATAAAATGCTTCAATACTGATGATATGAAACTGAGGGCATTAAAGCTATCAAAACTTTGTGATGATCACAAGGTTTGGCTTCCCAGGTTAGTGTCCAAAGTCACTTTGCGTCCGGAGAGCCCTGCGGAGACGTCAGGTACCCTCGCCTTCCCCGGCGGCGGTGATGCGCCTGCCTTACACTTTCCCTTTATCGTAATCTCCAACCATCCTCTTGATGTGCGACAATTTGCTCTTCAGCTCCTTGCAGTAATTCCTCTTTCTCTTGTAATCTGAAGACTGAAAGGGAGAATAATAAATTCAAACGCTAAAACTATGTCTGCTGAGAGTGCACAGGTGACCAGAACGGGAGCATTCGTGATAAATGGCTGGAAGTGTTGAATGAATGCACACAAGGTGTTTGGCAGGATCACCAATCACAAAGGTACCTGATTCTCTTTCCTCAAACATATCATCTAACCAGGACTTTACAAAGGATAGATCCATTTTTATTTTTATTTAAAAGAAGGTTTTTTTGGGCTGGAGAAATGGCTTAGTGTTTTAAGGTGCTTGCCTGCAAAGCCAAAAGACCCAGGTTCGATTCCCCAGAACCCACATAAACCAGATGCACAAGGGGGCGCATGCATTTGGAGTTCCTTTGCAGCGGCTGGAGGCCCTGGTGTACCCATTCTCTCTCTCTCCCTCCCTCCATCCCTCTCTCCCCACTGCCTATTTCTCTCTCTCAAATAGAGAAAAATAAAATATTAATTTTTTTTCCATTTTTAAATTTATTTGTTCTTTTCTTTATTTCAGAGAGAGAGAGAGAGAGAGTGAGTGGGCAGGGGTGCACCAGGGCATCCTGCCACTGTGCTACAGACACATGCAGCACTTTTTGTATCTGGCTTTATGTGAGTAGTGGGGAATTGAACCTGGGACATCAGGCTTTGTAAGCAAATGCCTTTAACCATTCAGTCATCACTCTAGCCCATTTTATAAATATTAATTAATTTGCAAGGAGAGAGTGAGAAAGTGAGAATATGAATGGGTACGCTTGGGCCCCTTCAAATAAATTCCAGATGCATGCACCACTTTTTAGATCTGGCTTTACATGGGTACTGGGGAGTTAAACCCAGGTCATCAGGCTTTGCAAGCAAGCACCTTCACCAATAAGACATCTATCCAGCCCCAAAATATATTTCTTTCTTTTTTGGGGGGGGTGTTAAGGTAGGGTTTCACTCTAGTCTAGGTTGACCAGGACTTCACTATATAGTCTCAGGGTGGCCTTGAGCTCATGGTGATCCACCTACCTCACCTCCTGAGTTCTGGGATTAAAGGTGTGCACCACCATGCCCAGCTGTATTTCTTTTAGACTGGTGGATTCTGAGGGCTTCTGAAGGTCAATAAGTTCTCTTGATGACTTAATGCATTTTTAAAATAATTTTATTTATTTATTTATTTGAGAGAGAGGGAAAGAGGCAGAGAGAGAGAGACTGAGACAGAGACAGAGAGAATGGGCACTCCAGGGCCTCTAGCCATCACAAATGAACTCCAGATGCATGCACCACCTTATGCATCTGGCTTATGTGGATACTGGGGAATTGAACCTGGGCCCTTAGGCTTTGCAGGCAAGCACTTTAACTGCTAAGCTGTCCCTCCAGCCCTGACTTAATGCATTTTTTTCAAATGAGTGTATCAGGCTGGAGGAATGGCTCAGCTGTCAAGGCACTTGCCTATAAAGCCTAATGACCTGGTTTCTAAGTGGCATGCCCATTCTTTCTCTCTCTCTCTCCCCTCCATCTCTCTGCTCGCAAATAAATAAAGCCTGATGGCCCTGGGGTTCAGCTCCCCAGTACCCATGTAAAGCCAGGTGCACAATTTGTGCATTGGTCAATTTGTGAAAACTACCTACAGTGACTTGTGCATTTATTTGTTTGTATACTTCAACTTAATTATCTATCTATCTATCTATCTATCTATCTATCTATCTATCTATCTATCCATCCATCCATTCATCCATCTATCTCAGCTTAGGCTGTTGCTGCCAACAGCTGGAATTACAGTCCCAACTTCTCAGTGACACTGTTCGTGTATAAATGGCAGGGCCACTGTCTATAATCAATGCATGTGTAAGGTACAGTTAGTCAGAGTAAAGGTTAAATAAGAAACACAGAATACAAAAGTTTTTTTTTTGAGTCTTGAAATCAGGATACTTACTCTCTTAACTTGTTTCAGTCTGTTGTATTCATCAGCAGCCGCCTATTAATGAGAATAAGAAGAATGTGTTTAGCCTAGTGGGGCATTTTCTCTCTCATCATCATTGGTTGCTTGTTTTGTAATTTAATTTTATTATTTATTTCCTTATTTGAAACAGGGAGAGAGGAGAGAGAGAGGGAGAAAGAATGGGCACAGCAGAGCCTCCAGACACTGCAAACAAACTCCAGATGCATGCTCCACCTTGAGCATCTGGCTTATGTGGGTCTGGTGAATTGAACCTGGGTCCTTTGGCTTTGCAGGCAAATGCCTTAACCACTAAGCTATTGCTCCAACCCTCATTAACATTCTTGATGTTATCCTTTGGAGCCAAAAACTGACAGCTTATCATAAAAACGTAGAGAATTAATATAGTCTTAACATCCTTAGAACTCTTATGTTAAGGGCTGGAGAGATGAGATGGCTCAGTTAAGGCATTTGCCTGCAAATTCTAATGACTCGTGTTCAGTTCCCCAGTACCCACATAAAGCCAGATACGAAAACGTGGCACATGCATCTGGAGTTCATTTGCAGCAGCTAAAGACCCTTGTGTACCCATTTTATCTCTCTCTGTCTTTTTTCTCTCTCAAATAAATATTTCTTAAAAATCTTTTTTAAAAAACAAAAGGAAGAGATCAAGTTATCATTATTTGCAGATGACATGATTCTATACACAAAGGACCCTAAAAACTCTACCAGCAAACTGTTAGAGCTGATAAACACCTACAGCCATGTAGTAGGATACAAAATAAGCACGCAGAAATCAGTAGCCTTCCTATATGCTAACAACAAACACACAGAGAATGAAAGCAGAGAATCAATCCCATTCACAATTGCATCAAAGAAAATAAAGTACCTTGGAATAAACCTAGCCAAGGAAGTAAAGGATCTCTACAATGAAAACTTTAAAACACTCAAACAAGAAATTTACAGAAGACACTAGGAAATAGAAAGACATCCCTTGTTCTTGGATTGGAAGAATCAATATTGCAAAAATGGCAATCTTACCAAAAGCAATCTATACATTTAATGCAATCCTCATAAAAATTCCAATGGCATTCTTCACAAAAATAGAAAAAACAATCCAAAAATTTATTTGGAAGCACAAAAAAATTCTCGAATATCTAAGACAATATTGAGCAACAAAAATAAGGCTGGTGGTAGCACCACACCTGATTTTAACCTATACAACAGAGCCATAGTAACAAAAACAGCATGGTACGGGCACAAAAGCAGACATGTAGATCAATGGAACAGAACAGAGGACCCAGATGTAAGTCCAAGTAGCTATAGCCACCTGATATTCAACAAAAATGGCAAAAATACTCATTGGAGAAAAGACAGCCTCTTCAGCAAATGGTGCTGGGAAAACTGGATATGTATCTGTAGAAGGATGAAAATAGATCCTTCTCTCTCACACACAAGAATTAAGACCAAATGGATTAAAGACCTTAATATCAGACCTGAAACTCTGGAACTGCTAGATGGATCTGGAAAGGATTATATACTAAGTGAGGTAACTCAGACCCAAAAAGCCAAATGTCACATGTTCTCTCTCATATGTGGATCCTAGCTATAGATGACTGGACTTCTGTGTAAGTTGGAAGAAAACTCAGTGTCCCCCCTTGTCTCTACATCTGCCTCTTTCTGTCTCCCCCTCTTCAAGTAAGTAAATAAATAAAATATGTAAGTTTAGAGAAAACATGTCTTTTAAAACGTTATTTATTTTTAATTTTTTTTTTTTATTTTTGGATTTTCAAGGTAGGGTCTCACTCTGGTCCAGGCTGATCTGAAATGTAGTCTCAGGGTGGCCTCAAACTCACAGTGATCCTCCTACCTCTGCCTCTTTGCTGGGATTAAAGGCATGCGCCACTATGCCTGGCTCTAAACATTATTTATTTTTACAATTAAAATTTTTGTTGTTGGGCTGGAGAGATGGCGTAGTGGTTAAGCGCTTGCCTGTGAAGCCTAAGGACCCCGGTTCGAGGCTCGGTTCCCCAGGTCCCACGTTAGCCAGATGCACAAGGGGGCGCACGCGTCTGGAGTTCGTTTGCAGAGGCTAGAAGCCTTGGCGCGCCCATTCTCTCTCTCTCTCTCTACCTGTCTTTCTCTCTGTGTCTGTCACTCTCAAATAAATAAATAAATAAATAAAAATTAAAAAAAAATTTTGTTGTTGTTTCCGAGGTAGGGTTTTGCTCTGGCCCAGGTTGACCTGGAATTCACTATGTAGTCTCAGTGTGACCTTGAACACATGACGATCCTCCTACCTGTGCTGAGATTAAAGGCATGTGCTACCTTCCCTCGCTAATTCTTTTTTTTTACTCTTTAATTTTATTTATTTATTTTTCATTTTTTGTTTTTTTGAGGTAGAGTCTCACTCTAGCCCAGGCTGACTTGGAGTTCACTATGTAGTCTCAGAGTGGCCTTTAACTCACAGTGATCCTCCTACCTCTGCCTCCCAAGTGCTGGGATTAAAGGGGTACATCACCACAATCCACTAATTTTATTTAGAGACAGAAAGAATGGGCATGCCAGGGCCTCCAGCCACTGCACATGAACTCCAGATGCATGTGCCCCTTTGTGCATCTGGCTTTATGTGAGTACAAGGGAATCGAACCCAGGTTGTTAGGCTTTCTAGGCACACAAGCATCTTAACTGCTGATCCATCTCTCCAGCCTGTCTTGTAATTATTATTATTATTATTTTGAGATAGGGTCTCACTCTAGCCCAGGCTGATCTGGAATTCACTATGTAGTCTCAGGGTGAACTCGAACTCACAATGATCCTCTGCCTCCCGAGTGCTGGGATTCAAATGCCAGGCAGAATTTTTTTTTTTTTTTTTTTTTTTGTAATTCTTAACTATATTAGTATAGCCTACAATTTGAAAAAAAGAATTTTTTCATGCAAAATTCAATTTAAACTATGAAATTACAGTTTGATTTGGGAAGAAGTGGTTAAAAAGGCACTTTTGTAAAGCAGGAGGAGCATTCATTTGCAGTGGAAAGAGTCCTTGGCAAGCCCCTACACATCTGCAAACAAATGCATTTATTGTTGATTTGCATATGTGTGTGTGTGGGCACAGCATGGTCTTCCATCACTGCAAAAGGAATGCCAGGTACTTGTGCCACTGTTTGCAGCAGGTTTTACACAAGTGGCTAGGGAACTGAACCTGGGCTGGCAGACGTGGCAAGCGAGTGCTTTTAACCATTGAGCCATCTCCCCAGTCCCAAATAAGTAATGTCTTAAAAAAGAAATTACAGGGCTGGAGAGATGGCTTAGAGGTTAAGGTTCTTGTTTGCAAAGCCTAACGATTCGGGTTCGATTCCCCAGTACCCATTTAAAGCCAAATGCCCAAAGTGGCGCAAGAATCTGGGATTCATTCGCAGTGAATAGAGGCCCTAGTGTGCCCATTCTCTTTGCCTCTCTCTCCAGTAGCAAGTACAAAAAAGGAAATTACAGTTTTATAAGTACAAATAAAACTTTTATCAACTCTAGTATAAAGGATACTCTATCTCCACAAATGACAACTAGTTTTTAAAAAAATATTTATTTGCAAGCAGAGAGAGAATGGGGACTCCAGGGCCTCTAGCTGCTGCAAACTGCAGATGTATGTGCCACTTTATGTATCTGGCTTCATGTGGGTCCTGGGGAATCAAACCCGAGTTGTTAGGCTTTGCATGCAAGTGCCTTCACCAGTGAGCCATCTTTCCACTCCTACAACTAGTTTTTCTGGTTTTGTTTTTTTTTGGGTGCGAGGTGGGGGGAGGTGGGGGTAAGGTCTCACTCTAGTCCAGGTTGACCTGGAATTCATACTATGTAATCTCAGGGTGACCTCAAACTCATGGTGATCCTCCTACCTCTGCCTCCTAAATGCTGGGATTAAAGGTGTGCGCCACCACGACTGGCCACTCCTAGAACTAGTTTTAATGTCATACACACACACACACACACACACACACACTTATTAGAGAGAGGGGGAAAAAGAAATTAGGCATTCCAGGGCCTCTAGCTTCTGAAAACAAACTCCAGACACATGCACCACTTTGTGCATCTGGCTTACATGGGTCCTGGGGAATTGCAACAGGGTCCTTTGGCTTCACAGGCAAGAGCCTTAACCGCTAAGCTACTTCTCCAGCCTTCCTAGAACTAGGTTTCATGCAGTATACATCAGGTTGGTAGCTTGGCATTGTGCAATACATCTGTTTAGAATGTAGGAGGATTAGGAGTTCAAGGTCATGCTCAGTTAAACAGTGAGTTTGTGGACGGCCTAGGTTACATGCAACCCAATCTCAAGACCACCCCTACACCCTGGGGGGAGGGAATCAGCTCTGAACTTACCATGTACTCTTCACTATCTTCTCTATAGTCATCTAGTTCTTTATCTAGACGGGTGAGCTCTCTGTTGACCTCATCAAGCTCTGCTTGTAAACGCTTGTACTCCTGCAGACCTGTGTCAAAATTTCTCTTATAGAGTTGTCTCTGTTGGTCTGAAGTGACGGGTGGATATTCCCTAGGAATTGAGAGAGAAAAATGACAATTTATGCATCTTGTACACACGTAAAATCCAGCGTTTCTCCTAAAAGACAGTAGCTGGAAGGGAGGAGAGGACCACATTTTCAGTTGTCTGTTGTTCCCAGGGAGATAAAGTAAGATTCAATTACCTTCTACTAAGAATGATCACAGAGGACGTAAGGGTTATGTGGCTGTGACATCGGGCTAGTATCTCCTCCTCCCTCAGCAACCCATCCTGCCCAATACTGCACAACAGGTCAACAGGACAAACTTCCCAACAGAGGAGGACTCATTTTTGACCAAGAGTACAGAGGAGTACTTGTGCCTATTGGGCTTAGGTGGCAGAACATTTGCCTACCATACCATACACCAGACCCTAGGGTTACATCGCAGCGCCACATCAAAAGAAAAATCGCACTCCTCCCCACCAGGTAGGGTGTCTCTCTAGCCCAGGCTGACCTTGAACTCACAGTGATCCTCCTACCCTATCTCCTGAGTGTGGGATTAAAGGTGTGCACCACCATACCCGATCTGATTATACTTTTTTTTTTCAAATATATTTTTTATTTATTTGAGAGAGAGAGAGAGAGAGAATGGGCACACGAGGGCCTCCGGCCACTGCAAATGAACTCCAGACACATGCGCCCCCTTATGCTTCTGGCTTACATGGGTCCTGGAGAGTCGAACTGGGATCCTTTGGCTTTGCAGGCAAGCAGTTTAACCACACTAAGCCATCTCTCCAGCAACCCCCCACTTTTTGGTTTTTACTTTAAAAATTCATGATTCAGTTGGGCATGGTGGCGTAGGTCTTTAACCCAGCACTTGGGAGACAGAGGTAGGAGCATCATCAGCATCATCACTGTGAGTTCAAGGCCACCCTGAGACTTCATTGTAAATTCCAGGTCAGCCTGAACTACAGTGAGACCCTACCTTGAAACATCAAAAAAAAAAAATAAATAAATAAAAAATAAAAAGTTAAAAATTCATGATTCAGTTTAAATTGCCTAAAAATCCTATTCTGCTCCCAGCAATGAACAAATCAATTCGTTAAAACGTAAATGAAGGTTAGAACACGTGGGTACAGGAATGGTTTGGCTTCCATCACAAACACATATAGCTGGATGGAGTCGGATAAATGCTGCTACACACTTAAGGCTGCATGAAAATACGAGGCCTAAAGTGTGATTTACACTTTCAGGCCAGCAAGACCCATACGTGACACCAGACTAGACCAGCCCTTACAGAACACAGGAGACAAGGTCTCCTCAGTAACAATTATACCCTTTTACAGAAAGATCTACACCTTCTCATTTAGCAGACAATTTTTAAAAACATCTTACACAGAGATAAAAAACAGCAAACTAGGCTGGGTATGGTGGTGCACACCGCTAATCCCAGCACTCAGGAATCAGAGGTAGGAGGATCACCATGAGTTCGAGGCCACCCTGAGATTCCATAGTGAATTCCAGGTCAGCCTGGGCTAGAGTGGAACCTTACCATGGGAATAAAAGAAAAAAAAAAAAAAAAAAGCCAGCTAGGAGGCCTGTGTTTAAAATGGCCATTAGCTGGGCTGGAGGGATGGCTTAATGGTTAAGGCGTTTGCCTGAAAAGCCAAAGGACCCTGGTTCGATTCCCCAGGACCCATGTAAGCCAGATGCACAAGGAGGCACATGTGTCTGGAGTTTGTCGGCAGTGGCTGGAGGACTTGGCGTGCGCATTCTCTCTGTCTCCATCTCTGTCTCTCTCTGATTCTCCAAATAAATAAAACCTAAAAAATAAAAATGCTTCAAATGGCCATTTGTCAACAGCTGCAGAGCTCCTGGACAGTGCTGGGTCTGGAGGTGCAGATCCCCACTGAAGCAAGCAGGGAGATGCGTGGCATAAAGTCTTTTATCACCCATATCCTTAAAGCAGGACAAGATGGGCGACCATACCAGCTGACCCCCGAGGGCACAGACGGCCACAAAAGCGAGCCAGAACTCTCTACCGTGCCCGGGAGCCGTGTTCCACTCCCTCAACAAAGACGTTTTCTCAAGAAGGCTCTCCTATCTTCCCTCCATTGGGCACAACGCTTCCAGGGGTTTACTACCCACACACCTCTTCTTCCACGTCCTCCTCTCCCCCCTCCTCCCTCCCCCTCTTTCTTGGTGGCATCACTGTCCCCATCTCTAGGCTCATTCTCACTCCCCACCACAGCTTTAGCCACCTTCTTCTTCTTTTCCTTCTTGATCAACTGGGGAGCTCCTGGATGCGTCTCACGAATCTCACACTTTGTGACTTTCACTGCTTCAGCGACAAGCTGAGGGACTTTCGCAGCATCGGAAACCACATCTTTCTCACCAGCGTCGCAGTCATCAACGTGGTCCTGCTTCCAGGCAGTGCGGGCGTTGTCTGTGGGTTTGCCATGTTTGTATGGGAGGCCTGGCTCGATCACCAGCTTCTTCGGACTTGCCTTTGGACCTAAACTGCACTCGCAAGGGTGAGTGTCCCTTCCATGGTCAGTCTCTCTTTTTTATTTATTTATTTATTTATTTATTTGAGAGCGACTGACACAGAGAGAAAGACAGATAGAGGGAGAGAATGGGCGCGCCAGGGCTTCCAGCCTCTGCAAATGAACTCCAGACGCGTGCGCCCCCTTGTGCATCTGGCTAACGTGGGACCTGGGGAACCGAGCCTCGAACCGGGGTCCTTAGGCTTCACAGGCAAGCACTTAACTGCTAAGCCATCTCTCCAGCCCCATGGTCAGTCTCTTGATCCTGGCTACTATACCATGGTCACAGGTGGAAATCACTGCTGTGGTCACTGACGCAACAGCCATGTGGATAGCCTCCCCCTTGGTGGTAATGACAACCGTCTGCTGGCTGACTTCAGCGCCATCCTCATATGGAAGAACACCAGGAAGCATGATTGTGGCTCCATGGCCGATTGCATTTACTGCGCTGTCTTTCACAACCAGCCATTTGTGAGACGTCAACAGCGTTTCCAAAGGGTCAACCACGCGCTGCAAGTAGCTCTCATCCTTATGGTCGTCAAACAGCCACTGAGCATCAAGTACATCACGCACTGTCACCATGTGGTCCTTTTCACTCATGACTCCAGAAGGAACCCTCCAGAGTTCCTGCACTTGACCACCAACTCCCACTAACAAACCAAGGTGCACACACAGTGTCCGAATGTAGGCTCCAGCTTCACAGCTCACCCAAAAGATTCCTCATCTTTCAGGATCATAGTCAATCATTGCTCTAGTAGACAGTCCTCACTCGAAGCTGCCTTTTTACTGCAGCATTAAGTGGGGGGTCGCTGGAACTGGGCACCCGTCAAGAGTTTCTAGTGCCTGCACTCTGTTGTGATTCCACCAAGCGAGTAGCTCGTTCTGTGCATACAATTAAGCATCCAGTCACTCCGGGACCCAGTCTGCCTCCGTGTCCAGTCTTCTCCAACCCAAGTACTCATTGTACCCAGGGTACACCTCACGGTTTCGTTAATCGTGACAAGCCTTCTAAGCCCTCTTCCCGTGAGGTGAACCACAAGGAAGGTACGTAGTAGGTTGTCAAGATTAATGAAACCTGTCCTGATATAGTCCCCAATCTCCCTCTTCAGAAGATTTGAACCACAAGGAAGAGGTGTGTGGTAGGTTGTCCTTACAGCTAACTTATCAAAATTGTTTAGTAACAACGACCAGTGAAAAGCGTCCAGTTGAGCCATTTTGGATTCTGGTTTCAGTTATGTTGCATTTCAGCTACATCTTCTTCAAATGGCTTCCGGTCCTTTTTCTTTGTATGCTTCTTTGGCAAAATAATGACTTCTGCTTCTGCCCTGATTATACCTTTTATATTATTGCTCATTTTCAAAAAAAATCATAATTGTTACAAATAAAAATTATTGCACATTGAGAATCAATGCATTCTGATGGACTGAAAATCATAAAATTTAAGGTCTAAGCCGTCAGAATGCACTGGCTTTCAATAGACAATCCCACAGGATATTTTATTTAAATACTTGTTGGCAGTATTAAGACAACTTCTGAAACACAAAGCTTGTTTTGATCATTGTAGCAACAAAGCAGCCGGCTGGGAGTGGCTGTTTCCTACTAACTACCACCTACCATCTTCTGACTGGCTTATTTGTTTATTTTTTAGTGTAGTTTTTGCCAAGTAGAAACAGGTTATCTTGCTCTTTCATTATGAAAGTAGGCGTTAAAAATGTATACACCCCAGCACTCGGGAGGCAGAGGTAAGTGGACTGCCGTGCGTTTGAGGCCACTCTGAGACTATATAATGAGTTCCAGGTCAGCCTGGACTAGAGTGAGACCCTACCTCTAAAAACCGAAAAAAAAAAAAAAAAAAAAAAAAGTATACACATGGGCTGGAGGTAGATCATGCTAAACTAAATGCTTAGTGCATGTGATGCCTTAGGTTCCATCTCTGGCATACACACAGAAAGAAGTACACATATGAAAACATGCTCATTGCCTAAATAGTCTGGCAGTTCACGAGTGTATGAAGAACTACAGCTGGGTTCTATATCTCTGCACCCCAGCTATTCCTGGCATATGAAGTAAAGGCATCCAAACAGCCCACTGAGAAAATATTTGCAACTGTTTCACAGGACTAAGAATTTTTTTTTTTTTTTTTTTTCCCGAGGTAGGGTTTCACTCTAGCCCAGGCTGACCTGGAATTCACTATGTAGTCTCAGGGTGGCTTTGAACTCATGGCGGTCCTCCTACCTCTGCCTCCCAAGTGCTGGGATTAAAGGCGTGCGCCACCACACCCAGCTTTTTTTTTGGTTAGGACTAAGAATCTTCGTTGCTTAGATCTGACAGTCAAATGTCTTTATTTTTTTTTTTAAGTTTTAGAGAGACTTTATTAGATTAAAGAAGAGAAGGAGAAAATAAAGTGCAGAGCTCTTGCCATGTGGAGAGCAGGAAGGGTAACGAGCCCATGTGGGAGTTAAGAGGGGGTGCTCCCCAGCTGGGCTGAAACGACAGAAGCTTACCAGAACCCTTGAAGTTCAAGAGCCAGCCAAGAGCTCTGTAACAGAGGGAGCAATTAAATGATTTGTTCAAATGAGAAACAGAAGGGCTGGAAAGATGGCTCTGTGGTTAAAAGCACTTGTGTGTAAGGTCTGACTGCCTCTGTCCAATTGCCCAGTACCCACATAAAGCCGGATGCACAAAGTGGCTAATGTACCTGGAGTTCGTCTGCAGTGGCAATGGGCCCTGGTGTGCCCATACCCCCTTACTCTCTCTGCTTGCAAATAAATAAATTATAAATATTAAAAAAAAAAGAAATGTAGGATTTCTTGAAGTTTTCAGTTACATTTTCCATTATGCCAGGCAGATGTTTTACAGATAGATGGGTAAACCAGGCCAAAACACTGTGGGTGAAGAAAGCAGCTGTGAGAACTTCTAGTGAATAGAGAGCTCCCTAACACCACACCCCACTCATGTCTCTTAACACACAGCAAGGTTTTGATGAACCACACACTGCAAAGGCTTTGTGTGTGTCCCAGTGCCTACAACATTTGGCATGAAAAGGCTATGCGCCACACCTGTGTTTATTTGGCAGCGGTGAAGCAGAATGAGCCAGCGATGCAAAGAACCCTAACCCTGGCCAGAATACTCAACTGTGGTTACCTCAGCTGTTTATGAACTGTTAGCCACGGTTCTTTGGGTTAAACCTTCTGTTTTCCACAAAAAAAGTGTCACTTGAGGGGCTGGGAAAAATGGCTCAGTGGTTATAAGGCATTTGCGTGCAAAGCCTGCAAGCACGGGGTTCAGTTCCCGAGCCACCCACTTAAGCCAGGCAGGCATTGCTTTGTAGCAGCAAGACACCCTTGCACCAAGGAAAAAAATTCAGCTCAAAAAAAAAACAACAAACTAGTCTTGGGCTGGAGAGATGGTTTAGCAGTTAAGCATTTGCCTGTGAAGCCTAAGGACCCCAGTTCGAGGCTCAATTCCCCAGGACCCACGTTAGCCAGATGCATAACGGAGCGCACGCATCTGGAGTTCGTTTGCCGTGGCTGGAGGCCCTGGCGCGCCCATTCTCTCTCTCTCTCTCTCTCTCTGCCTCTCCTGTCGCTCTCAAATAAATAAGTTAATTAATTAAAAAAAAACTGTCTTCCAGTCCTGGGGGGGTCCAAAGAAATGCAATGGCATCACTGACCCATGTCAGAGGAATGGCCCCCGCCCGGTGAGCCCCGGTGAGGACGAGAACGCGCTGCGGACTGGGGAGGCGAGGCGCGCCCCTACCTGATCCAGTCCTCCTCCAGCTCGTCGCAGGACTCGCCGCCCGTCGTGTAGTCCGTCTCGTAGTGGTCTGGCTCGGCTCTCCTCGACTTCCCGGCTCTCCCCTTCGTGGGAGCCCGTTTGGAAGGCGAATCTAAGTTACCGCTGCTGCCGAAACGGGGCTGCCTGAAGTCGTCCACGGGTGAGGTCACGGGCAGCTCCTGAGCCACTTCGGGCGCCCTGGCGATTTAAATAAGGGTCACTATCGCTGCTGGCGACCGCAGAGGGCGGTGACAGCTGGGAGTCAACGTGCACCCACCGAGCTAGACACCTGCTTTCCTGCTGCATGCAGCGCGGCCCAAGTTCACAATCTTCTAACACACAGGGAGGCTCTAAGTTCTGATCCGGGGTCCTGTGTTTAAGCTTCTAAGTAAAAAGGGAGCTCTGGGCTGGAGAGACGGCTTAGCGGTTAAGCGCTTGCCTGTGAAGCCTAAGGACCCCAGTTCGAGGCTCGGTTCCCCAGGACCCACGTTAGCCAGATGCACAAGGGGGCACACGCGTCTGGAGTTCGTTTGCAGGGGCTGGAGGCCCTGGTGCGTCCATTCTTTCCCTCTCTCCCTTTCTCTCTCTGTTGCTCTCAAATAAACAAACAAAAATTTTTAAAAAGGGAGCTCTGGTTTCCTTTTAGGAAGTTCAGGCTGACCAGAGGACTGTTTACCTCCCTGGTGCCAGAGCCCTTACTCTACAAAAGGCTGTCAGGAAAATAATGAGCATGATTCTTTTATACAGGTTGTTCCAGTTCCGTGGAGTGGAGACTGGAGAAGAGGATGTAGATCAGCTCTCCATATGACTAATTTTATGCTAGTGTATGTAGATTTTCTTTTAAGATAAAAAGTTTGAAAGAATAAATAAACTTAAGAACCAAAATAAACAAAAAACAACAACAACAACAACAAAAACCCGGGCTGGACAGATGGCTTAACGGTTAAGACACTTGTCTGCAAAAAATGAAGGGGGACTCAAGTTCAGGTCCCCAGGACCCATGTAAACCAGATGCACAAGGTGGCACATGCATCTGAATTTCCTTTGCAGCGGCTAGAGGCCCTGGTGCGCCCATTCTCTCTCTCTCTCTCTCTCTTATTCTCAAGTAAATAAAAATAAAATATTAAAAAAAAAAACATTATTACATCACAGTGAGTTACGAGTTGATTAAGTCAGTTGTGGTGGCTCATGCCTTTAATCCTAGCCTTTGGGAGGCAAAGGCAGGCGGATTGCTGTGAGTCTGAGGCCAGCCTGAGACTACATGGTGAATTCCAGGACAGCCTGACAACCTGGGCTAGAGGAAGTCCCTACCTTGAAAAACCAAAAAAAAGGAGTTGATTAAAAGGCCAGGCATGGCATGGTTTACTTATGTACGGCAGCACATGCCACTAGTCCTGGCTCTCAGAAGGCTGAAGCAGGACATTCTCAAACTTGAGGTCTGCGTGGGCTACGCAGAGAGACCATGTCTGAACTCTTACCCTTCCAAAGACACAGTTCATGGGAGTTTCATGAGTATTCTTTGAAAACTTCCTCTGTTAATCTTAAAGCCATATAGAATGAACGGGAGGGTTGCCTTGACACTGTTTTTCTAATGCAATTATGATGCACTGCATCAGATTTAAAACTGCTTACAATATTCCTGTCACAAGCTTGAAAACAAAGGCTATCACAGCAGTCATATGCTGGGAGCCAGGATGAGTACAACCTACTTCCAAGGAACAAATGCGGCTTTATTTCCCTCTGCAAAACGCAAGGACAGAAGTGAACAAAGAAGGGTTGGGACTTTCTAAATGCCCTTGCTTTTCAAACCAACTTGTGAACCATGTCTTGGGTTTTTTCCCCCGTCCTTCTTTCCTACTGCTTCCAATGCACAAAAGCCATAAACTGAGCTTTATCGACCTTGTCTGCCGTTTTCTAAATGAGCTCTCTCACTGTTGTCAAAGTCCTCGGTTTCTAGTTACGGCTCATCTCTTGTAGACCCTAAGGCTTTGGGGAATAAGGATATATGGTTGGGGTTCATAATGGCATTTATTTCCTCTTTCTACCTTTATTTGGTAGCATAGCTTTGTGTGGTGTGTAAATGCCACTTCCAGTCCAAGGAAAATGTGACTTTCTCCATAGTCAATGATTACCAAGTTCATGAACACTCTGCCCAAACTACCAGCTTCTTGCTCTGAGTTTGCAAAACAAGCCCCTCTCTTTTAAAAAAATATTTAGACAGGGTCTCATATACTGTCCTTGAACTCACTATGTAGCTGAGAGTGACCTTAAACCTCCTGATCTTCCTGCCTCTACTTCCCAAGTTCCAGGATTACAGGCATGTGCCTCCACACCAGACTAAAAACTCACTAGTCTTACTACAAACTAAATACAGTAAGTCTATTTGAGAAGTAGGGGTCAGAGAGGGAGGAAGATAAATGGAAAAATGAAATTAGATGTTGGTATTATAAATCTTTGCTTTGGAAATTTTCCACCACTCCCATTCCTACAATTTCCTCTTCCCGCACCCTTGAAACTGCTACACAGTAACATACTTGATCTAGCAGAAAGCCTCAAGCAAAATGCTTAGCAAGAAAAGTACTTATAGGGACTGGAGAGATGGATCTGTGATAGACAACATTTCCTGTCCATGGGCCTGAGGAAGCCCCTACGGAGTGCTGGAGTTCAATCCCCACCAGAGCTTGTGAAAAAAATAAATCAGTCCAAGACTGTGGCTCAATTCAGAAGGGGTGGAAGACTGAAGGAGCTGGACCTCAGACGTCCCACTCTGGCCACCCCCGAGGAGCACACGCAGGGCCGCACGTGCATGTGCATGGTTAAGATTAATCAACACGTGGGCTGCAGAGATGGCTCAGCAGTTAAGGCACTTGCCTGCAAAGCCAATGGACCCAGGTTCGACTCCCCAGGACTCATATAAGCCAAATGCACAAGGGGGCGCATGCATCTGGAGTTCATTTGAAATGGCTGGGGGCCCTGGTGCACCCATTTTCTCTCTCTCTCTGCCTGCCTATTTCTGTATATATCTCTCTCTCTCACGAGTTAATAAAAATAAAGTAACTCTTTTTTTTTTTTTTTTGGTTTTTTCGAGGTAGGGTCTCACTCTGGTCCAGGCTGACCTGGAATTAACTCTGTCATCTCAGGGTGGCCTTGAACTCATGGCAATCCTCCTACCTCTGCCTCCCGAGTGCTGGGATTAAAGGCGTGTGCCACCACGCCCAGCTAAAGTAACTCTTTTTTAAAAAAGATTAATCAACACGCATCTTCCCCTTCGATTCAGAAGAAACACTTACCTCTGCTCAATCAGCTAGCCCCCTCCCACCCCGCCACACTTGAACTTCAAAACTAGCAAGGGCAGAGCGCACACAGAACCAGATTCCTGTGCGACAGGCCACACATCCTATGAAATCAGCAAGCGAAGACATATTTGTGCTGTGGAGCGGAAGGAGCACCCGGTCCACCTTCCTTAGCCGGCTCTTCTGAGCAGCACGCAGGTCTCCACGAACAAAACAGTGATCACTGGAGACTTTAAGAAAAAAGCATGAACTGCCCCCGGTTTTGTGTGTGTGTGATTTGGATGCTTTTGAAAGGAGGGTGGCACAAAACAATTGATCTGAAATGAGCAGACCTTCACCTTTAAGCTCATCCTATCGGAGTAACGTGCTACTTACGGTGGCGTTGATTTGTAACTAGACTCTGGATATGCGCGCTTGCCATTCACTTTGCCGTTGGAGTATGCCACAGAGCTGTCAACTCTCTCTGCATAGTCAGATGGTGGTGAAGGCATGTCTTGTGCACCTACAGACACATTTTTAACCTAAAAAAGAGAGAAAAAAAAAAAGCCCAAAGAGTCAATCATTGTTTAGTCTGTAATTGAAAGGGATGAAAAAATAGGAGAAAAAAATTTATTACATTAAAAAAAAAATCCCATTCCCATCCCCCTGCACAGGACCAGCTCATCTTAACCAGGCTAGGCTAGAGAGGCACACCAGGGCCTCCAGCCACTCCAGATGTATGAGCTACCTTGTGCATCTGGCTTTATGTGGGTACTGGGGAATAGAACCTGGGTCTTTAGGCTTCACAGGCAACTGCCTTAACCGCCAAGCCATCTCTCCAGTCCTTTTTTTTTTTTTTTTTTTAAACGCAGGGTCTCACTCTAGCCCAGGCTGACCCAGAACTCACTATATAGACCAAGCCGGCCTTGGTCTTACAGAGGTTCTCTTACCTCAGCCTCCCAAACTGCTCGGACTAAAGGCGTGCACCACCATACCTGGTGTGGTAGTTTGAATAGATGGCCCCCAATATATTCAGTGTTTTATTAGCTTGTAATTTTCATCTGCAGCCACCTGGCTGGAGGCAGTGTCACTGGGTGGATCTTAGGGTCCAGCCCTTAGGTGTGGTGGCGGGTTTGAGATTTCAATCTAAAGAGATGCAAAGTGTGTCTAGCTGGAGTTCCTGAAGTATGCTGTGCTGTGTGGCTTTTGACTTTTAGGCTTGTGTTTCTCTCTCTGTGTGTTTGGTCCTGTGAAGGCAGGCCAGCTTCTTCTGCCATTATGGAGCTTCCCCTGGATCTGAAAGCTTCAATATAAATCCCTTCCTCCATAACTGTGCCTGGTCTGGAAGTTCATCTCAGTGACCTGAAGCTGTCTGCTACACCTGGCTATAATTCCCATTTCTAACAAGCTCTCAGGTAATCCTGATGACTCCCTCTGTCCAGACACATTTGGACGATCACTGATCTAGGACAAAGGATGCTGCTTCTTCTTAATCCACTCATCTCTGAAGAGGAAATGTTAAGGCCACAGGAAAAAAAAAAAATTAATGAACTTGCCAAGCATGGTGGTACATACCTGTCCTGGCAGAATTTGGGAGGCTGAGACAGGATTATAAATTGAAGACCTGCTTGGGCTATGGAGTAAATTCAAGTCAGCATGGGCAACTAAGTGAGAGCCTGTCTTAAAAAAAAAAAAAAAAAAAGGAAAAGGAGGGCTGGAGAGATGGCTTAGCAGTTAAGGCATTTGCCTGCAAAGCCAGAGGATCCTGGTTCAACTCTCCAGGACCCACATAAGCCAGATGCCCAAGGGGGAACATGCATCTGGAGTTTGTTTACAGTGCCCGGAGGCCCTGGCGTGCCCATTCTCTCTTGGTATCCCCCTATGCTTCTTTTTCCCTCTCAAATAAATAAATAAATAAAGTTGTTTTGTTTTTTTTTATAAAAGGAAAAATAGGGGGCTGGAGAGATGGCTTAGTGGTTAAGGCATTTGCCTGAGAAGCTAAAGGACCCAGGTTCAATTCCCCAGGACCCATGTAAGCCAGCTGCACAAGGTGGCGCATGCATCTGGAGTTCATTTACAATGGCTGAAGGCCCCGGTGTGCCCATTCTCTCTCTATCTCCCTCTCTCTCGCAAAGAAATAAATAGCCAGGCATGGTGGCATATACCTTTAATCCCAGCACTCAGGTGGCAGAGGTAGGAGGATCACTATGAGTTCAAGGCCACCCTGAGATTACATAGTGAATTCCAGGTCAGCCTAGACTAGAGTGAAACTCTACTTCAAAAAACCAAACCAAAAAAAAAAAAAAAAAAAGAGAGAGAGAGAGAGAGAGAGATACTAAAGAAAAAAGAAAGGGAAATAAACTAAAAGTCTGTAATTTATACTATACCATTTTTAATATAAGACATTTGTTATTTTCTCTTAATTTCCATTCTTTTTCTTTTAATTTAATTTAGTGGAGAAAGAGAATAAGGTAGATACGCGCGCGCGTGTGTGTGTGTGTGTGTGTGTGTGTGTGTACACACTCATATGGAGAGAGAGAGGGAGCAAGAAAGAGAGCATACTTTCCTGCCTGGTTTTTGAGTTCTCTCCTATTTTTCTTTTTTTTTTAAATTTATTTATTTTTTTTAACTTTTATTAACATTTTCCATGATTATAAAATATATCCCATGGTAATTCCCTCTATTTTTCTTTTAAAAAAAATTTTTTTTTTGTTATTTTTATTTATTTATTTGAGAGCGACAGACAGACAGACAAAGAGGCAGATAGAGAGAGGGAGAGAATGGGCTCGCCAGGGCTTCCAGCCACTGCAAACGAACTCCAGATGCGTGCGCCCCCTTGTGCATCTGGCTAACGTGGGTCCTGGGGAATCGAGCCTTGAACCAGGGTCCTTAGGTTTCACAGGCAAGCGCTTCACTGCTAAGCCACCTCTCCAGCCAGCCCTCTCTCCTATTTTTCTGCGTGTGTGATCTCTCTGTAAGCTTTACTTTCTCTTAGTCTTGTCTGACCTCTTTTGTGAGAAGAACCTTGTGGCTTAGACTCTCATGCTTTGTGTACATTCTCTCTCTCTCTCTCTGAGACTTTCTCCATTTTCTCTTTTTTGGCTTGGGCTTTCAGCTAGCCTTCCCCCTGGGTCCCAACTCTCCCTAAAATAAGCCTCAAAATACACAATTCACCCATCTTGGAATCTGTATTTTCAATTCTTTGCTAAGCACATAAAAATCCAAAAGTTGGGATCCCCAAGCCTGGGACCTCCTGCATCCTTATGGAATTTAATCCCTCCTTGGACCAAAAATCCTGTGTCATAATCACTGTAACAACACACACCCAAGTTATTTTGCCAAGTCCCCAGAATACACAGAGGTCTTTTTGATTGTTTCCCTGCTCAGGGTTAGAAAGGAACAGGATCATTTCCCTCAGCAGGTGGAATTCAGCAGTGGCAGCCAAAGCAGCAGGTGGGTTTCCAGGGAGTGCATTTAGACTCCGCCACCAGGGAGCTTGGGCGGGAGCCTTCTTGGCTCAACTGCATCACCCGGCACAGGCAAATGCGCGACCAGGTCAAAGGCCTGCTTGTATTTCAAAGACCTCATCAGAACTTAAAATGGCACTTTCTTAAAAGCCTGTTTTACACTTCTCTCGAACTCTTCCCCCTCTCCAGCAGCAACTTTAGCAGAGCCCGGGTGCCCTTTTAGAGACGGGCCACCCCTGCCAATGCCTCTCCCCCTTTCTTTGCCAACTAATCCTTCGTCAGGTTTCAAATCTTAGTTCAAGTGTTTCCACCTTCTAGTACCTGCCGGGTGAGGCACCAACCTGTCCCATACCCCTACATGTGAGCCTATCAACCTCCAGCCAGAGTATCTACTGACTACCAAACAACTGGTCACGCCCAGTAATGGAGACAATAAACTATCTCAAGCTCACTGTGACTGCTCACGAAAGCTCGGATGACAGATCACTTCCTAGGCAAGACTTTATAGGTAGGTGTTACTCTTCTCTTGGAAATGAGGAAGCTATGGCCCAGGGGACCCAATAACTTTCCCAAAGATCAGACCTAATAAAAATGGGAACCTGGGCAGGCTCCCGCTTTGCTTTTTCACTCTGCAAAGCCCAGCCCAGTGCCTACCACATATCGAGAACCCAAAGTTTGTTCTGGAAAGATTTCCTCCTTGGAAGCTAGAGGCAGGAGAACATGGATTGAAAATTCACATCAAGACCTGTCTTGAGGGCTGGAGAGATAGCTTAGTGGCTAAGCGCTTGCCTGTGAAGCCTAAGGACCCCAGTCTGAGGCTCGAATCCCCAGGACCCACGTGGAGTTTGTTTGCAGTGGCTGGGGGCCCTGGTGTGCCCATTCTCTCTCTCTCTCTCTCTCTCTCCTCTTTCTCTCTTTGTCGCTCTCAGATAATAAAAATAAAACAAACAAACAAACAAAAAGACCTGTCTTGAGAGACCTGGAGAGACCGGTGAGTGGTTAAGGCACTTGCCTGCAAGGCCTAAGGACCCAGGTTCACTTCTCCACTACCCACGTAAAGCTAGATGATGCACAATGTGGCACATGCATCTGTAGTTTGTTTGCCATTTGTTTGCTAGAGACTTTGGTGCACCTATTGTCTACCTCTTTCTTTCTCTCTCTCAAATAACTAAAATCTTTTTTCAAAACAGATCTGTCTTGGGCTGAAAAGAAGGCTTAGCAGTTAAGGCATTTGCCTATGAAGCCAAAGGACCAAGGTTTAATTCCCCAGGACCCACGTAAGCCAGATGCACAAGGGGGCGCATACATCTGGAGTTCAATTGCAGCAGCTGAAGACCCTAGTGTGCCCACTTGCTACTTCAAATAAATAAAATAAATTTTAAAAATACTTAAGTTGGGCATGGTGGCCCACATATGCCTTTAATCCCAGCACTCGGGAGGCAGAGGTAGGAGGATCACAGTGAATTCAAGGCCATCCTGAGACTATATGGTAAATTCCAGGTCAGCCTGGGCTAGAGTGAGACCCTACCTTGAAAAAAAAAAATAATAATATAAAAATATCTCCATTTAATATTTGTTGGCTGTAGGTTTGTTATAACAGCCTTTATTATATTGAGATATGTCCTTTCTATTCCCAGCTTCTGTAGGACTTTTTCTTTTTCTGTTTCTGAAATATCAGAATGCCATTAATGATCTCAAATGATCTCTACAACAGGCAGTTATAATGAAGACAAACTTTTACTCAAAACAATTATACATATTAAAAAGGTACCAGTTATTCAAGTGTGAACAAAATCTTGGCAACAACATTGAAGCCTTCCCCTCCCCTGTCTTCTTGGAGAGTTAATGAAAACAGCCGCCCGCCCACTTCTTGGAGAGTTAATAGGAACACCCTCAATCCCTATGGAATGCCAGGAGAAAAACAAAGGCCAGGACTCTGAGGCAGGCAGCTCAGGTGCTCTATGGGCACCTGTCAGTCTCTACTTTCCACACCGCCCCCCGCCCCAGGAACTTCAGCATCATGTGGGCCCATCTTCTCCACTCTACCCCCAGAATTCAGAGAGAATAAAAGGTCAATTTTGGGGAGGAAACATTTTAAAAAAACATCTCATGGGCTGGAGAGATGGCTCAGCGGTTAAGGTGCTTGCCTGAGAAGCCCTAAGGAATCAGGTTTGATTCCCCAGTACCCATGTAAGCCAGATGCACAAAGTGGCACATGATTCTGGCATTCGTTTGCAGTGGCTAGAGGCCCTGGCACGCCCATTCTGCCTGTCTGCCTCTTTTCTCTGTATCTCTCTCTCTGCTCGCAAATAAATAAATATAAAAACTAAAAAATATATTTTATTTATAAGCAGAGGGAGACAGAGGAAACAGGCACAACTAGGGCCTCTAGCCATCTCTTCAGCACAGAGAGAATATTTTTTCCTCACCAAAATCAACTTCATTTGGAATGAGTAAAAAAAGCAAGAGGTTGCAATGATAAACCTTCCTCCATTTTTCTCTCTGTCCTGCCTTCACTCCAGATTCACATGTTGAGAGTCGGGCTGGCCTGGCATCCAGCCACTGTAGCAAGGTGACAAAAGCCATCTCTACTTCTAAGAAGGAAAGTTCATCTAATGAGCGTCTATCGTGTGCCAGGCACAGTCAGATTCTGTTTATTTATCTCCAACACCCAGCTTGATAGGATTATCAGTACATCTGATGAGGAAACTGAATGGCTGTGGTAAAAGTGACTTCAGTTAGCTGGAAAATGAGGTGGTGGCTGGGGAATATGAACCCTGACCCACCTAGTTCTAAAACCCTGCCCACTCCGACCTCAAACAGGGCTAGAGGAACACGTTGTGGCGAGGAACACGTTGTGGCGAGGTACTGTGACAAAGGAAATCATTCGCACTGCACCCTAACAAGATTGGAACCCCTCTTTGCCAGGGAACCTCCTGACACAAAATTCAGTCACCAGGCGCCTTTGTTTATTATAGTCACCCTCAGAAGGGCTTTTCCAGCTTGGTGAATGGAGAAGACAAGAGAGAGGAGAAGAGTGAGTAATCACCAAGTACCATCTCCAGCTTTACAACTGCCCAACCCAGCCGCGTGAGCTACTGTCCCTGCGTTTCGAGTTCTCAAACAGCAAGTGGTCCAACTTGTTTTTCCTGTACTCTGGCATTCTTATCGCTGCAGGCTCTGTCCCCTCCCTCCTCTGAAAAGCTCAAAATAGCCTCCAGAAAGTCCACGTCTGGTCATTTGAAAGTAAATGCTTCCCCAGAGACTAATCCCACAAATGAAGAGGTCATAGGCCAAGTCAGTTTTGACCGCCTGATGAATTCACGTTGCTCAAGTGGCTCCGAGGCTTGCGGACACCGCCCCCTGCCCGGCTGCACGTTGCCCAAAGAAGAATCCGAAGTCAATGGGCTGCTGGAGGTTTTGGAGCAGGTGAGGCAGCGAAACCTTACACTCCCTGAGCGAACCACATCAATTACCTCCCCGATGACGACAGTAAAGACGATACTTTCGGCACACATGTACTTTTATACCCAACAGGACAAGGCAGGAAACGCCAGACACCACCTGAGGCTCCTGCAGAACCTTCCAGTTCAGCCAGCGTGCCATACAAGTACACCTACTTTAATCCAAATGCCATGTGGGTCTGCAGGACAACAGCTGCAGCTAAACTCCAGAGAAGTGGGGTTTCAAAAATGTGCTCCCCAGACCAGAAATGTCAACATCACCCCACCCAGACCTACTAAATCAGCAGCTACGGGGTGGGGCCCAGCAAGCTGTGTTAACAAGGCCTCCAGGGGATTCTGATTGTAGCAAAGGCAGAGAGCCACTGATGCAGGGCAGACAGCTCTGCTGTAGGGTGTTTAGACCATGGCTCCTGTGCACATGGTTGGGTTTGGAAACATGACCTCTTGATGCTGGAAATCTAGGAACTGCCGCTATCCGAGTGCCACAGAGACAGTCAAAGCTCTGCCCCTCAAACCCGATCTGGCCTGTCCTCCACCCTCTCTCTCCCCACTCACAGTGTAGAGGGTCAGGGCCTGCCTTCCATACTCCACCCTGGTGGGTGTGAAAGTCGGACAGGACGTTTCCTCTTCTGTCACATTTCATTCCACAGATAAGCACGCAATCTTTCCCAGGGTAAGAGCCTCCAGTACCAGTAGTCTTCGGCTGAGAGGACTGCTTTTATATTCAAGAAGGCCTGTTTTAAGCCTGGCAAGGTGATGCAGGCCTTTAATTACTGCCCTGTAGGAGGATCACCTTGGGTTGGAGACCAGCCTGGAACTATAGAGAGACCCTGCCTCAAAAAAACAAACAAGGGGCTGGAGAGATGGCTAAGCGGTTCAGGTGTGCTTGCCTGCAGTCTAACGAGCCGGGTTAGATTCCCCAGTACCCACATCAAGCCAGATGTACAAAATTGTATACACATCTGGAATTCGTTTGTAATAGTTAGAGGCCCTGGTGTGACCATTCTCTCTTTCTCTGTGTCTTTCTTCTCTCTCTACTTGCAAATAAATACATTAAAATTTTTTTTGAAAGGACTAGAGAGATTGCTTAGCAGTTAAGGTGCTTGCCTGCAAAGCCAAAGGACCCAGGTTTGATTCCCCATGACCCACGTAAGCCAGATGCACAAGGTGACACATGTGTTTGGAGTTTGTTTGCAGTGGCTGGAGGCCCTGGTACTGAAAGGCCCAAGAATTCAGAAGCCCAGAAATACTATCACGCTCCAAAGGGAGCTTAAGCGGGCCCCTGCATACCTCAAACTCCAGCCTTTACTCTCTGTTGGAAACAAGTAAAGAATCCCTCTTCTCATTATATCAGAGCCCGCTCCTAATATAAAACTAGGTAATAAGGGCATGAGATAGCCCTCAAGGACGGGAAATGAATAATAAAGTGAACCACTTATTTGGTTTCTGTAAATAGCCTGCACCATAAGCCTTAGTAGCCCACACCATAAGCCGTAGCAGCCTGCCTCAGACCACCAAGGTCATAGGAGACTGATACCACACTCTGCTACCCCCACCCAAGGACCTGCGCAAATGCTGACCACCAAGGTCATCGGAGACTGATTGGTCCACGAGGGGCTTGAACAAATTAAACTAATTGGCTTAGAAACTATGAAGTGGCACAAACTGACTGGCTCGCACACCACGGGCTCCTGATGTTAAAAAAATAATTGGTCTCGGGCTGGAGAGATGGCTTAGCGGTTAAGTGCTTGCCTACGAAGCCTAAGGACCCCGGTTCGAGGCTCAGTTCCCCAGGTCCCACATTAGCCAGATGCACAAGGGGGCGCACGCGTCTGGAATTCGTTTGCAGAGGCTGGAAGCCCTGGTGCGCCCATTCTCTCTCCCTCTATCTGTCTTTCTCTCTGTGTCTGTTGCTCTCAAATAAATAAATAAAAATTTAAAAAAAAAAAGGTGTGTGCCACCATGCCCATTTAAAAAAAAATGATTGGTCTAATGCACAGGCTTTGTTAGAAACCCTATAAAAACTGTCCTGTTCCTGCATTTGGGGCTCTGCAGTCCTCTACCCCTGCGCGGTGTACGACTGTGGGCCCCAGCGCGCTTGGAATAAAATCCTCTTGCAGTTTGCATCAAGACCGCTTCTCGTGAGTGATTCGGGGTGTCGCCATTTCTGGGCAGAGCGTGGGGTCCTCGTTCTGGGGGTCTTACAGTACGACCATTCTTTTTCTTAAATAAGTAAATAAATAAATAAAATATTAAGAATTGTTTTAGCCAAGTGTGGTAGCACGCGCCTTAAACCCAGCACTTGGGAAGCAGAGGTAGAAGGATCGCCATGAGTTTGAGGCTACCATGAGACTACATAGGGAATTCCAGGTCATCCTGGGCTAGTATGAGACCCTACCTTGAAAAAAAAAAAAAACTCCAGATACATGCACCACCTTATGCATCTGGCTTACATGGATACTGGGGAATTGAGCCTTGAACTAGGATCCTTAGGCTTCATAGGCAAGCACTTAACCGCTAAGCCATCTCTCCAGCTGAAGAAAAAAAAATTTTTTTTGCTTATTTTTATTTACTTATTTGAGAGTGACAGACAAAGAAAGAGGCAGAGAGAGAGAGAGAGAGAGAGAGAGAGAGAGGGAGGGAGGGAGGGAGAATGGGTGCACCAAGGGCTCCAGCCACTGCAAACAAACTCCAGATGCGTGCGCCCCCTTGTGCATCTGGCTAACGTGGGTCCTGGGGAATCAAACCTCGAACCTGGATCCTTAGGCTTCACAGGCAAATGCTTAACTGCTAAGCCATCTCTCCAGCCCAAGAAAAATTTTTATAAAGTCAGTTTTGGTAAACAGATCTAAAAGAAAGACTAACATGAATTATTCATCTTGTACTAGTCCCTGCTAATGCAGCTTTGGCACCCATAATTTACTAATCCTCCTGTCACTCCCAACTCTCTAAACCACAGCCCAGACTGGAAGGGATTAGGGCAACATGGCACCTTCAGTGGGAGAAGCCAACAGACACATTCAAGACTGTTCAGAAACACAGGGTATGCTACTTAAATTACACGTTGAATTCAGACCTGGCCAGAGACGTCAAAACCAGGAGGAAGAAAAATCACAATTCATTCATACTGCATGTTTATAGCACATATTCTCTACACAGCACCTTTTTAAAAAATTCTTTTTCTGGCTGGGTGTGGTGGCACATGCCTTTAATCCCAGCACTCGTGAGGCAGAGGTAGGAGGATCGCTGTGAGTTCAAGGCCACTCTGAGACTACATAGTGAGTTCCAGGTCAGCCTGGGCTAGGGTGAGACCCTACCTTGAAAAACAAAAAAACAACAGTAAATAAGTAAATAAAAGTTATTTTTCTGGAAACCATCTTCCCATTACATTCACATAGTTAACTTTGGGAACATCCATATGCCACACACACTATGTGAAGGAGACTCTTCACCTGGCCACAGTCAGTTAGTATAAGGACAGACACCTGACCCACGCTAACTCTGCTGGAGTCCCTCCAAGCCTGTTTTCATATGAAGCACGAATACAAAACAAGACTTCTAAGCAGTTGCTTTTTGCCTGTGTTTGCAAGAGAAAATGAAGAAAGAAGTGGAGGGGAGCGAGCACATCCCAGGACTTCAGACAGTCTCTGGTCATTGTTCTGGTACAGAGTCACCTACCTCTGTCTCCGAGGCTACACTGCTACAATTTTTTTCTAGGATTGCATCTGTTACCATTCAAAAATCTTACAAGTAAACTCTCCTTCTCACCTAAGCAAATTCAGGTTGTTTCTGTCACATGTAACCAGGGCATCGAACTTCTTTGCTAGTCAGCTGTTCTCCTATCAATATCCCCACTGGGTAGGCAACCATGTTTTATCATTTCCTCAGATGCATCTCTCATTAGTCTTTTGGGACAGGCACAATAATACTGCCTGACTATATAGATAAGAAAACTGTGAGACCTTACCTGGGGGTCGGGGAGGGAGAGGGACACAATCATTAAGTGTTTTTTTTTGCTGAGGTAGGGTCTCACTCTAGCTCAGGCTGACCTGGAATTCACTATGTAGTCTCAGGCTGGCCTCAAACTCACAGCGATCCTCCTACCTCTGCCTCCCGAGTGCTGGGATTAAAGGCGTGCGCCACCACGCCCGGCTTTCATTAAGGTTTTCCCAGGAGCTTACTAGGTTATTTTGATGATGCTAGCTCCTAATGACCGAAAGGAAGAAAGATCACTCAGCACATCAAATGCTGGGTCACGAACGTCCCCACTGCAGCAGCCCAGGCTCAGATAAGAACGTGCAGGAGAATGGAGGACAGAGGTACCTGGCCTCATGTGGTGTTGGACTCAGATGAGCAAAAATGGCATTGTGCAACTGAATTCAGTGACAAGAACTTAGGCAAGCGAGGCAAGAAAAAGCAAAATACTGTGGCTGAAACCATCTCCAAATCATTTCCTATAAGAATATCTATATGAAATATATCTGCCTCCTCAAAAATAATGCCTTTGGGGGGACTAGACAGACGGCTTAGCTGTTAAGGTGTTTGCCTGCAAAGCCAAAGGATCCTGGTAAGCCAGATGCACAAGGGGGGGTGCATGCATCTGGAGTTCGTTTGCAGTGGCTAGAGGCCCTGGCGCACCCATTCTCTCTCTCCCTCTGCCTCTTTCTCTCTCAAATAAATAACTTAAAAAAATATGTATTTTTTTAAAATGCCTTTTGTGTGTGTGTGTGTATATACGCATGTGTGTTGCTGGGGGTTGAACGAAGGCCCTTGTGCACACTAGGCGAGCACTCTGTCACTGGGCTACGCCTCTTTCACGGCCATCCTCACTTCCAGGAGTTACTATGTCTATCTTTGCCTACCACTGATTAACCCTTTATGACAGCAAACAAGTGAGAGGCGAAAGTTCACTCTGGTATTACTGGTGCTGGTCTCCCTTGAGATGGTTTATTTGTTTTTTTAACAGTCTCCTGAAACCTTAAGTAAACAAATCTAACAGCCAGTGAAAACCGACACACCCAGAAACTCTCAGCGAAACCTTGACTTCATAGTTCACAAGGGACTATCCTAGCCGGTGCACAGGTGGCCTCGCCTGGAGCTAAAGGTCGAGAGAAAACATATTCCCTCACAGCTTCCTTCACAGCTCAAGTGGAAGGCATCACCTCAATAGCCACAAGCCACACCCCTTCTGGCTTCCCTAGGACAGTTTGTTTTTGCTCCTTAATTTGTAGAAATAATTTCATCTATGCTTAAGACTTCCTGAAAACTCAGACGTAACAGGATGCCGGGGGTAAGAGGGTCTTTGGGTTATGGATGGCCAGCAGCTGACTTGTAGCCCTCGGCACGCCCCACGCTCCACTCCACTGACCACAACAAGCCCACCCAGGGTGCCCTGTCCTCAACTGACTTCATGGCAACAAACCAGTCTGGCAGGAGCCAGGCCTGGTGGTACACACCTGTAATGCCAGCTACTAGGGAGGCTGAGGCAGGAGGATTCAAAGTTCCAAGCCTGCCTGGGCAATTTAGCGAGACTCGGTTTCAGAGTAAAAAGTAGGGGTGGGAGAAGGACTGGGGAACTAGCTCCATGATGGGTACAGAGCTTGCTTAGCATGCATGAGGCCCTGGGTTCAATCCCTGTTAACTGCAAAAAGGAGAAAGAAATCAATCCAGCCAAAGACTTCCTCTGAACCTGCTTCTCACAGCATCCTGCATCCTTTCAGAAAGGAAGTCTCTCACTCTAAAGACAGCTCAGGGCTGGGGAGGTGGCTTAGTGGTTAAAGTACTTGTCTGTAAAGCCTAAGGACTCATGCTCGACTCTCCAGGTCCCACGGAAGCCAGACACACAGTGACACAAGGGTGCAAGGTTGCACATGCACACAAGAGGGCACACGCATGGCTGCAGTGGCTAGAGGTCCTGGTGTGGTGGCGCACGCCTTTAATCCCAGCACTTGGGAGGCAGAAGTAGGAGGATCACCGTGAGTTCAAGGTCACCCTGAGACTACATAGTTAATTCCAGGTTAGCCTGGGCCAGAGTGAAACCCTACCTCGAAAAACCAAACCAAAAAAAAAAAAAAAGGCAGTCAGTTGGGCTTGCCTCAATAGTAGTAGTAGTAGTAGTAATAATAATAATAATAATAATAATAATAATAATAATAATAAAGACAGCTCAGTTACACAGTCCCATCATACAGGAAGGCTGGTAAGATGAATAAATTGTCCTTCCTTCTGAAACTGAAACTTCTCTAGTCTCTGTCCTTGTCACACAAGTATGTATTTCACACGTAACTGCAATGCACAGTCAATGAAGTTTGCCATGCTGATGACCATTTAAAAGTTTAAAAGGTTGACAACCACTGCCATTTCCAAAACACCCTTACCAACCCTTGACCCCAAAACAGCTACCAGGGTAATGTTCCCCCCCCCTGAAGTAACAAGCTGAGACATAAAAGGGAAGAGGAAAGGAAGCAGAGGTTGTTTGTATTTTGCAAAGGCCAAGCTCTTTTCTATGTGATTTAAAAAAAAAAAAAATCGGGCTGGAGAGAGGGCTTAGCGGTTAAGAGCTTGCCTGTGAATCCTAATGACCACGGTTCGAGGCTCAACTCCCCAGGACCCACGTTAGCCAGATGCACAAGAGGGCATCTGGAATTTGTTTGCAGTGGCTGGAGGCCCTGGCGTGCCCATTCTCTCTCCTTCTCTGTCTGTCGCTCTCAAATAAATAAATTTTAAAAAATCTTATTTATTTACTATTATTTGAGAAAATGAGGCAGATACAGAATGGGCATACCAGAGTCTCTAGCCACTGCAAATGAACTTCAGATGCATGTGCCACCTTGTGCATCTGGCCTCTTTGTGGGAACTGGGGAATTGAACCTGAGTCCTTTGGCTTTGCAGGTAAGTACCTTCCTTCCTTAACCACTAAGCCATCTCTCCAGCCTGTGTGTGAATTCTTTTACAAGTTATTTCTTTCCAGAGCTATACTCTACCTCTTGAAAACAGTAGTAGTTCCTCACCTCTAATAAAACACTTTCCATTTGCCCTACCTTTTACAATTTTTTGAGTAAAATCCAAAGCAAATACTTATGTAACATACAAAGACAAAGTTTAACAAAGTACCCACAATTTTAGGGCCAGAAGGTGAACATTTTATAAAAACTTGAAAGTGATTTTTTTTTACCTACACTTACCCACTCTTCAACATTGGGGGGCTGCTCATCATAAACGTGTTCCTTGTCCCACAAAATATTGGACTTATCATAATGGTCCATCTTCCTCCGGGTTTTCACAGCAAAAAATATTATCAGAGCAAAAGCCACAATAATCATGAACCCCAAGACAATGGCAATAGCCTAAAAAAAAAAGATTAAAGACATTGACATAATTACTTTAAGTGCTTATTTAATTTCAGTTTACCTTCTATGAGTTAAAACTCTAACCTACCTAAGGGCCTACCAAATACCTGTGGTTTGATGGCCGTAAAACTGAAGCGAACTGTTGTACATGTGTTTTAGCATTAAAAGTAACCCACACCAGCTGGGCGTGGTGGCGCCCGCCTTTAATTCCAGTACTCGGGAGGCAGAGGTAGGAGGATCACCATGAGTTCGAGGCCACACTGAGACTACAGAGTGAATTCCAGGTCAGCCTGGGCTAGAGTGAGACCCTACCTTGAAAAACAAACAAACAAAACAAAACAAAAAAACTAACCCACACCAACTGCACTGAAGCTAGCAAAACATGCCTGTATGCCCATGTACGTGTGCACACGAACGTAAACATATGCACACTATTTGATTCAGCTCTCAGAACATGCTTAAGGCTAGGGGATATCATCACCCCACTCTAGAGCTATAGGAAACTGGTTCAGAAATATGTGTCACGAGCTGGGCGTGGTGGCGCACGCCTTTAATCCCAGCACTCGGGAGGCAGAGGTAGGAGGATTGCCATGAGTTCAAGGTCACCCTGAGATGACAGAGTTAATTCCAGGTCAGCCTGGACCAGAGTGAGACCCTACCTCAAAAAACCAAAAAAAAAAAAAAAAAAAAAAAAAAAGTGTCACTGTTAGACATTCTCTCTTCCCCATAACATGATGGCTAACCCCACAATGCACGACCCACATTCCCCAACGAGGAGGGTCCCTGCGAGGGTGGGTTGGGGAGGGGGGACGGACAACAAGGAGGAGGCTAACGATGATACCAACATGGCTGTATACACACTGTGTACATAACTAATAATATGTGCGTGTGTGTGTGTCAGTGTTCCACCAATTCTCAGTCCTTCCTACCACAGACACAGCTGCGATGGGAGTGACAATTCCACCAACTCGGCATCCTTACTTGCCACAGGCAGGCGGTGAGATAGGAGCAGCAATTCTCCCAACACCGAGTCTTAATTCATGGCCGACATGTCAGAGACAAAAGCACCGTGCTACTAAGTCTGTCTTTACTTACCAGACAGTCTGAGGTAAGGGTACCAATTCCACCAACTCTCAGTCCTTAGCACAGACATGTCGCAGACAGGAGTATAATTCTACCCGCTCTGTCTTCAGTTAGCGCAGACGCAGCCGGTGCAATCGGTGCTCAGTCCCGGGCGCAGACCCGCCCGAGACAAGAGTACTGATCATACCCACTCTCGGCCCTTAGTTGCCACACACTGAAGTAGGAGCATCAACTCTACCAGTTCTCAGTTCCTTCTGTGCCACAGACACGTCTGAACAGTGCCAACAAAGACTCCGAAAACCTACGCCCACAACCCTCAAAATAAAGACAGGCAGTCACTGCGGAAAGTCTAACCCCAAAAGAGTGACTCATGCAGGTAAAGAATGGGGATTCCTGAGTCAGTGTAAGGAGAAGGGGTTTGAATGTAATTAGGATGACTGACTCATGGTTTCTGAAGGCACGTTGAATCACTTGGATAGCTTTCCTTCTTTCTTTTCTTTCTCTTTCCTTTTTTTTTTTCTAAATAGGGTTTCACTCTGGCCCAGGCTGACCTGGAATTCACTATGCAGTTTCAGGGTGGCCTCAAACTCATGGCGATCCTCCTACCTCTGCCTCCTGAGTGCCTGGCACTAACGGTTTTGTTTGTTTGTTTTTGGAGGTAGAGTCTCTAGCTCAGGCTGACCTGGAATTCACTATGTAATCTCAGGATGGCCTGGAACTGTGATGATCCTCCTACCTCTGCCTCCCAAGTGCCGGATTAAAGGCATGCGCCACCATGCCTGGCTAGTTTTTTTTTTTTTTTTTTTGGAGGGGGAATTGTTTTATGAAAGAGAGAGAGAATTGGTACACAGGGTCCTCCAGCCACTGCACCAGAACTCCAGACGCGTGCGCCCCCTTGCGCAGGTGTGACCTTGCGCACTTGCATCACCTTGTGGGGTCTGGAGAGTCCAATAGGGTCATTAGGCTTTGCAGGCAAGCACCTTAACTGCTAAGGCATCTCTCTAGCCCTAACATTTTTGTTAAAACCCAAGATTTTCTGCATGTTAGGCAGCCTTTTTTTTTTAGGATCTTGGTCTAGGTCCAGGCTGACCTGGAATTCATTATGTAGTTTCAGGCTGGTCTAGAACTCACAGCAATCCTCCTACCTCTGTCTATTGAGTACTGAGATTAAAGGTGTGCCCTACCATGCCAGGGAAGGTCAATTTGTTTGTTTTTAAATATTTTATTTTTATTTATTTCTTTGACAGAGAAAGAGGGAGAGAGAGAGAATGGGCACACCAGGGCCTCCAGCCACTGCAAAGGAACTTCAGACGCATGTGCCCCCTTGTGCATCTGGCTGATGTGGGTCCTGGTGAATCAAACCTTGGTCCTTTGGCTTTGCAGGCAAATGCCTTAACCCCTAAGCCATTCCTCCAGCCTGGTCAATTTGTTTTTTGACAATGGCATAAAAAATTTTAATGGAAGATGGCTAAGGTGGTGTATGCTTAGAATCCCAGCACTCACGAAACTAAGTAGGATCACAAGAGGCAAGCCACTGAGGGTTATGCAATGAGACCCTGAGATTCAAAACAGAATTTAATGGAAGAAGTCCTTGCAACGCACTATGCCATGTTTTGGTAAGATAAACAAGCAGCAAAAGAAAACTCAAGACAAATGAGATTCCATAAATACTATGTAATAACACTATCAAAAAAATGAAAAGCGGGGCTGGAGATATGGCTTAGTGGCTAAGGCGCTTGCCTGCAAAGCCAAAGGACCCAGGTTCGATTCCTCCAGGACCCACATCAGCCAGATACACAAGGTGGCACAAGTGTCTGGAGTTCATTTGCAGGGGCTGGAGGCCCTGATGCAGTTATTCTCTCTCTCTCTCCCGATCCCCACCCTCAATGCAAATAAATAGGTTAAAAAATTTTTAAGTGAAAAAAGCTAACCGAGAAATATGTGCAAATTATACATATGTATCTAAATTATATCTATATTATTGTACAGATATATTATACATCTGTATCTAAATTATAAAAACTAGGAAACAGCCCAAGCCTGGTATAACAACATATATCTTTAATCCCAGTACTCCACAGTCTGAGGCAGGAGGATCCCCATGAGTTCAAGGCCAGCCTGGGACTACAAAATGAGTTCTAAGTCAGCCTGGGCCAGACTGAGATCCTTCGTAAAAACAAAAAACAAAACAAAACAAAAAAAAACCCAGTTAATTAAAAAATGAGTAGCTGGGCATGGTAGTATATGCCTTTAATCCTAGCACTTGGGAGGCTGAGGTAAAAGGATTGCTGTGAGATCAAGGCTACCCAGAGACTACATAGTGAATTCCAAGTCAGCCTGGGCTAGAGCGAAACCCTACCTCGAATAAACACACTGTACACACACACACATACAAAAGAGTAAAAGGGGGCTGGAGAAATTGCTTAGTGGTTAAGGCACTTGCCTGCAAAGCCTAAGGACACAGATCCAATTCTTCAATACTCACGTAAGCCAGATACACATGGTAGCACATATGTCTGGAGTTCGTTTGCAGTGGATAGAAGCCCTGGTGTGCCCATTCTCTCTCAAATATATATATATATATATATATATATATATATATATATATATATATATATATATATATATAAAAAGGTCTCACTCTATCCCAGGCTGACCTGGAATTCTCAGTAGTCTCTGGGTGGCCTTAACTCATGGTGATCCTCCTACCTCTGCCTCCTAAGTGCTGGTATTAAAGGCATGCACCACCACACCAGGCTTAAAATAAAATATTGAAAAAAAAAAAAAGAGCAAAGGGGGACTGGAGAGATGGCTTAGCAGTTCGCTCACCTGTGAAGCCTAAGGACCCCAGTTCGAGGCTCAATTCCTAAGGACCCACGTGAGCCAGATGTACAAGGTGGTGCATGCATCTGGAGTTCGTTTGAAGTGGCCGGAGGGCCTGGTGTGCTCATTCTCTATCTATCTGCCTCTTTCTCTGTCTGTCACTCTCAAATAAAATTTTTTTACAAGAAACAAGTAAAGGCTAGAGAGAGCACAGGGCGCAGTGGGTAAAGTGCGGCCCGAGAACTTCAGTTCAGATCCCCAGGATCCTTCAGCCTTCAGTGAGACGGGAGAATCCCAAACTCAAGGGCCAGCCAGCCTGGAACATGCAGGGGAACAAGAGACCAAACCAGGCGTGGTGGTGCACGTCTTTTCTTTAATCCCAGCACTCGGGAGGCAGAGGTACGAAGATCACTCTGAGTTCAAGACTACATAGTGAACTCCAGGTCAGCCTGGGCTGGAGTGAGACCCTACCTTGAAAAACCAAAAAAGAAAGAAAGGGAGGGAGGGAGGGAGGGAGGGAGGGAGGGAGGAAAGGAAGGAAGGAAGGAAGGAAGAAAGGAAGGAAAGGAAGGAAAGGAAGGAAAGGAAGGAAGGAAGGAAGGAAGGAAGTCTAATCTCTACTATGGTGCAAGGGGAGGCAGTTGTCCTCCAACCTCCACACATGCAGCACCACATGCACGTCCAGACCCACACTCATGAACACACACAAAGATTATAAAGACAGAAAAGGAACTGGAGACATGGCTTAGCGGTTAAGGTGCTTGCCTGCGAAGACTAAGGCCCCAGGTTTGATTCCCCAGTACCCACATAAACCAGATGCACAAGGTGGTGCATGTGTCTGGATTTTGTTTGCAGGGGCTACAGGCCCTGACATGCCCATTATCAATCTCTCTCTATATATAGATATAGATACAGATATAGATCTGTCTGTCTCTCACTCTCTCAAATAAGTAAATAAAATTATTTAAAAAATTTTAAAAAGCTGGGCATGGTTGCACACACCTTTCATCCCAGCATTAAGGAGGCAGAGGTAGGAGGACTGCCGTGAGTACGAGGCCACCCTGAGACTCCACAGTGAATTCCAGGTCAGCCTGGGCTAGGGTGAGACCCTACCTCGAAAAACTGAAAAAAAAAAAAAAATTAAAAAAAAGAGAGAAAAGGCTGGGCATGGTGGCATACACCTTTAATCACAGCACTTGGGAGGATGAGGTAGGAGAATCACCGTGAGTTCGAGGCCACCCTGAAACTACATAGTGACTTCCAGGCCAGCCTAAACTACAGTGAGAACCTACCTAGAAAAACAAACAACAACAGGGAAAAAAAAATAAAAACAGTAATAATAAAAAAATCCCACAAGTACCATTCACAGCCATTGGCATGGCTAGAATCACAAGCATTGATAAGGAAGTAGAAAAATTAGAAGCTTCATACATTTCTGGAGAGACTAAAAAGGCTGAACCTCTTTGAAAACACTGGCAGTTCCTCAAAAGGCTGGAGTCATCATAAGACTCACCAATTCTATCCCAGGTATATACCCAGCTCAAGAGATATAAAAAGTCACACACACAAGGGCTGGAGAGATGGCTCAGCAGTTAAGGCGCTTGTCTCCAAAGCCAAAAGACCCAGGTTTTCTATTTCCCAGTACCCATGTAAAGCCAGACACACCAAGGTGGCACATGTATCTGAAGTCTGTCTGCAATGGCTATAGGCCCTGGCACACCCATTCTCTCTCTCTCTGCCTCTGCCTCTTTCTCTCTCTCAACATAGTAATATGTGTGTGTGTGTGTATCCGGCTCCCAGTTTTTCAAGGCAGGGTTTCACTCTAGGCCAGGCTGACCTGGAATTCCCTATGTAGTCTCAAGGTGGCCTCAAGCTCAAGGCGATCCTTTTCCCTCTGCCTCCCGAGTGCTGGGATTAAAGGCATGCGCCACCACGCTTGGTACATCAATCTATTTTTTGAAATATTTTTTGTTCATCTTTATTTATTTATTTGAGAGGGAGAGAGACAGAGAGAGAATGGGCGCGCCAGGGCTTCCAGCCACTGCAAACGAACTCCAGATGCGTGTGCCCCCTTGTGCATCTGGCTAACGTGGGTCCTGGGGAATCGAGCCTCAAACCAGGGTCCTTAGGCTTCACAGGCAAGCGGTTCACTGCTAAGCCATCTCTCCAGGCGGTCAATATTTTTTAAGTGTTCTCAGAGTGACTTTCTGCCAACAGCCTCTGACCTTAAGGGAGGAGGGGAAACAATCAAAAAGCTGCTCATACCTCCTGGGGATCCACCACACAGTAGTGATATAAATACTGATCCACGTAGAGTCCAGTCCCTGCCGGAGTATAGAACTGGTTGCAGAGGGCATATATCTGTGAACCATAAATAGATCCAGAAGTCTGGGAAGTCGGGTTGACTCCCATGATGTACACGATCGTGGCAATAAACACCATGATGCCCAGGACCGCGCTGACTATTATCACAGTCAGGTAGTATCTTCTTGTCCTTGACATTCCCGATCTTACGACGCTGGTGACAAATATCACCAAGGAGGCGATGAAACAGAAGGCGGCCATGGCCAACATGAACCCTTTTGCTGCCCTGGGATCTGTATAACCGCCATAGCCGTAGCCGTAGCCGTAGCCGAAGCCGTAGCTGCTCCCATAGCCGCCATAGCTACTTCCTCCCATAGGGTAGCCGCCGCCAAAGATGCCCGTTCCCCCGTAGCCTCTGTCCCAGGCCAGCGTGGAAGCAACGCAGGCAAAAATGGCAATGCACATCACGATGATGAGCATGGACAGGATGCGGATCACTCCCGGCGGTGACGTCCATTTGTAGAAGCGGAGGATTTCGTCCTCCGGGTAATAAGAGTAGGCCGGCTGGGACAGCATCGGTCGAACGTGCATTTCTCCACCATATATGTCATTGCTGGGCGCGTAGTGATTGGGTTTGCTGGAATGCACACGAAACCCTTGTTATAATCTGCTCGGGATAACTGGGATTAGACAATGGTACATGAAACTACGATGACTGTCCCAGGGGATATAGTAAAAGGGACCCGTGGCAGCAGGATCACCACCTGAAAGGCTATTAAGAGATGATTCCTGGGCCAGGCGTGGTGGTACACGTCTTTAATCCCACCACTTGGGAGGCAGAGGTAGGAGGATGGCAGTGAGTTTTTTTGAGGCTACCGTGAGACTATATAGTAAATTCCAGGTCATCTTGGGCTAGAATGTGACCCTATCTTAAAAAATAAATAAATAAATAAATATAGGGCTGGAAGGATGGCTTAGGTGTTAAGGCATTTTCCTGTAAAGCCAAAGGCCCCAGGTTTGATTCCCCAGGGACCCACGTGAGCCAGATGCACAAGGTGGCACATGCATCTGGAGTTTGTTTACAGGGGCTAGAGACCCTGGCACACCCATTCTCGCTCGCACGCTTGCTTGCTCTCTCTTTCAAATAAATAGATAAATAAATAAATAAAAATAAAAATACTTAAAAAGTAAAATACAATAAAAATAAAAACAGGTGATTCTGGCTCCCAGCCCCAGCGTTACCAATTCTGAAATGGAACCAGTATGTGGTAAAGCAAAACTGTGGCCCATGCAGCTGCTAAGGATCTTAGAAGCACACTTGAAAATGACTGCCCCAGTGCTCTATAGAGCAAAGGTTCTCCAAGTTTGCTCCTCACAAGGATCATCTGGAAAAGTGTCAAGTTCTCGGGTGGTGGGGCCTAGCCAGTGCAAGGCTCCGGGTTCCATTACCAGCTCTGGAGGAGGAGACCCTCATGGGGCACTGCCCGTCAGTGAGATCACAGTCGGCCTGGGCGGGACCCAGACTGGGTTTGCAGAAACGGTATCAACCTTTCTGCCTGTGCAGCGCAAGGCAGTGTATGCAGATTCACCGTCTGCCCTGGCCTACATGGGCACTCGTAGCAATACGCTTCCACTGCTTCCAAGGGCACTTGTTCTTTCACTGCAGCTGGTTGCTGGAGTTACCAAGCTTACTTGTGCTGGGTACTGTACTGGGCAATGGAGATATGGATATTTAAAAAAGAAAAGAAGAAGCCGGGCATGGTGGCACATGCCTTTAATCCCAGCACTCGGGAGGCAGAGGTAGGAGGATCGTCACGAGTTCGAGGCCACCCTGAGACTACAGACTGAATTCCAGGTCAGCTTGGGCTAGAGTGACTTTTTTTGAAAAACCAAAATAAATAAATAAATAAATAAACTTCAGGGGATATAGCTCAGCTCAATGGAAGAGTTTTTGCCTAGCATGCACACAGCCATGTGTTCAATCCTTAGTATTACCAAAAAATAAAAAAAATATGTATATACATATTTTTTTTCTTACAGCTAAAAATATTAAGCAAATTATTATATAATATAGCTAATTGTGTCTAACTGGCAAAAACCAACTGCACAATGAAAGCCCATCAACATATACCTAACTGGATCTTTATTCTTCCTTACAAAAAATACTTTGTACTTCAGTTTTCATTGGTGTTGTTGCTGCTGCTGCTGCTGCTTTTGTTTTTTCAAGGTAGGGTCTCACTCTAGGCCAGGCTGACCTGGTATTCACTATGTAGTCTCGGGGTGACCTCGAACTCACCGTGATCCTCCTATCTCTGCCTCCCGAGTGCTGAGATTAAAGCCATGCATCACTATGCATGGCTAGAAATGTAATTACAAGTTGACTGCCTGTGTCAGACCCACTGAAGTGTGCCATAACTGAATCTAAGAAGTCTGGGCCCTAGGGATGGAAAATTCCCTGGTCCCCTTGGCTTCTGCCTTTCTTTCTGCAGACCACCTTCCTCTGCCCCAACCTACACCTCAGTATCTGCAGCTGCTGCTGATCACAAGATGTCAAAGCAATTATCTGTGAGTGAGAAAGGGAAGAAAAAGGACACGGGGAAACTAAAGAGACGGAGCACTGGTTGGCTGGTTTTGAAAATGTCAAGAAGAGAATTCCACTGGGGTTGTTTCTGCGTGGGTGTGCTGAGCAGTATAGCTCTCAGCGGCCCTGGATGCGTCCGCTGGTACAGCCCGGCACTTATTTCTCTGGGGTGCAGACCCCCAAGCAGGATTTCTGAGTCACTGGAAATTCACGTACCTTTAGCTCCACTGGACCATGCCACGGTGTTTTCTAAGGTGGATGTACCAGTGAGACTCCCTTCAATGATGTGAAAGTTCACACCGATCGATGCTTACGATAACCCCAAAGTGGAAAGAGTCCAAATGTCCACCCACAGTGGAATGAGAAACTGTGACACATCCGAGACACGGAAATGGCACAGAGCTGTGCGGCGTGGGCAGCCCGGGCGACGTGGCTGTTGCCCTGAGCACTCGGACTGCTGCTGGCCTAAGCGGCTACTGAGCACGGCGTGGAGTGCATTTCAAACACACAATAGGGGGAGAGCATGAATCGTTCTTGTTCTCTGAGACAAAGTCTCACTCTGCGGCCCGCTCGGGAGCTACGTAGCCCAGGCTGGTGAGAACACAGGCAATCTTCCCGAGTGCTGCGTGTAAAGGGACGTGCCACCATGCCCGGCTATGAATAATTTGGGGGAAGAGGAGGCAAACTTTCTTTTAAAAGCAGGGTCTCATTCTAGTCCACGTTGACCTTGAACTTATAGAAATCCTCCTATCTAAGCTTCTCTTGTGCTAAAAAGGTGTGAGCCACCATCCCCTGCTATGAATCCCCCCCATCCTGACGACACTACAGAGGCAGGATCTCGCTCTAGCTCAAGGTAAGCGGGAATTCACTCTGTAGCCTCTGAGGCTGGTGATCCTTCTACCTCTGCTTCCCAAGTGCTGCGATCAAAGGTATATTACCAGCAATCCCAGCCTGGATCATTTTTTTTCTCAATTTTTATTAACATTTTTCATGATTATAAAAAGTATCCCATGGTAATACCCTCCCTCGCTCCACCCACTTTCCCCTTTGAAACTCCATTCTCCATCATATCCCTGGATTTTTTTTTTTTTTTTTGGTTTTCCAAGGTAGGGTCTCGCTGTATCCCAGGCTGACCTGGAATTCACTATGGAGTCTCAGGGTGGCCTTGAACTCATGGCGATCCTCCTACCTCTGCCTCCCGAGTGCTGGGATTAAAGCCGTGTGCCACCACACGTGGCTTGGATAATTTTTTTAATATCAGTAGTTGAAACATTTAGATATGCTGGCCAAGTTGAATATGTTAAAATTATTATTTTTTTCTCTCTTGGCTAGCTCCTGAACTTCAAGGCTTCAAAGGTAAGCTTCCCACGCTGCCGAGATAAGGGGGAGACACCCACCTTACTCCTACGGGGGCTCTCTACCCCCACCTGTCCCTCACATGGCAGGAGCTCCCTATACTTTCTTCTCTTTCCTTCTCTTAATCTAATAAAGTCTCCCTTAATCTTAAAAAAAAAAAATTAATCTTTTTTAGCTGGGCGTGGTGGCGCATGCTTTTAATCCCAGCACAAGGGAGGCAGAGTAGGAGGATCACTATGAGTTCCAGGCCATCCTGAGACTCCAGAGTGAAACCCTACCTCAAAAAAAAAAAAAAAAAAAAAAAAATCTTTTAATTTATTGTGGTTGCAAGAAAATGCATAATTATATGTACAAGTTTTGTGTTTCTTTTTTTATTGTTGTTTGTTTGTTTGTTTTTGTTTTATCAGGGTAGGGTTTTGCTGTAGCCCAGGCTGCCCTGGATTTCAGTCTGTAGACTCAGGGTGGCCTCAAACTCATGGCGATCCTCCTACCTCTGCCTCGCGAGTGCTGGGATTAAAGGCATGTGCCGCCACGCCCAGCTTGGTTGTCTTTTTTAAGATATATTTTTATTTTTATTTATTTATTTGACAGAGAGAAAGAGGGAGTGAGAGAGAATAGGCATGCCAAGGGCTTCCAGCCACTGCAAACAAACTCCAGATGCATGCACCACCTTGTGCATATGGCTTACATGGGTCCTGGGGAGTTGAACCTGGGTCCTTTGGATTCATCAGCAAGTAAGTGCCTTAACCTCTAAGCCATCTCTCCAGCCCTGATGTGGTCTTTTTATGTATAGTGCAAGGAATTGAAGCCAGGACATATTCCATCACTGAGCTACATCCCCCAGCCAATTGCACTGTATTTCTATGATGCTATTATGACACGCAAAAAAAGATGAACTATAAATACATTCAGGTAACATGGATAAATCTCATAACACTGAATTTAACAAGAGAAAAGAATATATACAATGCCATGATATTCATGTAACATTTAAATACAAGTAAAATTAAACTGAATTCTTTGGGATGTATAAGAGAGTCACATGATGAAGAAAGGCCAGTGACCAGGAGAAACCTCTAGAAACTGTGCTTCTTGTCACAGGTGCTGACTGTGTGGATGTTTGTTCTGCCTTTCTCATCTCACCACAGGTTTTATAGGCCATGCTTTACCACTATTTACTACATCAACACAAAATAAATATCAGGTTAATGGTGAACTACTCAAGTTACCAAATTCTCTAGCATATGTTAAGGACCACATTGTCATAAACAACTGTGACTCTACCATGTTCCATATTAATAGAGGCCACATAACTGGGTCACAACCCACTCCTGACATTGTGAAATATATTTTTGGGTTTGGCTCCTGTTTCCTGGCATACAATGGCTAAAATCCTTAGAGTTTTCTTTTGTAGGCTCATGAGATGACTAATGATCGGCAGCCCCTAAAAAACTAACTTCAGAAAGGGGCTGGTACCTGTCATGGCGGTGCACGCTTTAATCCCAGCACTCAGGAGGCAGAGGTAGGAGGATCACCTTTGTTTGAGGCCAGCCTGGGACTACAATGAGTTCCAGGTCAGCCTAGGCTAGAGTAAGACCCTACCTCGAAAACAAACAAACAAACTAAAACCTAAAATAAATTTACCATTTAAGGGCTGGAGAGGTGGCTCAGCAGTTATGCCACTTGCTTGCAAAGCCTAAGGATGCAAGTTCAATTCCCCAGTACTCATGTAAGCCAGATGAACAAAGTGGCACATGCATCTGGAGGTTGTCTGCAGTGACAGGAGGCCCGGGCACATATGAATATATTCTCTCTCCCATCTATCTCTCTATCTGTACCTCTCTACTTCTAAATAAAAATAAAATATGAAGAAGGAGAGATGCCTTACCAGTTAAGGCATTTGCCTGCAAAGCCAAAGGATCCCAGTTTAATTCTCCAGGACCCATGTAAGCTAGATGCACAAGGGGGTGCATGCATTTGGAGTTCATTTGCAGCGGCTGGATGTCCTGGCGTGCCCATTCTTTCCCTCTCTCTCTCTCTCTCTCTCTCTCAAATAAATAAATCAATTAATTATTTTTTTTAAAAAAGAAACTCTGAGCCGGGCATGGTGGAGCACACCTTTAATCCCAGCACTTGGGAGGCAGAGATAGGAGGAATGCCATGAGTTTGAAGCCACCTTGAATTCCATACATAGTGAATTCCGGGTCAGCCTGAGCTACAGTGAGAACCTACCTTAAAAAAACAAAACAAACAAACAAACAAAAAAAAAACAAGACAAGACAAAAAAAGGAGCTGGAAAGATGGTTTAGAAAGTTAGGCACTTGCCTGCAAAGCCTAAGACCCAGATTCGATTCCCTAGTACCCATGTAAGACAGATGCACAAGGTGGCCCATGTGTCCTCTGACCTCTGCCTCCTAAGTGTTGGGATTAAAGGTGTGTGCCACCACACCTGGTTTATGCTCAACTTTTTATGTCTGGCTTTACATGAACACTGAGGAACTGAACCTGGGCTAGCAGGCTTTGCAAGGGAGCACCTTTAACTGATCAGCCAGCCATCTCTCCACCCCTTTTTAGTTTAGGGATGTGTGTGTGTGTATTCTAATTTATTGGTGGTAAAGGAAAATGGGTGAACCAGGGACTCTTGCTGCTGCAAACAATTTCCAAACACATGTGCCATGTTGTGAATCTGGCTTCCTATAGGTCCTGAGGAATTAAACCAGGGCCAGCAGACTGTTAAGCACCTCTAACCACTGAATCCCTCTATTTGTTTATTATTTATTTTGAGGCAGGTTCTCACTCTAGCCTGGGTTGACCTGGAACTCATTCTGTAGCCAGTTCCTACTTCAGTCTCCCATGTTCTAGGATTAAAGGCATGAACCACCATGCCTAGATAAACTACTGAATTTTTGCTTCCCCGCTCCCCCAACATAGGGTATCACTCTAGCCAAGGCTGACCTGGAGATAAAATAGATTCTCTGTGTGTGTGTGTGTGTGTGTGCGTGCGTGTGTGTGTGTGCGTGCGTGCGTGTGTGTGTGCGTGTGTGTGTGTGTGTATGTATTTTTCAAGGTAGGGACTCAAGGCAATCCTCCTACCTCTGCCTCCTGAGTGCTGGGATTAGAGACATGCACCACTACCCCCAGCTTGACATAATGTTTAAAAAAAACAAATATTCTGGGGGCTGAAGAGATGGCTTAGTGGTTAACACACTTGCCTGCAAAGCCAAAGGGCCCAGGTTCAACACTCCAGGACCCACACAAGCCAGATACACAAGGTGGTACAGGTGTCTGGAGTCTGTTTGCAGTGGCCAGAGGCCCTGATGCGCCCATACTCTCTCTCTCTCTCCCTCTCCCTCTCTCTCTTTTTCAAATAAATAAAAATCAAATATTTGGGGCTGGAGCGATGGCTCAGCAGTTAAGCTTCTTGCCTGCAAGGCCTAACAACCTGGTCTTGATTCCCCAGTATCCATGTAAAGCCAGACACAGAGTGGCACATGTGTCTAGAGTTTGTTGGCAGCAGCTGAAGGCCCTGGTGCCCCCATTCTGTCTCTCTTTTTTTTTTTTTGGTTTTTCGAGGTAGGGTCTCACTTTAGCCGAGGCTGACCTGGAATTCACTATGGAGTCTCAGGGTGGCCTCGAACTCACGGTGATCCTCCCACCTCTGCCTCCCGGGTGCTGGGATTAAAGGCGTGCGCCACCACACCCAGCTCGTTCTGTCTCTATCACACTCTGCTTATAAATGAATGAATGAATGAATGAATGAATAAAAATACTGAGGAAAAAAACCCACAAATATTTAATGTCTGAAAGTTTAAACCATACACATATTTTACATGTCATGGACTGAGAGAATTATTTACTTACAACTCATCAGGTCGATAAGGAGGTGGACTTTCAAAAGGCCGCGTGGACATGGCAGCTGTCACAGGTCAGGTGATCTTTCAGATGAGCAATGCCTCACAGCTCCCCAGATAAGCGAACCTGAACAGGAGAAGTAGGGCAATGGGATTACTACTGGGCCAGAGTTGCTGATGCTGCTGTTTGCTAGCATCAGGATGAAACCCAGTCTTCAGTCTCCTAGGAAGTGTTCACTCCACAGTATTTCGCTTACAATGTCCTCTGCCGCTTTTACGTAAAGGACCATTAATTCCTCAAGCACAGGAAATCACTAATATTCCTCATAGCACCTAATATCATACTCTGCACAGCCATGGCAGAGAAGAATCTTTAAACTTGCAATTTCAAGTTATAGTAATAATAACCTCACAAATTATCAGTTCACAGGACAAGTGGAAAAAATATTTTATTTATTTACTTATTTGAGAGAGTGTGAGAGAGAATGGGTACACCAGGGCCTCTAGCAAACTAAGTCCAGATGCATGTGCCCCCTTATGCAGCTGGCTTACGTGGGTCCTAGGGCATTGAACCTGGGTCCTTTGGCTTTGTAGGCAAGTGCCTTAACCACTAAGCCATCTCTCCAGCCCCTAAAAATTTTTAAACTCATTTTATTTTATTTATTTGTGAGAGAAAGAGGCAGATGGGGGGGGGATGGGCATGTCAGGACTTTCACCTGCTGCAAACAAACTCCAGACACATGCGCCACCTTGTATAGCTGGCTTATGTGGCTCCTAGGGAATCAAACCTGGGTCCTTTGGCTTCACAGGCAAACACCTTAACTGCTAAGCCATCTCTCCAGCCCGTCGCTAAAAATTTTAAAAATAGTCACTTTGGGGCTGGAGATAGCTCAGCAGTCAGTGGTCACAGCCAGACCTAAAGAGGCTGAAATTTATTCCAGAAAATCCACTGTTGAGCATGCTGGGAAAGTACCTCATCCCTTCTCAGCACTTCATGGCCCTCAGGTGATCTGTGAAGCAGCAGTGAGTTCTTTCCAGGCAACCCCAGTGTTGATTAGTAGAGAAGGGAACTACAGAGCCACTAGGTGAACTCTATGTGAGCAGGAATTTTTTTTTTTTTTTTTTTTTTTTTTGCATTTTGTTCACTGATAAAAACACCTGGCACATGGTAGATGTGCAAATGTTTGTTCAACATTTACATGAACCAGACTGGACTCTGGCTCCAGCTTTTGCCTGCAAAACCTCCTGTGCTGAAGGTAACAAGAGTAGCACAGCATTAGCCTAAGGTTCACTCGAGAAAGATCTACAATGTACGCACACTGTCTCTTGTACAGGTTAGTCTGCACAATTGTACCTCACTGTTAGGAGCAGTTAATTCAAACTTTAAAAACTTTGTTCTGAAGCCGGGTGTGGTGGCGCACACCTTTAATTCCAGCACTTGAGAGGCAGAGGTAGGAGGATTGCTGTGAATTCAAGGCCACCCTGAGACTACATAGCTAATTCCAGGTCAGACTGGACTACAGTGAGGCCCTACCTCAAAAAAAAACAAAACAAACAAACAAAAAACTTTGGGGGTAGGGCTGGAGAGATGGCTTAGCGGTTAAGCGCTTGCCTGTGAAGCTTAAGGACCCTGGTTCGAGGCTCGATTCTCCAGGTCCCACATTAGCCAGATGCACAAGGGGGCGCATGCGTCTGGAGTTCATTTGCAGTGGCTGGAAGCCCTGGCGCGCCCAATCTCAATCTCACTCTCTCTATCTGCCTCTTTCTCTCTCTGTCACTCTCAAATAAATAAATAAAGATGAACAAAAAATAAAAAAAAAAAAACTTTGGGGGTGGAGAGATGGCTTAGAAGTTAAGGCACTTGCCTGAGAAGGCTAAGGACCCATGTTCTACTCTCCAGATCCCATGTTAGCCAGACAGACAAAGGTGAGGCAAGTGCAAGGTCGCATATACCCACTAAGTGACATGAGCACCTGGCATTTTATTGCAATGGCTGAGGCCCTGGCATGCCAATTCTCTCTCCTCTCTCTCTAAAATAAGTAAATAAATAAAAATTAAAAAATAAACTTTATTCTGGAAAATCATGGCAACCCTCTTCCATATCCCAGGCCCTCAGAATAAAATTGAGCTCCGAAGGGAAATCTTAGCAACACCATCACAAATAGCTAATTTTCCAAACACAAGAGGGGAGACAATATCTCTATATTCTTTCATTTTTCAAACCCACCTCACTGAAGTACAAAATCAAGAAATGTCAACAGAACGAATCTGGGCAGATGGCTCAGTGATTAAAGGTGCTTACTTGCAAACCTCCAAACAGAGGTTCAGTTCCCCAGTACCCATGCAGAGCCAGATGCACAAAGTGGCACAGGCATCACTTGCAGTGGCAAGAGGCCCTGGTGCACCTATTCTCTTTCCCTTTCTCCTTGCAAGTAAATAAATAAATAGCACCAAACCAGGTGTGGTGTACACGCCTTTAATCCCAGCACTCAGGAGGCAGAGGTAGGAGGATCGCTGTGAGTTCGAGGCCACTCTGAGGCTCCATAGTGAATTCCAGGTCAGCCTGGGCCAGAGTGAGACCCTACCTCCAAAAAACAAAAAACAAAAAAAACTCAGGCCAGGCATGGTGGTGCTCACGTTTAATCCCAGGACTTGGGAGGTAGAGGTAAAGACTGCCATGAGTTCAAGGCCAGCCTGGGTCTACTGAGTGAGTTCCAAGTCAGCCTGGGTTATAGTGAGACCCTATCTCAGGGGGGGGAAAAAAGCCACAGATCATTAGTACATAGCCCTTCAGCTACCACAAAAGTTAATTTCTTCACACTCTAATATTTAAGCCAAAATGGTATGGCGCTTTAAAAGGCAGAAGTCCAGATTAAGTGGCTTCCTAAATGTTTGAAAAAAAGAGCATTAAGAAAAGAAAAATGGGGGTTGGAAAGATGGCTTAGCAGTTAAACACTTGCCTGTGAAGCCTAAGGACCCCAGTTCGCGACTCGATTCCCCAGGACCCACGTAAGCCAGATGCACAAGGGGGCGCACGCACCTGGAGTTCGTTTGCAGTACCTGGAGGTTATTTCTGAGACTGCATGTCACATGGTGACAAACACTGACCTTATCCCTTCTACACCTACAACTCAGTCACTCAAGACTCTCTCTAAAGCCAGGCACAGTGGCTCATACCTGTGATCCCAGCACTCGGCAGGAGGACTGCCATGAGTTTGAGGACAGCCTGGGTGACAGAGTGTAAGAACCTGACTCAGGCTGGAGAAATGGCTTAGCGGTTAAGTGCTTGCCTGTGGAGCCTAAAGACCCCGGTTCGAGGCTCAATTACCCAGGACCCATGTAAGCCAGATGCCCAAGGGGGTGCACGCATCTGGAGTTTGTTTGCAGTGGCTGGAGGCCCTGGCACACCCATTCTCTCTCTTTCTGCCTCTTTCTCTCTGTTGCTCTTAAACAAATAAATAAAAATTAAAAAAAAAAAAGAACCTCTCTCAAAAAAACAAAAGGCTATCTCCAAAACTCCACGTTCAACAGCAATTATTGAAGACACTAAATTAATTCAGATTCGGTCCAAAGTTGTCAAATAAAATCCCTTCTCAAACTGTCATTTCCTGGATTTAGAGTTTAGTCTTATTATGTCTCCTCCAGCAGCAGAGATCTTAAATTGGGAAACAATTTTAGAAGGCTGATTTGAAAGGCTCGTGCCACACCTTAGTTTCTTTTCTGGAGGTTACCAGGCAGGGAGAACACAGAGAAAGAATCCTGGGAATCTGGAGTACATGTTTGTGGGGCTGGGCAGATCCCCAAAGGGGCAAAATAACAACAGCTAATTAGTAGACAAGAACAGGCCATTTATGTTCACTTGTAAGGAAAGCTCTAGTGGTGACCACAGACAAAGTGGACCCAACAAATTTACCCAGATTTGCAGCTGACCAAACGCTGGAAAGGATAACTACAACCCTATCTAGTAACCCTTGGGCTGGGACTCCATCTACCCTGAGCAAGATGTCTCTGAGCAAATGAGACCTTGTAGTTCCATCAGCATCAAATTTAGAAGCCTACCAACCCCAACAGGTTATTCATTCTCTCTGAGCTTCAGTGACCTACCTCCTCTGTCAAAGTTGGGCATAATCCTGACCTTGGCAAAATGAAAGAGAAAACAAGTAAATGTATTCACACACACCGAAGTGGTTACCCTGAAGGTAAGAAACTTAAGTGCTTAGGAACTCAGGTATTTTGGAGGCATGAATAAGTTACTTAAAACTCAGGGCTGGAGGCGCAGTTAGCTTCGTGGCAGAGCAAGCCAAAGGCCCAAGCACCGAACCCTAAAACGTAAAGGCGCCGGGTGTGGTGGCACACGCCTTTAATCCCAGCACTTGGGAGGCAGAGGTAGGAGGACTGTCCAGAGTTCGAGGCCAGCCTGAGAATACAGAGTGAATTCCAGGTCAGCTTGAGCTAGTATGAGACCCTACCTCAGAAAATAAAAAATAAAATGAAATGAAATAAATGGCAAACCTGCTACTGGTACACAGATGTTTTGCTCCTTGCTTTCTTCCCTAAGAACAGAGAGACAGAGACTGGTGGAGGAAAAACAGGGTAAGCAACTTATAAAAAAGCCACAGTACAGAATAAAGGTGACCTGGCTCAGTAGATGTTCATTTTTAAAAGTGTACTTTCAAAAACAAAACAAAACAAAACAAAACAAAACAAAACAAAAGTGCCAGGTATGGTGACACATGCCTTCAATCCCTGAACTCTGGAGGCAGAGGTAGGTGAGTCACTGTGAGTTTGAAGCTAGCCTGAGACTATAAAGTGAATTCCAGGTCAGCCTGGGATAGAGCAAGACCCTACCTCAAAAAAAAAAAAAAAAAAAAAAAAAAAAAAGGCAAACAAAATGTGCATTTAGAGCTGGGGAGATGACTCAGCAGTGAATGGGCAGGCACTTGCAAAGCATGTTGGCCTGGGGTTCAATTCCCCAGTACCTGAGTAAAGCTAGATGCAGAAAGTACATATGCATCTGGATTTTGTTTGCAGTAGCAGAAAGCCCATATTCATTCATTCTTTACCGCCCCTTCTGCTTATAAATAAAACTTTTTAAAAAGTGCATTTACTTGGTAAAAGTTTCTGTAAAAGCTATACCACCCTTAGGGAGCACTCAAAAATAGTGCTCACATCTAGGGATGGAGTAGTTATTAAAAAGAAACATGAAGGGGCTGGAGAGATGGCTCAGCGGTTAAGGCACTTGCCTTCGAAGCATAAGGACCCAGGTTTGATTCTCCAGGTCTCATGTAAACCAGATGCACAAAGTGGTGCACACACCTGGAGTTTGTTTGCAATGGCTAGAGGCCCTGGTGTGCCCATACTCTCTTTCTCTCTCTCTCTCAATCTCTCTCTACCATAAATAAAAATAATCCAAGCAGTGAGGAGGTTCCTAGAACAGCTTAAAAGAGATCTACCATAGGACCTAGCTATAGCACTCCTAGGCATATATCCTAAGGACGCATCTCATTACCTTAGAGATACTTGCTCAACCATGTTTACTGCTGCTCAATTCACAATAGCAGGGAAATGGAACCAGCCTACATGTCCCTTAACTGATGAGTGGACAATGAAGATATGGCACATTTATAAAATGGAGTTCTACTCAGTGGTAAAGAAAAATGAAGTTGTAAAATTTGCAGGAAAATGGATGGATCTGGAAAAGGATTATACTAAGTGAGGTAACCCAGGCCCAAAAAGCCAAGTGCCACATGTTCTCTCTCATATGTGGATCCTAGCTACAGATGATTGGGCTTCTGTGTGAGTAGAAAGAAAACTCAGTAGCAAAGGCCAGTAAACTAGAAAAGAGTTATAAAGGGAAGGGAAAAGAAGGGAGGGGTACTTAATAGGATGGTATTGTACATATGTAAGTAGAAGAATAGATTAATGGTGGTGAAAAGGCCCAAAGTGAGGTCAGGAAAAGAGACTGAGCAAAGGGGGAGGGGGAGGGCTAATCAAAATCTAAGAGGACATAAATAAATCATATGGAATCCTACTTTTTTGGACAATGGAATACTCAGGAGCCATAGATTGTTACTAGAAAATTCTCAGTGCTACGGATGGGATACCTTCCAGTGAGTTGTTGGCCAGGGAGGGCCCTCGTGCCCCCAAAACATTATAGGCCATTGCTGAGGCCCTTGATTTCCCACCAGGAATAGATGGTAAGACCCTATTGCTGAAGACTCCACATACTTGGGCTGCAAGGCCACTGAGAAAGTCTGCTGGAACTGAGCTGATAACCTCCTCCACGTAGACCAGCTGACAGAAAGCTGGAAGAAGTCGTTCTGCATGCAGTTCAATGGGAGGGAGAGAAAACACCAGTGAAGATAATCAACAGTGGATACTGCAAGCCTTATATTTGGCCAGCCAGGCCAAATGAGCCAATGGGTGCAATAGTGGCACGTCTGTCATGGTGGAAACCAACTGCCCTCTAATTGGACTGCAGGCCCACTCCATGGGAGGGAATACATCCCTGATACTGAAAACCTGCAACAGGGGTGTAGTCATGAGCCCTAGAAGTGTAACACCGGCTGCTGTCTGGCTAAATGTATACACTATGCTTATCAAACTGCCCAGTAAGCACTTCTTTTAATGTTCATACCCATATATTAATGCTACTCTTACTTTTGGTAGAAAATGTTCTCTTTTCAGATGTCAATGGCCTTAGGATGACTCAGAAAGGATCATGGTGCTAGAAAGAAGTGACAGGAGTGCTCAGTACTACAATATCTCTATTATACCTTCCAAGGCTCAGGGTCTATTGTGGAAGAGGTGGCAGAAAGAATGTAAGAGCCAAAGGAAGGGTAGGACTCCTTACAATGTGCTACCCCCAGACACAAAATGGCCTGGATATCCATGACCTCACAGTGCCTGACACTACCTACACAAGACCATCATAATAGGAGGAAAAGATCATAATACCAAAATAAAAGAGAGACTGATTGAGATGGGGAGGAGGTATGATGGAGAATGGATTTTCAAAGGGGAAAGTCGGGGGAGGGAGGATATTACCATGGGATATTTTTTATAATCATGGAAGTTGTTAATAAAAAAAATTTGAAAAGAGAAATAATAATCCCAGCACTCAGGAGGCAGAGATAAGAGGTTCAACATGAGTTCAAGTCCACTCTAAGACTACATAGTGAATTCTAGGTCAGCCTGGGCTAGAGAAAGACCCTACCTCAGAAAACCAAAAAAATAATAAATATTTAAAAATAAAAAGAACCAGGCATGGTGGTGCACGCTTTTAATGCCAGCACCCAGGAGGCAGAGGTAAAAGGATCGGCATGAGTTTGAGGTCACGCTGAGACTACGTAGTGAATTCTAGGTCAGCCTGAGCTAGAGTGGGACCCTACCTTGGAAAAACCAAAGAAAATAAAAAGAAACCAGAGTCTGGTGCCATGACACACACCTTTAATCCCAGCACTTGAGAGGCAGAGTTAGGAGAATCACCATGAGTTTGAGGCCAGCCATAGACTACATAGTGAATTCCAGTTCAGCTTGGGCTACAGGGAGACCCTACCTCCAAAGAGAGAGATAGAGAGACAGAGAGAGACAGAGACAGAGAGATTAGGGTTGTAGCTCAATGGTGGATTATGTGCTAAGCACATATAAGGTGCCTGAAGACCCAAGTTCAATCCCTAACACTGCAAAAGCAAACGAACAGAATCTAAAATCTGCACTTCAGGTCCCATACTAGGTACCTCGCCAGGAGGGTGACTAAGACTGTTAAAGAAAGATCTTAAACAGAAAACCAACAACAATCGTATCTTAAGACAAATAACTGGGAAAACAGAATTCTTGGACTGGAAAATTGATGCCTTTTAAGGGTCCTTTAAGATTATCCCAACGCCTTAAGAAATACTTTTAAAGCTATATTTTTAGTCCTAGCAATGATTTAAACACACACACACACACACACACACACACACACACACACAAACCAAAGGGTGAGATTTCATCTCGATGTTAGGAAGTTCTCCTTTGGCTTCGACTCCACCCTGCCAAGAATAACAGATAACCATTCTGAGCTCATGCTGCTTATGTCGAGTGCAAGTTGTTAGGCATTGTTTTTGTTGCTGGAGACTGGCATGGGGGACTTCAAGGTCGGTGGCCATGCTTCACAGCCCTCTAAAGGAGACCAGGGCACAGCACACCAACACTAGGTATGTGCTGAGGGGGAAACACAAAAAGGAGAGGTGAAAAAGCCACTTGGGTTTGGCATAAGCAGTCCTCAGATCACTTTCATCAGAGTGACAAGGACAGAAGCTATGTTAGACACAGCGCTAAGGCCGGAATGTCCTTACAGGACGTTAAACTGAAAACCAGCATCTCCAGCTAATATTAACATATAAAAATTGTTCGTGCTTTGAAAAGTCCTCTTTAAAAAAAAGTTAGGGGCTGGAGAGATGGCTTAGCAGTTAAGGCGCTTCCCTCCAAAAGCCTAAGGACCCAGGTTCGAATTCACCAGGTCCCACATAAGCCATATTCACATGGTAGTGCATGCATCTGGAGTTCATTTGCAGTGGCTAGAGGCCCTGGAGTGCCCATTCATTCTCATTCTCTCTCTCCCTCCCTCCCTCCCTCCCTTCTTCCCTCCTTTTCCCTCTCTGTCTCCAATAAATAAATAAATAAAAATAAACCAGAAAAAAAAAATTTTAAGTTAAGTTAAAATTTAAAAAAGACTTAAAGAGCTTTGCTTTGAAAACTTGTTTCTTAAAATAAACAGTAAGTGGATCTTGGGATATAGTTCAATTGGCAGAGTATTGCTTAGCATGCTTTAAGAGGCTCTGGGTTTTATTCCTAACACTCCACAAAAACAAAAAACAAAACAAAACAAAAAGGCTGGAGGGATGGGTTAGTGGTTAAGACATTTGCCTACAAAGCCAAAGGACCCAGGTTCAATTCCCTAGGACCTATGCTAGCCAGAGACACACAGGAGCGCACACATCTGGAGTTTGTTTGCAGTGGCTGGAGGCCCTGGCATGCCTATTCTCTCTCTCTCTCCCCCTCTTTCTCTGTCAAATAAACACATAAATAAAGATTAACCCAGGCATGGCAGTGCACGCCTTTAATCACAGCACTCAGGGAGGCAGAGGTAGGAGGATTGCTGTGAGTTCGAGGCCACCTGGAGACTACATAGGGAATTCCAGGTCAGCCCAGGCTGGATCGAAACTCCACCTTGAAAAACCAAAATTAAATAAATTAATTAATTTATTAAATTTTTTAAAAGGGGGGGATGCTGGGTGTGGTGCAGTATGCCTTCAATCCTAGCACTCAGGAGGTGGAGGTAGGAGGATCAGAAGTTTAGGGTCATCCTCAGCTACCAAAACCCTATCTTAAAAAAAAAAAAAAAATTTGAGCGGGCTGGAGGGATGACTTAGTGGTTAAGGTGTTTGCCTGCAAAGCCAAAGGACCCAGGTTCGATTCCCAAGGACCCACGTTAGCCAGATGCACAAGGTGGCGCATGTGTCTGGAGTTCGTTTGCAGTGGCTGGAGGCCCTGGTGTGCCCATTCTCTCTCTTTCTCTGCCTCTTTCTCTGCCTCTTTCTCTCTGTCAAATAAATAAATAAAAATAAATAATTTCTTAAATACAAAAAAAAAAAAACACTGAAAAATTCAAGAGGAATTTGTTCCTTTTAGATCAAATGTAGCAAGCCAATCTTCCTTTAAAAAGTTTAAGTTGTGGGCTGGGGAGCTGGCTCAGTTGGTGAAACTGCTTGTCAGGCAATGAGGACCAGAGTTCAGATCCCCAGAAAGCCCTGGAGAGGTAGAGACAGGTGGATCCCCGGGGCAAGCTAACTCTGGGTTCAGTGAGAGACCTGGTTTCAATAAATAAAGTGGAGGACAACTGAGGAAGACATCCTACGTCTGGCTCTGGCCTCCACATGCACACATGTGTACACATGCACAGCATACACACTCAAAAAAAAATAGTTCAGTGTGTGTCTGATGAAAGCATTCTATCTAGCTGGGCAAGGTGGTACATGCTAAGAAAGAAAGAAAACATTCTATCTATGAGCCTGGGAAAATGGCTCAGCAGTTAAAGGCACTTGCTTAAAAAACCTGTTGGCTGGGGTTCAATTCCCCAGCCACCCACATAAAGCCAGACAGGTGCGCACACATGTGCGAATAAATACGTTTTACCGTTTTTATTTATTTGCTTTTTTTGAGTTAGGGTCTCACCCTAGCTCAAGCTAACCTGGAATTGACTATGGTAGTCTCAGGGTGGTCTTGAAGTAATGGCAATCCTCCTACCTCTACCTCCCAAGTGCTGGGATTAAAGGCATGCACCACCATGCCTGGGGCAATACATTTTAAAAATAGTTTTTGTTTAAAAAAAAAAAATCTAGGCCTGGAGAGATGGCTTAGTGGTTAAGGCTTTTGCCTGCAAAGCCTAAGGACCCATGTTTGACCCTCCCAGTCCCATATAAGCCAGATGCACAAAAGGCGATGCAAGTGTGCAAGGCTGCACATGCGCACAAGGTGGCACATGCGCCTGGAGTTCGATTATAGTAGCTGAGGCCCTGGTGTAGCAATTTTCTCTCCCTCTCTCTCATACACACACACACACACACACACACACACACACACGTAAATAAATACATTTAAAAAAAAAGCCGGGTGTAGCAGTGCACACTTTTAATCCTAGTACCCAGGAGCCCAAAGTAGGAGGATCACCTTGAGGTCAGCCTGGGCTAGAGTGAGACCCTACCTAAAAATAAATAAATAAATTAATAAAAATAAAAAATAGGGCTGAGATGGCTTAGTGGTTAAGTGCTTGCCTGTGAAGCCTAAGGACCTCGGTTCGAAGCTCGATTCCCCAGGACCCACGTTAGCCATTCTCTCTCCCCCTTCTCTCTCTCTCTCTCTCTCCCTCCCTCTTTCTCTGTCTGTTGCTCTCAAATAAATAAATAAAAATAAACCAAAAATAAATAAGTAAATAAATAAAAATAAAAAATAAGCCAGGCATGGTGGCACACGCCTTTAAACCTAGCACTCAGGAGGCAGAGGTAGGAGGATCACCATGAGTTCTGAGTTCCAGGTCTGCCTGGTTCAGAGTGAGACCCTGCCTCAAAAACCCAAAAACAATAATAATAATAACAATAATAATAAATTACTTAACTAACTAAAAAGGAATCACTCTAAGCAGCATATTTTTCTCCCCTGCTGTGAACTGTACCCATGGCAACCTTGTGTATACTCAGATGAGAAGCCCTCATCTTGTCAGACCCCCAAATTCAAGTCTCATTTCAAGTGTAATCTCAGACATGCTCCCCAAGTTGCTCCGTACCAAGTCTGCAATGTTGTACATGTAAATTCCTCCCCGTCTGTAACTCCCCACCAAGCACACCACCACCTTCTCTACCTCCCGTGGAATGCAAACTTCACAAGCACTATCTGTCTTGACCGTCATTTTCCCTGGTCCTTTTTGCTAGTCCTTAGCGAAAAGGTGTGGACAATCAATATATGGTTAATAGGGTTGGAGAGATAACTCAGGTTAAAGATGCTTGCTCTACAAAACCTGACTGCCTGCGGTTTGACTCCCCAGTAAAGCCAGATGCACAAAGTGGTGAATGTGCCTGGACTTAGTTTGCAGTGGCAGAAGGCCCTAATATGCCCGTTTTCTCTCTCTCTCTCTCTGCAAATAAATATTTTTGTTAATATATATTCATATATATATTAGTAAACAATATATTAATAATAAATAATATATATTCATATATTATTATATTATATATATGAATATTCATATATGAATATATATATGAATAAACAAGCCAGGCTTGGTAGTGCATGCCTTTAATCCCAGCACTCGGGAGGTAGATATAAGAAGATCGCCAAGTTCTAGACCACCCTGAGACTACACAGTTAATTCCAGGTCAGCCTGAGCCAGAGTAAGACCCTACCTCAAAACACCAAAAAATATATATATATATATTAATTTAAAAAATATGTATATAGAGACACTAATGCATAAACTAGTGGGGTTGGGCTTTCAGTCCAAAAGTGAATGCCTCTTAACACACATGTAACAGTAAGTACATTTCTTCAAGTCATTCAGCTATGGTGGTAGGTGCTTTCCTTCTGAAAAAGGGAAGTGGGAGAAAGGATGCAACAGTATGGGATTCACCAGGAAGCCTGCTAAAAAAGGCAGAATCCCAGGCCCCAATCCAAACTACGAATCAGAACTGTACTTCAGCAAGACTCGTAGGTGCTTGCGTGATGGAACGGGGGCACAGCTCTGGGCTGGCAACGCTGTGCATGGCAGAGCAGGGCCTGGGTTCAATCCGCAGCGCGCTGCCACACCCCCCTCACCCCGACACACGTCACCCATCCATTTCAAAGAGGGATAAACATGCACATGCAGGAAACGCTATCGATGGATTGGTTTGAAAGTTGACTCCGATGGTTAAGCAATTAGTCTGTACAGTTTAGTCTTTATGGCTAGGTTGAGTTCTCTGTATCTTGCTTAATAATGTAAACTGCAGTTCGTTTTTCTTCTTTCTTTTGCGTGCTGGGGACTCAAACCCTAGCGATCCACTAAGCCACACCTCCAGGCTCTTAAAATGGGAGTTCCCTTAATATCTGCACAAGATCTCCCCAACAAGGAGGCCCAGCCCCGGGCTTCCCTAACAGCCAGGAAGCTGCCAGGAGATAGAGAACCAGTTTCACATTATCTCGTTAGCTTCCCCATCGCGTAACAAAGGAAAGGCCCAGTGAGTAAATGCCAAGCTTAAAAGAAACGCGTCGCTCTCCCGAAGAAATACTTGTATTTAAAATGCCTATAAGAACAGGGCGTGGTGGCGCACGCCTTTAATCCCAGCACTCAGAAGGCAGAGGTAGAAAAATCGCCATGAGTTCGAGGCCAGCCTGAGACTACATAGTGAATTCCAGGTCAGCCTGGGCTAGAACGAGAACATACCTCAAAAACATAATAAATGAATAACTAACTAACTAACTAACTAAATAAATAAATAAATAAGGCAACTGTTTATATGTACGCACGGTGCAAAGAAACTGCTCCGCATGGGGATGCATAAGCCACCTCCGTCTAGAGAGAACTAGTTTTCAATCACAGCAAAAACCACGAGATGTGCCTTATTACTGGGGAGCGTTTCTCTGTTCCGGCGATCCCAATAATACACCTGAAGCGCTCCAGGGCCACACGCACTCACGCCTGCCGGGAGAGCAGCCGGCTCCCCGCCGCCGCAGGTGGTTCCCCCGGTGGCACTGTGCCCCGGGCGCGAGCCGCGGATGCCGGGGAGGCTCCCGCTCGGCCCGGGGCCCCGCCGACCTCAGGGGCTCGGGGTGTGCGCCCCCACGGGAGGCTGGGCGCCCCGGGCGGGCTGTGTCCGGAGGCAGGCCCTGGGATGGTCACCGAGGAGGACTCCCCAGCCAGGGGCAGCTTCTCCTCGAAGTCCAGCCTCACTCGAAATTTACTCCCAGGTCTCCCGCGGCTCAATCGACGTGGAGGGGCGCACACGACACCCACGAGGGGGTGAGGGGTGGTCCACTCCGCCCTCCCCTTCTCCCGGGAGATGCGAAGGGACTGCAACCACGCGGGGACGGGGACGAGGGGTTCGATCCCGCCTGGACCAAGGACCCGAGGGATTCCCGGACCTGCGGTGCCCATGGCGGGGCGCAGGGCTCTCCCTCTCCTTTCTCTCTCTTTTTTCTTTCTTTCTCTCTCTCTCCCTCCCTCTCTCCCTTTCCGCAAGCTCCGGCCTCCCATGCAACAAAAGTTTCCCTCGGCGCGGGGGGCACCGGGCAACTCCAAGCACGACGCCTCCAGATCAGCCGAGCCCGGGGAAGGAATCCCCGCAAGAGTTTTCTCCACGCGCGGCCCTTCGGGGACCCGCGCACCCCGGTCCACACTCACGAAACCCGTCGTCCCCCCCCACACACACCCCGAAACCAGCGCGGCAGATCCAACCCCGCGCGTCCCCGACGCCGCTCCCCCTCCAGCTGCCCACGGCCGCCGGCCGCCGGGCCGAGGTCAGGGGAAGGGGCGGAAGAACCCACCCGAGACCGCGGACCCCGCCGGGAGCGCTCACCTGGCGCGCACCTGACGCCGCGCGAGCCGCCCGCAGCAGCCCGGACCCGGCCGAGGACTGGGCTCCCCGCCCCCCGCCCCGCCTCGGGGCATGCGCACCTGCGCCGGGCTGCGCGCCAGGCCCACCTGCTGCGCCCCTGGCCGGCGTCCGTGCGCCCCCGGCTCGGCTCTTCCTTTCCCCCTCCCGCGCTCCAGCCCGGGTCTCCCGTGCCGCCGCTGGCCCCCGCCCCGGGGAAGAGGTGGAGAGCCCGAGGTGGACCTGGTGTGTGGGCGTGGGGTGGGCCGCCGCCTCCCGCCGTGACCCATTCACCTGAAACTCGCCGGGGAGGTGGCGGGGAGGAGGGAGGAGGCCGGGAGCGGCGCCCAGTTAAAGGAACCGCGCGCCGTTTTGGCACGGGATGCTCGGGGCGCGCCGGGGAAGAGGCTCGGGATCCCGGGGCAGGGGCCGCACCCCGCCGCTCCGCGTGCATCGGGCGGAACCCCGAGTGCGCGTCGGAGAGAGGCCTGAGAGAGTGATGTCCCCACCGAGCTGTCGGGGCTGGGGGTGCTCGGCACGGCGATGAGCGAGGCATGTCCCTTTGCAAGACTGCATCCCGCCCCCCGGAATTCGATTAAACGTTTGCTGGGAGAATGCTAATGCAGAAGGGTTGCTCCGACGGAAGACCCGGGATGTTTTCAAGTCATGCGCTCATGTAACAAGAGTGTGAGTTCAGGAAAGGCCTTGCACCCAGCCTGGTTAAAAAGAGCGTAGACAGGGGTGTTTGGGTGCCAGTTCTCCATCCTTACTGCACGCTATGGTTTTCGTATCCCCATGTCGCGGTCTCCCCTTCTCACACGCGCACCACTTGCAGCTGTGGTATGACTGAGTCTAAGCTATTTCAATAGTCTCTTTTGGCTTAAAAAGAAGAAAAGCTCAGGACAAGAGAGAAAGCTTAGCGGTTAGGGCGTGCTTGCCTGTGAAGTCTAAGGACCCATGTTCCGACTCTCCAGGTCCCACATAAGCCAGATACGCAAGGTGACTCACGCATCTGGAGTTCATTTGCAGTGGCTGGAGACCCTGCGCATTCACCCTATCTGCCTCTTTTCTCTGTCCAATAAAATAAGTAAATATATTTTCTAATTTCACTTGTGGCTGCTAGTGTATTTTCATTTACATGCTGCACCAAACTATGTAGAGTATGTGTGTATGTAATTTGTATTTCTTTTTTTGTTTTAATTGCGTGCCGAGATGTAGTAACTTTATTTGTTGTAATTTCACTATTTGCATTGAAGACTAGGACTTTAGTTTAAGTTCTGCTTCCTTTGGTGGTCCAATCTGGGTTGCTAACTTCTGTCCAATTCCAACCACTTTTCTACCTTTAATTCAGTGGTTTGAGATGTGACTCTTCCTACCTTAGATCTTAAATACAATTCAGTACTTAAGGAAGTAAAAAAAAAAAAAAAAATGATGAGTCTTAATGGATCATTAATCTAATTGGTAATCTCATGAAGTCATTGGCCTCAATTATCTCAATATGACTATGTAGTATTTGAATGATGTAGATTAAGTTGAAATTAACAAGGGGAAGTCAAGTTAATCCTCTTATTGTTAGCTGTCAAGGTACTGCAATATTCAGACATTCCAACTTCATTTATAATTAAGCAAAGGAGCACTTCCTAACACTCTGAGATTTGTAAACACATATATATCTATTATTTTACATCATATTTTGACCTGTTCTGAATGATAGGAGTTTTTCCATTAAAGAGAAAAAAAATTAGTTTGTGGAAACCAAAAATTTGTCTAACTTTTTTTAGGGTCTCTTTCTAGCTCAGGCTGACCTGGAATCCACTATGTACTCTCAGGCTGGCCTCGAACTCACAGTGATCCTCCTACCTCTGCCTCCCGAGGGCTGGGATTAAAGGCATATGCCACCATGCCCGGATTTTTTTTTTATTTTATTTCATTTCATTTCATTTCATTTCATTTTATGTGATAGAGAGAAAGAGGCAGAGAGAGAGAGAATGGGCACGCCAGGGCCTCCTGCCACTGCAGACAAACTCCAGACACATGTGCCACCTTGTGCATCTAGCTTATGTGGGTCATGGGAAATCAAACCAGGGTCCTTTGGCTTTGCAGGCAAGCGCCTTAACTGTTGAACCATCTTTCCAGCCTCCTCTTTTTAGTTTGTCAAGGTAGGGTCTCTAGCCCAGGCTGACCTGGAATTTCACTATGTAGTCCCAGACTGGCCTCGAACTCACAGTGCTCCTCCTACCTCTGGGATTAAAGGTGTGCACTACCACACAGGGCTTTATATTTCTTTTTTAAACCCAACATATATGTATGTGTTCAAAGGGTAAATTGTTGTGACATATGGATTACATATGTCTTGTTCTCTCTCTCCCACTTTTCCCTCTCTCTCCCTCTCTCTCACACACACAGCTAAGGGTGGAACCCAGGGCCCCAAAAATGTTAAGCAGCCAGGTGTGGTGGCAGATGCCTTTAATCCCAGCACTCTGCTGGAAGCCAAGGTAGGATGATTGCTCTGAGTTTGAGTACTGTGCCACCTTGCCCCAGCATTTTATTTTTTAAAAAATATATATATATATTGGGCTGGAGAGATGACTTAGCGGTTAAGACGCTTGCCTGTGAAACCTAAGGACTCAGGTTTGATTCCCCAGGACCCATGTAAGCCAGATGTACAAGGTGGCACATGCATCTGTAGTTCGTTTGGAGTGGCTGGAGGCCCTGGTGTATCCATTCTCTCATTCTCTCTATCTGCTTCTCTCCGTCTCTCTCAAATAAAATAAATAAAGAAAATATTTAAAAATATATTTTTATTATCAGGACTGGAGAGATGGCTTAGCGGTCAAGGCTCTTGCCTGAGAAGCTGAAGGACCAGGTTCAATTCCCCAGTATCCACGTAAAGGAGATGCACAAGGGGCACATGCAGCTGGAGTTCATTAGCAGTGGCTAAAGGCCCTGGCATGCCCATTCTGTCTCTATCTACCTCTACCTCACTCTCTCTCTCTCTCTCAAATAAATAAAATATTTAATTTTATTTAAGAGAGAGAGAAGCAGTGTTGGGATTAAAGGCATGCACCACCACGCCTGGCCATGTACAATTTTTTGTGTGGATAGATGTTTCAATTCTCTTGAGTAAACTAGGTTAAGTGTTTATCATTTAAAAATAGTACCATGTATTTTATGTTATTTTTCTTATTCACCTTGTGCTGGGGGGGGGGGGTCGGGGAAGGTGATTTCTCATGATTTATTTATGGCCCTCCTGCCTCAGCCTGGATTGCTGGTGTGTGATACCACACCATGCTATTGATTTTTTAATTTGTTCATCTTTGACTTCAACTCCTCTAACCCTCCTCCTTTTCTTCCTCATTCACACCCCCACCCCGTATTCTTCCATTATTTCTTTCAGTGCTAGATATTGAACAGCCTGAGGTCTTGCACGTAGGTAGGCACATGCTCCTCCTCTGAGCTGTATCCCAGCCAACAACGTTTTCTCTTTTATCTGTGCATAGTGCTGGACAAAACTCATGTGTGACATGTGCATTGTATGTTCAGATATCGTACATGCATGTGGAGGAGGCCAGAGGCTAATGTTGGATGTCTTCTTTAATCACTCTCAACCTCCTTTTATTTTTCTTTTGTTTTGTGGGGTTTTTTTGTTTGTTTGTTTGTTTGTTTGTTTTTTTGAGACAGAGTCTCTCATTGAACGTAGAGCTCACAATTCCAATAAATTAAATAGCCAGGAAGCCCTAAGAATTCACCTGTCTCTGCCTCCCCAGCACTAGAATTATAGGCCCACCATGCCCAGTTGGTACATGGGTTCTGGGGATCTGAACTGTTTGCATGGTAAACACTTTACATACCGAACACTCTCTCCAGTCCCCTAAACCCCTGTTTTTATTTTTTAGTTTTTCAAGGTAGGGTCTTACTCTAGCCCAGGCTAACCTGGAACTCACTAAGTAGTCTCAGGGTGGTCTCAAACTCACAGTGATCCTCCTTCCTCTGCCTCCCAAGTACTGGGATTAAAGTCATGTGCCACCATGCCCTACCTCCAACCCCTATTTTATTTTATTTTTTTATTTTTTTTTCCAACCCCTATTTTAATTAAACCTACCATGTGTTTACTATTGACTCATGCATATGGAACAAAATAAGTTAAGCTACATAAAATTGGCAGTAATTAATCATTCTTAAGTGCAAAATTACAACTTCATATGAGTTTGTTGAAATATACCATTTTTATTTGATTCAAATACTCCAAATGATGCTTACAACATCAAAAGATCTAGATACCATGTTCTTTGTACTATTACCTAGTATTGTGTGTATTCAGTAGTTGTAGAAAGTGTCTAGAAAGAAAGTCCAGCCTTAAGCATATCATTCCTTGGTGGCAAAACAAAGTTGGTTGGAAGATAAATGATGCCATACTCAGTTTAATCATGTTACATAATCAAATTATAGCAAAAATAATTATGTATTACCAAATATTCCTTGGCAACTCACATTAGTATTATCCACTACTGCATAATATTTGATCAAAATCCACACTAAGCTGGGCGTGTTGGCACACGTCTTTAATCCCCAGCACTTGGGAGGCAGAGATAGGAGAATCACTATGAGTTTGAGGCCACCCTGAGACTACATAGTGAATTCCAGGTCAGCCTGTGCCAAAAAAAAAAAAAAAAGAAAAGAAAAGAAAAAAGAAAGGAAGGGAGGAAAGAGAGAGAAGAGAAGGAGAAAAAGAGAAGAAAGGGAGGGAGGAGGAAAGAGAGAAGGAGAAAAAGAGGGCTGGGAATATAACTCGGTGGTAGAGCACTTGCCTACTATACAGGAAGGTTCCATCCTTGGCACCATAAGAAAAGTAAGATTGTTGGGAAGCACTCGGAACATTCCCAAGATGTACCATATGCTAATGGCATAAAACAAGTCTCAATCAATTTAACAGGCCATTGCTGTAACACAACCAACTAAAACAGTCCCTGTCACATAGGCATCCCCAGACTATTGAGAAATATCATCGTGATTCCCATATTGAATGTTCCAGACAAGTCTTGTCCATTTCTTACCCAGCTTCCTGCCATGAGGAAACCAGCACATTCATACCTCAAGGTTTAGATTGCTAGTTCCAGGGTTTAAAAAGAAAAAAAGGGGTGGGGGGGATGGTTGCACACGCCTTTAATCCCAGCACTCTGGAGGCAGAGGTAGGAGGATTGTTGTAAATTTGAGGCCAGCCTGAGACTACATAGTGAATTTCAGGTCAGTCTGTGCTAGAGTGTAATCCTTCTTAAAAAAAAAAAAAAAAGAGAGAGAGAGAGAGAGAAAGAGATTCAAATAGCTCCACTCTACTGAACCAGTTTAGTGAATGAATTCAATGACTGGTATCTAATTTAAGGGCGACTCAGTGTAAAGTACCTGAGAGCTGTCCTGAAAGGCTTCCATTATCCCCAGCCAGTCACAAGGAGGGAGGCTCCCAATCCACATAGGACAGTTTCCTTGGATGCATTTATGGAAGAAGTCATGGGGATGGCATCAGGAAGCCTGTCTCTAAGAGAATGACTTCACTAGGTGAGTAAGCCTCAAACTGCATGATGCCTGCGTGTTAAGCAAGGTGCTCCTGGGAGGAATTACGGTTTAACAGAGCGTCAGCACCTGAGCAGGAACTTGGGCAAGTGTGGAATCATAACAACAGCCATCCTTTGCCTGGGATAAACGTGTGCCAGGCGCTGCCCTTCCTGCAGTGCATACTTCATAGTTATTTTTGTCTTCACAATGTTATGGAATGCTGTCGTTTCTTCCTATGTTAGGCATCGGGAAACTAAAACTCACAGTGGCTTAATCATTTACTCAAGTTATCTACTAAGTTGTGGGATCTCAATTCAAGCTCAGGTCATCTGGTTCCTGAACTAATATCCTCTGCAAATTTTGTATTTAGATTACTTATTCTCTCTAAGCAATATTCTGTGGTTGAGCAATGTTCTGTTTCTTCACCTCAGTGTAGGATACATGGCTGTTAACTGTATAAGAACTCATTTCACTGTACAATATGCTTACTACACTCTTGCAGGAAAGAAATTATATATATGTAGATGATAGATAGATAGATAGATAGATAGATAGATAGATAGATAGATGTAGATGTAGATATATAGATATAGATATAGATATAGATATAGATATAGATATAGATATAGATATAGATATAGATATAGATATATTACAGATGATGGTGGTAGAGAGAGAGAATGGGCATGCCAGGGCCTCTAGCTACCGCAAACAAACTCCAGACATATGGGCCACATTATGCATCTGCAATGTGGGTACAGAGGAATTGAACCTGGTCAGCGGGCTTTGCAAACACGCACCTTTAATTGCTGAGCCATCTTCCCAACTCAGAATTTTCTATTTTGAAAGAAAATGTTTTTTTCTTGTTTGAAACAGAGTATGATTATAGGCTGACCATGAACTCACAGCCTTGTGTCCAATGTGCAGGTATGTTATAAATAACATTCTTCAAACACCCATGGAAAATAACTACATGGGATCAGAATAAGTCATTGTCATCTGAGGGAGGAGTAAAGCAGTTGGTGTGGATGGAATCTTGTCACATTTATACAGATAATGCAGAGACTTTAAGCTGATTTCTTCCTTCCTTCCTTCCTTCCTTCCTTTTTTCCTTTCTTGCTTTTTTTTTTTTTTTCAATATAGGGTTTCTCTCTAGCCCAGGCTGACCTGGAATTCACTATGTAGTCTCAGGCTGCCCTCGAACTCACAACAGTCCTCCTACCTCAGCCTCCCAAGTGCTGAGATTAAAGGCGTGCGCCACCACACCTGACTGGTTTCTTTCTTTTTTCAAGGTAGGGTCTCACTCTAGCCCAGGCTGACCTGGAATTCACTGTATTGTCCCAGGATGGCCTCAGACTCAAGGTGATCCTCCTACCTCTGTCTCCTGAGTGCTGGGATTAAAGGCGTGCACCACCACACCTGGCTGATTTCTTTTTTTTAAGTTTCTCTGAACACATTTGCTTGACTCTTCCTCCCTTCCTTCCTTCCTTCCTTCCTTCCTTCCTTCCTTCCTTCCTTCCTTCCTTCCTTCCTTCTTTCTTTCTTTCTTTCAGAGAGAGAGAGAGAATATGGGTACACCAGACCCTCCAGCCACTGCAAAGAACCCCAGATGCATGCACCATCTTGGGCATATGGCTTACATGGGTCCTGAGGAATCAAACTTGGATCTTTTGGCTTTGGAGGCAAATACCTTAACTGCTAAACCATCTCTCTAGCCCTCATTTTTTTAGGGATTTTTGTTGTTGCTGCTGTTTAGTTTTTCAAGGTAGGGTCCCACTCTAGCCCAGGCTGACCTGTAATTCACTATGTAGTTTCAGGGTGGCCTCCAACTCACGGTGATCCTCCTACCTCAGCTTCCTGAGTGCTAGGATTAAAGGCGTGCGCCACCATGCCCAGTTTAAGGATTTTTTTTTTTTTATTGACAGCTTCCATACTTATAGACAATAAACCATGATAATTCCCTCCCCTACTATACTTTCCCCTTCACAAATCCACACTCCATCATATCCCCTCCCTCTTCCCATTAGCCTCTCTTTTATTTTGATGTCATTTTCTTTTCCTCCATGCATGTGTGAAGGTATTGCTAGGCACTGCGAGGTATGAATATCGAGGCCAATTTCCGTCTGGACAATTGCATTGTAAGCTGTCTGACTCTTCCTTTGGCTCTTCCATTCTTTCCACCACCTCTTCCGCAATGGACCCTGAGCCTTGGAAGGTGTGATAGAGATGTTTCAGTGCTCTGTCTTCGTAGAATTATGGTGTCTTTTGGGTCATCCTAGGGGTCACCACCATCTGAAAAAAGAAGCTTCTCTAACCAAAAGTGAGTGTAGCATTAATATATGGATATGAACATTAAGTAAAGTGCTTACAGGGCAGTTTGGTGGACATAATATATGCATTTAGCCAAACAAGAGCAGGCATTACACTCCTAATGCTCATGCCCTCCCCTCCCCCCAACCCCCACCCCAGGGCTTTTGATCAGGCTTCTAGTACCAGGCATGTATTCCCTCCCATTGAATGGGTCTCCAGTCCAATTAGAGAGCAGTTGGTTTCCCCCATAGCAGAATGCCACTATTGCACCCATTGGCTCATTTGACCTATCTGGCCATACTTGAGGTTTTCACCATTGATGGATTCTGTCTCCCTTAGGGCTGTATACAGTACAGTTTTTCCAGCTTTCTGTCAGCTGGTCTACAGGGAAGAGGTTTTTCAGCTCAGCCCCACTTTGAATTATCAGTGACCTTGCAGCCTAGGCATGTGGAATCTTCAGCAATAGGGTCTTACCATCTATTCCTGGTGGGAAAACAAGAGCCTTGGCAATAGCCCATAATGTTTTGGGGGCATCAGAGACCTCCCTGGCCAACAAACTCACTGGAAGGTATCCCATCCCTGGCACTGAAATTTTTCTAGCAACAGTCTGTGACTTTATCCAAAAAAGTAGGTTATCATATGGCTTATTCACACTATCCTGAATTTTTAAAATGTTTTTATTTTTTTTATTTTAATTAGTTTATTTATTTGAGAGTGACAGAGAGAGAAAGAAAGAAAGAAAGAAAGAAAGAAAGAAAGAAAGAAAGAAAGAAAGAGAGAGAATGGGCACGCCAGAGCCTCCAGCCACTTCAAATGAACTCCAGATGCATGCACCCCCTTGTGCATCTGGCTAACATGGGTCCTGGGGAATTGAGCCTTGAACCAGTGTCCTTAGGCTTCACAGACAAGCATTTAACCGCTAAGCCATCTCTCCAGCCCCTATCCTGAATTTTTTTTTTTTTTTTTTTTTTTTAGCGACAGACACAGAGAGAAAGACAGATAGAGGGAGAGAGAGAGAATGGGCGCGCCAGGGCTTCCAGCCTCTGCAAATGAACTCCAGAGCGTGCGCCCCCTTGTGCATCTGGCTAACGTGGGACCTGGGGAACCGAGCCTCGAACCGGGGTCCTTAGGCTTCACAGGCAAGCGCTTAACCGCTAAGCCATCTCTCCAGCCCCCTATCCTGATTTTGATTAACCCTCCCCACACCCTTCTTTTACTCAATCTCTTCCCCTGACCTTGCTTAGGCCACTCCACCTGCAGCAATCTGTTCATCTATTTACATATATACGGTACTATCCCCTTACGTCCACCCCCTCCTCCCTTCCTCATAACCCTTTTCTAGCTTACTAGCCTCTGCTGCCGAGTTTTACTCCAACTCACACACAAGTCTGAACATTTGTAGCTAGGATCCACATATGAGAGATAAGATGTGACGTTTGGCTTTCTGGGCCTGGGTTACCTCACTTAGTATAATTCTTTCCAGATCCATCCATTTTCCTGCAAATTTCATGATTTCATTTTGCCTTACCACTGGATAAAATTCCATTGTATAAATGTGCCACGTCTTCATTATCCATTTATCATTTGAGGGACATCTAGGCTGGTTCCACTTTCTAGCTCTTATGAATACAGCAACATAAACATGGTTGTAGAAATATCTCTAAGGTAGTGAGAAGAGTCTTTAGGATATATGCCTAGGAGCGCTATAGCTGGGTCATATGGTAGATCTATTTTTAGCTGTCTCAGGAATCTCCACACTGATTTCCACAATGGCTGCACCAGATTACATTTCCCATTCATCTTTTTCCTCATCCTCACTAACATTGATTGCCATTTTTTCTTTTTTTTTTTAATTTTTAGTATATTTTATTTATTTGAGGGAGGAGGAGAGAATAGGTGTGCCAGGACCTCCAGCCACTGCAAATGAACTCCAGGTTCTTCCTTGTGCATCTCTGCCTCATATAGGTCCTGGAGAATCGAACCGGGATCCTTCGACTTTGTAGGCAAATACCTTAACCACTAGACCATTTCTCCAACCCACCATTTGTTTTCTTGATGACAGTCATTCTGACAGGAGTGAGATGGAATCTTATTCTTAAAGTAGTTTTAATTTGCATTTCCCTGATGGCTAAAGTTGTAGAACTTTTTTTTTCAATTTGGTTTTTGTTTTTTTGAGGTAGAGTATCACTGTAGCTCAGGCTGACCTGAATTCACTATGTAATCTCAGAGTGGCCTCAAACTCGTGGTGATACACCTACCTCTGCCTCCCAAGTGCTACAATTAAAGGCATGTGCCACCACCCCTGGCTTTGAACATTTTTTTTAGATGTTTATTTGCCATCTGTATTTCTTCTTTTGAGAACTCTCTAGTTCTTAAGCCATATTTCAATTGGGTTATTTGATTTCTTATTGTTTAGTTTTCTGAGTTATTATTAATCCTCTGTCAGATGTGTAGCTGCCAAAGATTTTCTCCCATTCTGTAGGTTGTCTCTTGTTTGTTTTTTTCAAGGTAGGGTCTTGCTCTAGCCCATGCTGACCTAGAATTCACTAGGCGATCCTCCTACCTCTGCTTCCTGAGAGCTGGGATTAAAGGCATGGGCCACCACCCCCAGTTCTTTTTTAACAAATATTTATTTGTTTATTTATTTGAGAAAGAGGCAGATACAGAGAATGGGTGCTCCAGGGCCTCTGGCCCCTACAAACGAACTCCAGATGCACGTGCTACTGGAGAATAGGGTCTTGCTCTAGCCGAGGCTCTCCTGGAATTAACTATGTAGTCTCAAGGTGGCCACCAACTCACAATGATCCTTCTCCCTTTGCATCCTGGGAAAAAAAAAAAAGTTATAATTTTTTTTTTTCCCCAAGGTAGCATCTCACTCTAGACCAGGATGACCTGAACTCACACTATAGTCCCAAACTGATTTCGATCCTCCTATCTCTGCCTTCCCAGTGTTGGGATTAAAGGTGTGCATCCACCATGCCTGACTTCATGCACTTTTTTTTTTTTTCCGGTTTGTTTTTCAAGGTGGGGTTTCCCTCTAGCCCAGGCCGAACTGAAATCCACTATGTAGTCTCAGTCTGGCCTCAAACGCACAGTGATCTTCCTACCTCTGCCTTCCATGTGCTGGGATTAAAGGCGTGCGCCACCACACCCAGCTTGCTTTTCACACTTTTATAGTAAAGAACAGCATAGAGTAGTGTTGATCATATTTGGCAATACATGATTGGTTACTCCTATCTCTAGGTGGAACAGGGTCACAGGGAATAGGGGGAAGATAAGATACTGCCTAGCCTGTGGCAGATGTTTCTTATTTTTCTTTTCTTTTATTTCTCAGAGCCCCTTATCATGAGGGCTCCCCACTCCACCACAATACAGTAACATATTATCCTAAGCTACTGGGCTTCAAGGTTGCTCACATGCATGCAGACACTGTCTTCTTTGTTCTGCGAAGGCCCTTACAACAACATGAATTCCTCTATCTGGAATGTTCTCCTTCTTCCTTTGTGTCTGAAGGTTAATATCCTAAAATATTATATATTGTATCACTAAGTGACATTACTATGCCTCCCAAAATTTGTTTTTGTTTTGTTTTGTTTTTCAAGGTAGGGTCTCACTCTAGCCCAGGCTGACCTGGAATCCAATATGTAGTCTTAGGGTGGCCTCAAACTCACAGTGATTCTCCTACCTCTGCCTCCCAAGTGCTGGGATTAAAAACGTGTGCCTCCACGCCCGGCTCCCCAAAGTAATTTGAGGTAAGATGATACTTGACCCTAGCTACTTCAACAAGTGCAGGTTTACCCTAAGAACGAAGATACTCTTTAGCATACCCACCATGCCATTAATACACCTCCCAAAGACACGCACAAAAAATCCCTAATGTGCATAGCATTTTCACATCACTTTGATTGGTCCAAAATCTAGGGGCCAATCAGAAGTCATTCCTCACACTGCGTTGTCATGTTTTTTTGGCTTTGTTAAACTGTGAGCAGTCATATTGCCAATATTTACTTCCACAACATTTCTAAGGTTGGCAAGTCTCAGTTTATACTCCATTATTAGATTTAGGGGAAATAGTTTTTATTAAAACAATAAAAAGCCAGTATATCCAGGTGTGGAGGCTTATGCCTTTCATCCCATTACTTAGGAGGCCAAAGTAGGAGAATCACCATGAGCTCAAGACCATCCTGAGACTACAGAGTGACTTCCAGGTCAGCTTGGGCTAGAGTGAGACCCTACCTTGAAAAAAGAGGTGGGGGAGGGGCTGGTGAAATGGTTTAGTGGTTAAGACTCTTGCCTGTAAAGCCTAAGGACCCAGGTTTTTGTGTTTGTTTTTGTTTCTTGTTTGTCCAAGGTGGGTCTCACTGTAGCCCAGGCTGACCTGGAATTCACTTTGTAGTCTCAGGGTGGTCTTGAACTCACGGCGATCCTGCTACCTCTGCTTCCCAAGTGCTGGGATTAAAGGCATGCGCCACCACTCCCAGCTAGGACCCAGGTTTGATTCCCCAATACCCACATAAGCCAGATGCACAGGGTGGCACATGTGTCTGGAGTTCATTTGTAGTGGCTAGAGGCCCTGTCGTGCCCATTCTCTCTCTCTCTCTCTCTCTCTCTGCCTCTTTCTCTTTCTTTCTCTCAAAAAACAGTATAATGATGGACGTCATATCATATCAGGAGGACAACCAGAAAGAGAGATACATTTGAATGCTTGTTCAGGTGGTGCCCTCCAGATCTCTTTTTTCTTTGGAATTAAGTGTTCTTTGGGGCAGTATATTGATTCTGTGTGACTAATTCATTCCCCAATAAACTTTTAATTTTTTTGTTTATCATTTTTATTTATTTATTTGAGTGTGATAAAGAGAGAAAGAGGCAGACAGAGAGAGAATGGGGCGCGCCAGGGCCTCCAGCCACTGCAAATGAACTCCAGACGCGTGCGCCCCCTTATGCATCTGGCTAACATGGGTCCTGGGAAATGGAGCCTCGAACCGGGGTCCTTAGGCTTCGCAGGCAAGCGCTTAACCGCTAAGCCATCTCTCCAGCCCCCAATAAACTTTTGTCCAGAAAGAACATTTCATATGCTATGCAGTCAGAAGAACAGGAGGAATGGGTATGGTGGCGTAAGGGGTCTTTAATCCCAGCAGAGGGAGGAAGATCACTGTGAGTTCAAGGCCACCCTGGACCTACAGAATGAGATCCAGGTCAGCCTGGGCTACAGGGAGACCATACCTTGAAAAACAAAGAGAGAGAGAGAGAGAGAGAAGAAAAGAAATACATCATCCTAATTCATTAAAATATTGACTTTAAAATTACTTATTGCCGGTTGTGGTGGCACACGCCAGTAGGATGTTGCTGAAAATTATTTATTTATTTACTTATTTTGATTTTTCAAGGTAGGATCTCCTTCTAGCCCAAGCTGACCCAGAATTCACTATGTATGTAGTCTCAGGGTGGCCTTGAACTCATGGCAATCCTCCTACCTCTGCCTCCCAAGTGCTGGGATTAAAGGCGTGCGCCACCATGTGTGACTTTTTTTTTTTTTTTTTTTTTGCCTTTTAAATATTGATTTTTTTTTTTTTTTCTAGCCCAGGCTGACCTGGAATTCACTCTGTATTCTCAGGCTGGCATGGAACTTATGGTGATCCTCCTACTTACGCCTCCCAAGTGCTGGGATTAAAGACATGTGCCACCATGCCTAAAAAAATTATTTATTGATTTTTAAAAATTTATTTATTTGAGAGAGAGAGAGAGAGAAAGAGGCAGAGAGAGAGAATGGGCATGCCTAGGCATCCAGCCACTGCAGATGAACTCCAGATGCGTGCACCCCCTTGTGCATCTGGCTTATGTGGGTTCTGGAGAATCGAACTTGTGTTCTTTGGCTTTGCAGGCAAGCATGTTAAGCCATCTCTCCAGCCCTTTTAAATTTGTTTTATTTTTTTGTTTTGTTTTGTTTTGTTTTTTTGAGATAGTGTCTCACTCTAGCTCAGGCTGACCTGGAATTCACTACGTAGTCTCAGGGTGGCCTCAAACTCGTGGTGATCCTCCTACCTCTGCCTCCCAGGTGCTGGGATTAAAGGCATGTGCCACCACACCTGGCTTTATTTTTCATTTTTGTGGTAGGGTCTCACTCTAGCCAAAGTTGACTTGGAATTCTCTATGTAGTGTCAAGCTGGCCTGCTTCGAACTCACAGCGATCCTCCTACCTCTGCCTCCCGAGTGCTGGGATTAAAGACATGTGCCACCACACATGGCTAAGCCTTTTATTTTCTATGAATTCTGCAATTTCTCTTCTCTGAGCATATACACTAAAACTGATTGGAATCTCCTGATTGCCTGGCGTGAAATCACTTAACTTGAATTACGTACGCACCTGTAGGTCCTTCCTCCTAGACCATGCGTCCTCTGAGATTCCCCCGCTCTCCTCCTGGTCCCTTGCATACGCTGCTTTGAGCACAGGATCAGCATCCAGTGCTGCAGTATTTATTTATTTATTGCTTATTTGAGAGCAACAGACAGAGAAACATACAGGGAGAGAGAGAATGGGCGCGCCAGGGCCTCCAGCCACTGCAAACGAACTCCAGATGCATGCGCCCCCTTGTGCATCTGGTTAACGTGGGCCTGGGGAATCAAGCCTCGAACCGGGGTCCTTAGGCTTCACAGGCAAGTGCTTAACAGCTAAACCATCTCTCCAGCCCAGTGCTGCAGTATTATGCCTGAGTATCTTGGAGTGGAATTCTGCTGGTAATGATATTGAGGAGAAACTCTGTTCTTGCTCTCTCTGCTTATCTCTTCAAATGTGTTCCCTACAGGAGGGGGTTAATAAGGAAGCTTCCTTTACTCGCCCCCCTCCCCAGACAGAAGGAAAAAAAAAATAACAGGAAACCAACTCACAGAACACAATGAAGATGGATATCAAATATTTGTTCCTTTCTGTGCAAGAGAAGTTTAGCGCAATATGAGGTCATGATGACAGCACATGAAAGAATCAGAGTTGCTTTGAACTTGAAGAATTTCCAGAAGAAACTTGGCTGTTTTTGGAAAAAAAAAAAGGGGGGGGGGGAATAGAATGAAAACACGGCCTTTTAACCAAAGCAAGTAGGTATTATTCCAAACACCCACAGTTGTCATCTGGAAGCTGCTTAGGACACTTCTGACCAGGAACCTGCAGACAGGTAAGTTGCCTCTTCACTGGGCTCCTACAGGATTGGAGCACTGAGGCAAAAGAAATAAAAGATCTTGTTTATTGAGTACATTCTGTGTGACACAGCCATACCATTGTCATTGCAACATGCCGAGTTATATATTATCTTCATTTTGTGGACAAAGAAACTCAGTCATAGGGCTGGAGAAATGGCTTAGCAATTAAGGCACTTGCCTGCAAAGCCAAAGGACCTAGGTTCGATTCCCCAGGACCCACGTTAGCCAGCTGCACAAGGGGGCACATGTATCTGGAGTTCGTTTGCAGTGGCTGGAGGCCCTGGCATGCCCATTCTCTCTCCCTCCCCCTCTTTCCCTGTCAAGTAAATAAATATTATTTTTTGAAGGAAGGAAGGAAGGAAAAAAAAGTATATGGAAGAGAAGCCAGGTGTGGTGGTGCACGTCTTTAATTCCAGCACTCGGGAGGCAGAAGTAGCAGGATCATTGTGAGTTCCAGGCCACCCTCGAACTACATAGTGAATTCCAGTTCAGCCTGAGCTAGAGTGAAACCCTATCTTGAAAAGCAAACAAACAAACTATATATATGGAATGGGGGATACACAAAACTAATAGTGGCATGAATTAATTTCATAGAAATCTTTTTCCTGGATACCATTCTACAAGTCAGTAAGGGGAAGGGGAGTTCTAAACAGAAGCACTCCATAAAAGGAAGAGAAAGCATAACCCTTGTGGTTTGATTCAGGTGTCCCCCATAAACTTAGGAATTCTGAATGCTAGGTTTCCAGCTGATGGCGATTTAGGTATTAATGTCTCCTGGAGGCAGTGTATTATTGGGGAAAAGTTTATGGGTATTATAGCCAGCTTCCTCTTGCCAGTGTTTGGCACACTCTCCTGTTGCTATTGTCCACCTGATGTTGGTCAGGGGGTGATGTCTACCCTCTGCTCATGCCGTCGTTTTCCTCTGCCATCGTGGAGCTTCCCCTCAAGCCTGTAAGCCAAAGTAAACCTCTTATTCTTCCCCACAAGCTGCTCTTGGCCAGGTGTTTTCTACCAGCAATGCCAACCTGACTGCAACAACCCTAAAACCATGGGCTCTGGCTGGTAACTCCCAGGGCCATAATTGCCTCCCCGCCCCGCCCCGACACCACCACAGTGAGCTGTTGGTCAGGGAGACACATGGTCCCCCTAACAATAATAATATTAATACAGACCATTGCCAAAACACCTGGTTACCTGGAAGAACTGAAAGGCATTGCTCAACACACCACAGCCCGCGGGCAAAGGACATCAAGTTACCCTGCTGGAACTGAGGGAATCCAGTTCCCTCCTGGCTAGCCCACATAGTGCTGGAAAGTGCTATGAGAATGGCTGGAGACTAATAGGTGCCCACTAATTGATTAAGCGGGATCCTCCCAGATACAAAATCCACCAGTCAAGCAAGAAGCATACACAGGGGCAATAGTGGCACACAGCCCACGCAGGTATGCAACTGCTCATGGGAGAGAACTCATATCTGGCTCTGGGAACCAAACCAGATCCACTAAGACAGAAAACCAATAGGCTCAAGAAAGAACCTCCACTGCTCTTTAAGAACAGTGGATAGCTGGGCGTGGTGGTGCATGCCTTTAATCCCAGCACTCAGGGGCAGACGGATTGTTGTGAGTTTAAGGCTTCCCTGTGACTACATAGTGAATTCCAGGTCAGCCTGAGCTACAGTGAGACCCTACCTTGAAAACCAAAATGAAATAAACAAAACAAAAGAAGTGGCCATACATATCAATATATCTAATAATTAGGTTTATCCCCTGTTGCAGTCCAGTTCACATTGCTGTTAGAAATCACCCAACCAAGAGGAGCTTCTGGGAAAAAGAGGTTTATTTTGGCTTACAGGCTCGAGGGGAAGCTCCACGATGGCAGGGGAAAATGATGGCATGAGCAGAGGGTGGACATCACCCCCTGGCTAACATAAGGTGGGACACAGTAACAGGAGGGTGTGCCAAACACTGGCAAGGGGAAACTGGCTTTAATACCCATAAACCGGCCCCCAACAATACTCCCTCCAGGAGGCATTAATTCCCAAATTTCCATCAGCTGGGAACCTAGCATTCAGAACACCTAAGTTTATGGGGGACACCTGAATCAAACCACCACATCCCCTTTTATTCAAATGGTTCTCCCTTAAAAATATTGTTTTTTAATTTTGTTTTGTTTTAGTTTTACTTATTATTTCAGAGTGACAGACAGAGAGAGAAAGAGGCAGAGAGAGAGAGAATGGGCACGCCAGGGCTTCCAGCCACACAAATGAACTCCAGACGCGTGCGCCCCCTTGTGCATCTGGCTAACGTGGGTCTTGGGAAATCAAGCCTCAAACCAGGGTCCTTAGGCTTCACAGGCAAGCGCTTAACTGCTAAGCCATCTCTCCAGCCCCTAACATATTTTTATTTATTTGTTTGCAAGGAAAGTGAGAGAGAGAGAGAAAGGAAGGAAGGGGGAATACAGATGCACAAGGGCCTCCTGCTGCTGTAAGTGAACTACAGACACATGCACCACTTTGTGCATCTGGCTTTATATGAGTACTGGGAGAATCCAACCCAGTCTATCAGTGCCTTAACCTCTGTGCCATCTCTCCAGCCTTGTTCTCATTTTTATTTGGACAATATGTTCTACCTTACAAATGGAGAATACTGGGGAGAACCAGAATACATCAATACATCAAGAAGAGCGAGCCAACTGCCTGCCGTGAGATGGGTCACCTCTACTTCATCTGCCATGGCCCAGAAGTCATTCCCCAGGAAGCTGTCATGGCTATCCTGAAAACCAGTTCCAGGGAAATGGCAACAGACACTGTGTTCGCTCAAGCCTCATCAAAACAGTGATCCAGGGCTGGAGAGATGGCTTAGCGGTTAAGGCATTTGCCTGCAAAGCCGAAGGACCCCAGTTTAATTCCCCAGGACCCATGTAAGCCAGATGCACAAGGGGACGCATGCATCTGGAGTTTATATGCAGTGGCTGGAAGCCCCTTTGTGCCCATTCTCTCTCTCTTCCTTTCTCTCTCTCTCAAAATAAATCAATCAATAAATAAATAAAAACACAGAGATCCAGAGGCTTCAGAGAAAGCAACACTAAATTAGATCCCTGGTTTGCCTGCCAAGGCTCTGAGAACATTGAGAAATCTGGGTGGAAAGATTTTGCGAGCCTCAGGGTAGGTGGGAACAGCCCGAGACACCATGTTTCCCCCACCCCTGCAGAGATTGACCGAGGCCTCTTGGTCCCCACAATGAATACCAATCACCCCACTAAAGACACTCAGCAGAATTGAGGTGGGGGAGAGAGGGGTCTAAGAGTACAGCCCTTTTATTTGAAAAAAGCAATAAAGCCAGGCACAGTGGCGTACGCCTTTAATCCCAGCACTCAGGAGGCAAAGGTAGGAGGATCACAGTGAGTTCGAGGCTAGCCTGAGACTACATAGTGAATTCCAGGTCAGCCTGTGCTAAACTGAGACCCTACCTTGAAAAACCAAAATGACAATAAATAAATAAAAGAAATTAAGCTGGGCACGGTGGTGCACACCTTTATTCCCAGCACTTGGGAAGCAGAGGTAGGAGGACCACTATGTGAGGCTACCCTGAGACTAGAGAGTGAATTTCAGGTCAGCATAGTGAAATGACAACAAACAATGTACTCATTTGACTTTATTATCTATTGGCTTCTTAATAAAGATTTTTTATTTATTGGTGGTGAATTGCATTTTTTTATTTGCCTCAAACTCATAGCCATCCTCTCACCTGTGCCTCCTGAGTGCTGGAATTAAAAGAGTGCACCATCGCGCCCAGCTTGAAAAGCATTAAAAAAATTTTTTTTCGAAGTTGAGTCTCACTCTAGCCCAAGCTGACCTGAAATTCACTCTGTAGTCTCAGGGTGGTCTCAAACTCATGACAATCCTCCTACCTCTACCTCCCAAACGCTGGGATTAAAGGCATGCACCATAAAACCTGGCTTAAACCTGAATTTAAAAAAAAATTTTATTTATTTACTTATGAGAGAGAGACAGAGAAAAAGAGAGAATGGGCATGCCAGGGCCTCTAGCCACTGCATACGACCTTCAGACACCTGTGCCTCCTTGTGCATCTGGCTTACGTGGGTCCTGGGCAATGGAACCCAAGTCCTTAGGCTTCACAGGCAAATGCTATAACCGCTAAGCCATTTCTCCAGTCCCTTTAAACCTGAATTTTAAAGTGGTAAATTAAAACCTAATTTTTGTTTAGTTTTAGGTGTTTTTTGTTGTTTTTTTTTTCAGGCAGGGTCTCACTCTAGCCAGGCTGACCTGGAACTCTGTAATTTCAGGGTGGCCTCAAATTCACGGTGATCCTCCCACCTCTGCCTCCCAAGTGCTGGGATTAAAGGCATGTGCCACCATACCCGGCTTGTTTTAGTTTTTTTGAGGTAGGGTCTCACTTTAGCCCAGGCTAACCTGGAATTCACTAAGTTGTCTCAGGGTGGCCTCGAACTCCCCGCGATCCTCCTACCTTTGCCTCCTAAGTGCTGGGATCAAAGGCATGCACCACCATGCCCGACCCAAATATCCTTTAATAAGACTTTCAATCAAACCTGGATCATAATGATTAGAAAGTTGCTGACAGCCTTTCAGTTCCCTCTCCAAATGAAGATCACTCAGTTACAAGAAAGCTTTGTTGCCAGTTGAAAAACATTGCCAAGAAAGTTACCAACATGGGCTTCAGGCCACTGAGGAAATAAACTGGAGCTGAGCTGGAAGCCTCCTCCTTGATGACTAGCTGTCAGGATGCTGGAAAGGCCTACTGGGGGAGAAAAGTCATCAACAGTGTTAATCAGCAGTGGACCCTGCAAGCTTTATGACTGGCCAAGCAAGCCAAATATGCCAATCGGTGCAATGGTGGCTTGTTTGTTATGAATGGAAACCAATGCTCTCTGGACTTGAGGCCCATTCCAAGGGAAGGCATTCCTGCCTTGTATTGAAAACCTAATCAAAAGCCTATGGCTGGGGAGATCATAAGTCCTAGAGGGGTAACTAGTACTGTTGTCTGGCTAAATGCATATATTACGCCTACAAAACTCTCCTCTGCATATTTATATTTATGCTCATATATTAGTGCTACTCTTGCTTTTGATTCAAGGAGCTTCTCTTTTCAGATGGTGGGGAGCACTGGGGTCACTCAAAACCTACCTAAGTGCTGAGAAGTTTAGCACTCAGACGTCTCTGTCACACCCTCTAAGGCTCAGTGACCATTTCAGAAAAGGTGGCAGAAAGAATGTAAGAACCAGAGGAAGGGAGGATTGCTTAAAGTGCCGTCTTCCACACGAAGTGCCCTTGATATTCATTGCCTCACAGTAGCTGACACTACCTACACGAGACCTGCAAAATAGGAGGAAAAAGAAATGATAACGTCAAAGTAGAAGAGAGGGACTGGAGAAATGGCTTCATGGTTAAAGCACTTGCCTGAAAAGCCTAAGGTTAAACTCTGCATAACTCACGTAAGACCTATGCACATGGTGGCACATGCATCTGGAGTGCATTTGCAGTGGCTAGAGGCCCTGGCATGGCCATTCTCTTTCCCTTTCTCTCAAATAAATAAATGCTTAATAGTTAAACGAATGAGCCAGGTGTGGTGGCTCATGCCTTTAATCCCAGCACTTGGGAGGCTGAGGTAGGAGGATCGCTGTGAGTTCAAGGATACCCTGAAACTACATAGTGAATTCCGGGTCAGCCTGGGCTAGAGTGAAACCATACCTCAAAAAACCAAAATAATAACGACAACAACAACAACAACAACAATAATAAATGAATAGACTAAAAAATTAGAAGGGAGACTAGCTGGAAAGAAGGGATTCAGTGGAGGAGGATTTGGGAGAGGGGCAAAAGGGAGGGTGGTAAGGGGTCATGTTCATGTTATACTGTTTATATTTATGAAAGTTGTCAATAAAATTTAAGAAAAGAGCAGAAAGAAACTCTGCAACAGACAGTCCAAATGCTTGATAATGTTTCCCAATGATTTAATCCCGAGAACTGGTTCTCCAGATGTAACCTGTACATACGGGTCTCTGATGACCTGTTTGTCATTCTTCTTTCAGTCTTAAGATGTCTCTGGTGTTTGTCCCTCGGGCCAGGCACCGCCATATGATATAATTCTCCATCACCAAATTTGCCGAGCAAATCCCCAACTCCCAGTGCATGTTGCTATGTCCGTACGTGGGGGCAAGGGATCATTTTAATTAAAAAGCCTTAACTGGGGACAAACTTTCATCTTATATTCTCTGCAGAAATTAAAAGGAAGATGTAGGAGAGGAGAGTCACATGAAGGGAACAGCCCATTGAGGGACCTCCCAAAGCCACAGCTATATGAGAAAAGGACACACACACACACACACACACACACACACACACACACACACGTCTGCTCTTGGCTAGACGCCCAGAATGTGTTGTTCTCACTATAGTTTATGCTAAGGGGGCAAATGCCAAGGATGTTTCCTGGGCGTTCAGACAGCTCTAAGGAAAATAGAAATACCAAGATCATGAACTTAACCTTGAACTATGCATAGTTTCCTCACTCCTCGGGTGCTTTATAAGCAGTGTGGAAGTGACTCCTTGATGCTGTGACATAAATTGCTAATAGAGCCTGAATACACCAGACGTCAGGGTTTCGGTCCCTTCTGCAATCTCCTCTGGTCACTCAGATTCACCTGTATGGTTCTGAGTCATGAGACAACATGAAAGAGAGTTTATTGCAGGGTAATAAGAGATGGGAGTGGGCGGGGGCAAAGGGACCCGTGCAGAATAAGCGCTCTGATGGAGGGAGAGTGGATAATGGGCAAGGGGCCATTGTTCTGACCTACATGTTTAACGGGCCACAGACGGTTTCCCAAAGTCTCTAACAGCTTTCCTGAGGGACAGCTTCCTGTCCAAGTGATAGGCCCATTGGACTAACTCCTTGTTGTCTTCATTTCTTTCTTTGTGTGTGTGTGTGTGTGTGTGTGTGTGTGTGTGTTTTAAGATGGGGTCTTGCGCTAGCCCAGGCTGACCTGGAATTTGACTAGGTAGTCTCAGGGTGGCCTCAAATTTACAGTGATCCTCCTACCTCTGCCTCCCGAGTACTGGGATTAAAGGCATGCCCCACCGTGCCTGGCTTTTTTCTTTTTTCTTTTCTTTTTTTTTTTTTAATTTGAGAAAGAGAGAGTGAGAGAAAGAGAAAGTGAGTATGAGCGTGATGCCAGGGTCTCCTGCCATTGCAAACAAACTCCAGATGCATGTGCCACTTTGTGCATCTTGCTTTACATGGGTACTAGGGAAGCGAACCTAGGCCATCAGGCTTTGCAAGCAAGTGCCTTATATAATTGAGCCATTTTTCCCACAGCAGTGTGTGTTGGTTTTTCGAGGTAAGGTTCACTCTAGCCCAGGCTGCCCTGGAACTCACTCTGTAATCCCAGGATAACCTTGAACTCAGTGATGCTCCAACCTCTGTCTCCTGAGTGCTGGGATTAAAGGTGTGTGCCACCATGTTAAAATCCTTCTTCTTTTTTTTTTTTTTTGGATTCACTCTGTAGTCTCAGGGTGGCCTCAAACTCATGAAGATTCTTCTACCTTTGCCTCCTGAGTGCTGAGATTAAAGGCATGCACCACCACATCTGGTGGATCCTATTGATTTTTTTTAATTTTTTTTTTGTTATTTTTGTTTATTTATTTGAGAGCGACAGACAGAGAAAGAGGCAGAGAAAGACAGAATGGGTGTGCCAGGTCTTCCAGCCACTGAAAACGAACTCCAGACACGTGTGCCCCCTTGTGCATCTGGCTAACGTGGGTCCCAGGGAATGGAGCCTTAAACCGGGGTCCTTAGGCTTCACAGGCAAGCGCTTAACTGCTAAGCCATCTCTCCAGCCCCCTATTGATTTTTTAAAAATTATTTTTATGGCCGGGGATGGTGGCACACGCCTTTAATCCCAGCACTCAGGAAGCAGGGGTAGGAGGATCGCCATGAATTTGAGGCCACCCTGAGAGAGATGGCTCAGCAGTTTAGGTGCTTACCTTCAGAGCCTAAAGACTTAAGATGCTCCAATATTGACATAAAGCCAGATGGACAAAGTGGCACATACAGTTGGAGTTCATTTGCAATGGCTGGAGGTCCTGTCATGCCTGTTCTCTCTGTCTGTCTCTTTTATCTCTCTCTGCTTGCAAATAAATTTTTTAAAGTGGGCCAGGCATGGTGGCACACGCCTTTAATCCCAGAACTCGGGAGGCAGAGGTAGGAGGATCGCCATGAGTTCGAAGCCACCCTGAGACTACATAGTGAATTCCAGGTCAGCCTGGGCTAGAGTAAGACTCTACCTCAAAAAACAAAAAAGAAAAAACAAATTCAGAGAAAGACAGACAGAGAAAGAGAATGAGAATAATGGTTGCACCATGCTCTAGCTGCTGCAAATGAACATCAGAGTGTCTTCACTGGTGGTATCTCTTTCTCCCATGGAACTGCATGCAGAATGGCTTCTTCCAGCTTCCTGTCAGCTGGTCTACATGGAGGAGGTTATCAGCTCAGTTCCAGCAGGATTTCTCAATGGCCTTGTAGCCTAAGTATGTGGAGTCTTCAGCAATAGGGTCTTACCATCTATTCCTGGTGGGAAATCAAGGGCCTCGAAAATGGCTTATAATGTTTTGGGGGAATCAGGGAGCTCCCTGGCCAACAACTCACTGGAAGGTATTCCATCCCTGGCACCGAGAATTTTCTAGTAACAATCTATGGCTCCTGAGTGTTCCATTGTCCAAAAAAGTAGGTTTCCATATGATTTATTTATGTCCTCCTAGACTTTGATTATCCCTCCTTCCATTTTTCCTTTACTCAATCTCTCCCCCTGACCTCAGTTGGGCCTTTTCACCCCCATTAATCTATTCTTCTATTTACATATATACAATACCATCCTATTAAGTACCCCCCTCCCTTCCATTCTCTTCATTTTATATCTCTTTTATAGCTTACTGGCCTTTGCTACTGAGTTTTCTTCCTACTCACATAGAAGTCCAATCATCTGTACCTAGGATCCACATATGAAAACATTTTTTTTGTTTAATGAGGGGACCAAATGGGAGCTGGGTATAGTGGCTGCTAAGCCTTGCAAGTAAGTACCTTTATAAAAAATTTATTTATTTACTTATTTGAGTGTGACAGAGTGAGAGAGAGAGAAAAAGACACAGGGAGAGAGAGAGAGATTGAATGGGCATGCCAGGGCTTCCTGCCACTGCAAAGGAACTCCAGACGCGCGTACGCCCCCTTGTGCATCTGGCTAACATGGGTCCTGGGGAATCGAGCCTTTAACCGGGGTCCTTAGGCTTCACAGGCAAGCGCTTAACCACTAAGCCATCTCTCCAGCCCACAGGTAAAAGTATATTTAACCACTGAGCCATGTTCCCAGGTCCCTGTGTCTCTTCTGACTGCCAACTCAGTGTCACCATTTGACTCAGTATCCTGTGCCTTGCCTTGCCCTCATGATGGACTGTCCTGCACACTGTAAGACAAAGTAATCCCTCCCTTAAGCCATGTGTCTTCTTTGTTTTTACATATTTTATTTACTTATTTGAGAGAGAGAGAGAGAGACAGAGAGAGAAAGAATACACACACTTTACTCACTGCAAACAAACTCCAGACTCTAATGCCACCTTGTGCATCTGGCTTATGTGGGTACTGGGGAATTGAACCTGGGTCCTTAGGCTTCGCAGGCAAGTGCCTTAACTGCTAAGTCATCTCTCCAGCCCCATCTTGTCTTCTTTGATCTGGGTTCCTGTTGTTTTTGTGACTTTAGTCCGTCTCACTATTTAGAAGAGACATATCCTGCTTAGTAAGTCTAGCTCACGGCTGACTCCAGTCCTGCCCCTTTATCCAAAAATGTTCCAGCCACTCCGGCCTATTATAGCCTCTTCAGGACTCTCCCTCCCTAAAGTTCATGGCATTGTTGAGATCTGTCAAGCTCCAGATAAGGTAGGTAGAAGGGCTCAAGAAACACGGACTTAACACATGCAAGTGTTCAGCCTCTCTTGGATGTTAAACCTAAGCAGCCCTCTACCCCACTTCAGTGGAAAATCCTGAAGGGCCAAAAATGCTTCTCTAACCAACTTCTTTGAATTTGCAAGAGCACTTCGTGATTCTCGAGATGTCTGAGCACTTGAATTCTTTCAGGCTTGGCTGAATGCAGCTCTGTTCGCACTGAGGAAACGCAGGGCACCTACGTCTCTCTTGCAGGGTCTTTGGCGTCGACCTCTTCCGACCTCTATTCCTCTCCCTTCACATACCATCCCATCATCTCAAATCCCATCATCTCAAAATCTCACTCCTGTGAGACTAGGGGGGGCTGGGGCTTAGCTGGATGTACTCCAAGTTTGCATCACAAGGGACTGTCCATGAACCCTGAATTCAAGGTTCTTTCCTTAGTTCCTGTGGACAAATGCAAACTCTCGCTTTCTCATTTTGTGTATTTAACTAAGGTTTTGTTGGTCCTAGGGAATCAAACCCATGGCTTCTTGTATATTGAGCTCCCAGCCCTCCCCTTTTTTTTTTAAAGTAAATCACTCATTTAGTTAAACGGAATATCCACTGTATATCAATTTTTTAAAAATATTTTATTTATTTATTTATTTGACAGAGAAAGAGAAAGAGAGAGAGAGGGAGGGAGGGAAGGAGAGAGAGAATGGGCGTGCCAGGACCTCCACACACTGCAAACAAATTCCAGACTCATGCACCACCTTGTACATTTGGCTAATGTGGGTCCTGGGGAGTTGGACCTGGGTCCTTTGGCTTTGCCGGCAAATGCCTTAACTGCTGAGCCATCCCTCCAGACCATCAATTTTTTTTTTTTTTTTAACTTGAGGTAGGGTCTCACTCTAGCCCAGGCTGACCTGGAATTCACTATGTAGTCTCAGCGTGGCCTGGAACTCATGGTGATCCTCCTACCTCTGCCTCACGAGTGCTGGGATTAAAGGTGTGCGCCACCACGCCCGGGTCAAATTTTCCCTTCAGATTGTATTATGAGATTTATTAAGCATGGTTGGTAATGTATTGAGTAGTGGAAGCCTTCATGAGTGCAGAGCCTGCTACTTGTCCAGGGACCACAGTTGGGGATATATGTGACCCCAGAGCCACAGGGGATGAGCTGCCTCTCAACGACAATATCTTCAAGTTCATCTCTATTGCACGTGGGGAAGCCCCATTTCTTTACCATGTGGATCTTCTGGCGGTCAGGAGACTTGAACTTGGCTCTGTGCAGGACCTCGATCACCTGCTCTTTATTCTGCAGCGTGGTGCGGATGGCCATGATGACCTGGCCACTATGCCCTGGGGCTTTCCAAAAGTACCCAGCATGCCTGTCTGGAGCCTAGACTGGGAACAGCATGTGATCAGCAATATGGATACCCACCAGAAAACTGTCTCCAAGGTCCCTCGAGGCATCTGTACAAGCCACAGGTTATGTCATCTCCCAAGGAAGCTGCTGTTGGCAGCCACTGCACACTGGACCACCACGAGGAAAGGAACCCGCTTGGCTTAACCGTCTGTAGACCCAGCCCTCTCTTCAAAATTATTATTTTTTTTTCGAGGTAGGGTCTCACTCTAGCCCAGGCTGACCTGGAACTCACTATGGAGTCTCAGGGTGGCCTCGAACTCATGGCGATCCTCCTACCTCTGCCTCCCGAGTGCTGGGATTAAAGGCGTGTGCCACCACGCCCGGCACTATTTTTTTATTTTTAAATATTGTGCTTATTTTTTAGAGAGAGAGAAAAAAAAAAAGCCAGAAAGAGAGAGAGGCAGAATGAGTATGCCAGGGTCTAGCCATTGCAAGTGAACTCCAGACACATGTGCCTCCTTGTACATCTGGCTTATGTAGGTATTGGGGAATAAAACCTGGGTTCTTAGGCTTTGAAAGCAAGCTCCTTAACTGCTAAGCCATCTCTCCAGCCCGTTAAAGTTAATTTTTAAAGTATAATTGGAGGAGCTGGAGGGATTGTTTAGTGGTTAAGGCGTTTGCCTGCAAAGTCAAGGATCCCAATTTGATTCTCCAGGACACACATGAGCCAGATGCACAAGGTGGTGCATACATCTGGAGTTGATTTACACTGGCTAGAGGCCCTAATGCATCCATTTTCTCTCTCTCAAATAAATAAATAAATATTTTTTTTAAAAAAGGAAAGAAAATATAAAGTATAAATTGGTATAGAGTACTAAGGACTACTAGTAATTCTCTGCAGGAATTAATGATACCCTATCTTTGCTATTCAAAATTAGAGTATTATTCCAGGTCAGCCTGGGCTACAGTGAGACACTACCTCAAAAAAAAAAAAAATTAGGGCTGGAGTCATGGCTTAGCCGTTAAGGTGCTTGCCTGTAAAGCCTAAGAAACCATGTTTGACTCTCTCCAGATCCCATGTAAGGCAGGCACGCAAAGGTGAGGCAACTGCAAGGTCGCACATGACCACTAGGTGGTACAAGTGTCTGGAGTTCGAATGCAGTGGCTGAGGCTTTCTCTCTCTTTCTCTTTCAAAAAAAAAAAAAAGAGTATTAGCATTTCACTCAGTTTTACACAGGAATGATTGATTCATCATTGTGCTGAAAAGTGAAAGTGGCCTGAAGCTTCACAAACACCCAGATAGATTGAATTCTTGTTTTCCAGCAAGCAGGCTTTGTTACTGAAACCTTATTGGTGTTGACCCAGGTTGATCTTTTAGGTTTTTTTTTTTTTTTTGGCTCAGTCTTTCCTTTAAAATATCATTATTACTAGTCATTACTGTCAGCTTGGCACTTTGTTAGCCAGCCATAGCATTTGTGATGCTTATTTGCATTAGTAGGACGTTTGAACCATAATTTTCAAGGAACTAGACTTTAAGATGGATATAGCTTGATTTTCTTTCTCCCTCTTTCTTCTGTGCCTCTTGCTGTTTCTTTTTTTTTTTAATTTTTTTTTGTTTTATTTTTATTTATTTGATAGTGACAGACAGAGTAAGAGGCAGATAGGGAGAGAAGAGAGAGAGAATGGGTGTGCTAGGGCCTCCAGCCTCTGCAAATGAACTCCAGACACTTGAGCCCTCATGTGCATCTGGCTAACGTGGGACCTGGGGAACCGAGCCTCGAACCGGGGTCCTTAGGCTTCACAGGCCAGCGCTTAACCGCTAAGCCATCTCTCCAGCCCCTCTTGCTGTTTCTATGCTATTACAGTGCTAGAGGTCAAACCCAGAGCCTTCATACTAGCTAGGCAAGTGCTCTATGAATAAATTATACCCCTGACTCATTGGCTTGATATATAGTCTTGTAATTTTTTTTTTTTTTTTCCTGAGGTAGTGTCTCATTCTAGCTCAGGCTGACCTGGAATTCACTATGGAGTCTCATGGTGGCCTCGAACACACGGCGTGCCTTCCGAGTGCTGCAGTTAAAGGCATGTGCCATCACGCCTGACCCTATCTCAAAAACAAAAAACAACAACCAAAAAAAGACACACTCCTCTTATGGGAACAATAATGATGATTCTGAAAGGGGGCTCACAAATACTCCTTGACAGTCAATTATAACAAATGTTCTCAGGCTTAAGTCCTTGATTATAAATAACTGTCTATGTCACTGCAGTTCAGTCAGTAGCTCATAACACATAATATGACTCACTAGTACTTTGTTTCTAGAAACTTTGTTCATGCTTCTCTTCCAGCCCTCCCTATATGTTTTGATACATATTTAACATATTTATTAAGCATATTTGAAACATTTGTTTTGTTATTATCTCTTTATGTATTTATTTATTTGTGGTAAGGTCTCACTCTAGCCCAGGCTGATCTGGAATTCACTATGTAGTCTCAGGGTGGTCTCAAACTCACAGCGATCTTCCTACCTCTGTCTCCCGAGTGCTAGGTGCTGGGATTAAAGGTATGTGCCACCACACCTGGCTACTTTTTGTTTGTTTGTTCATTTTGTTGTGGTTTTTTGTTTGTTTGCTTGCTTGCTTTACCTAGGGTCTCACTCTAGCCCACACTTACTTGGAAATCAATCTTTAGCTTCTGGCTGGCCTCAAACTCAGTGGATCCTCTTACCTCTGCCTGCTCAGTGCTGGGATTAAATGCCTGGCTATTGTTTATTTATTTTGGTGTGTGTGATATATGTGTGTCTACTTGCATGTGGCATATGAATGTGTAAATATTCCTGTATGCATTACTGGGTACATAATGGGCTTGATCATTTGATATTTATAAAAGAATAATATGGGCTGGAGAGATGGCTCAGTGGCTATGGTACTTGCCTGCAAAGCCTAACAATCTGGGTTTGATTCCCTAGTACCGACATACAACCAGATGCACAAAGTGGAGCATGCCTCTAGAGTTTGTTTGCTGTGGCTAGAGGCCCTGGTGCACCCATTCTGTCTGTCTGTCTCCTCTCTCTCTCTCTTTATGCTTTCAAATAAATAAATAATTTGAAGAAGAAGAAAAAAAAAAAACAAGTGTTGTACACTCCTTTAATCCCAGCACTCAGGAGGCAAAGGTAGGAAGATCACTGTGAGTTCCAGGCCACCCTGAGACTACATAGTGAATTCCAGGTCAGCCTGGGCTAGAGTGAGACCCTGCCTCAAAAAATCAAAGACAAGCGCTGAAGAGATGCCTTAGTGGTTAAGGGGGTTGGCCTTCAAAGCCAAAAGATCCCAGTTTGACTCTCCAGGACTCATGTAAGCCAGATGCACAAGGGGGCTCATGCATTTGGAGTTCCGTTTGCAGTGGCCGGAGGCCCTGGGGTCCCCATTCTCTCTCTCACTCTCAAATAAATAAATAAAATTTATTGAGAAAATATTTTTAAAAACTCAGGGTCCATTGCAGAAGAGTTGGCGGAAAGAATGTAAGCCAAAGGAAGGGTAGGACTCCTTACAATGTGCTCCTCCAGACACAAAACGGCCTGGATATCCATGACCTCACAGTGCCTGACACTACCTACACAAGACCATCATAAGAAGAGGAAAAGACCATGACATCAAAATAAAAGAGAGACTGATTGAGAGGGGGAGGCCATATGATGAAGTGTGGAGTTTCAAAGGGGAAATTGGGGGGGGGGCGCATTACCGTAGGGTATTGTTTACAATCATGGAAGTTGTCAATAAAAAAATTAAACTAAGTTAAAAGAAAAACAAAAAATGAATTACAGAAAGCTGGAGAGATGGTTCAGTGGTTAAAGGCCTTTGTTTGCAAAGCATGAGTACCTGAGTTCATTTCCCCAATACCCATATAAATCCAGATGCACATGTGGCACATGCCTGTGGAGCTCATTTGCAGTGGCAAGAAGACCTGGCATACCAAATAAGTAATTGAAAAAAAAAAGAAAGAATTATGAGGGGTTGGGGAGATGGCTCAGCAGTGCTTGTCTGCAGAGCCTAACAACCTGAGTTCAATTCCCCAGTACCCACATAAAGTCAGATGCATAAAGTGGCGCACACATCTTGAGTCCATTTTCAGTGTCCATTCTCTCTGTCTTTCTTTTATCTCTCTCTGCTTGTGTATAAATAAATAACTTAATTAATTAAAATAAAATAAATAATTCTGCTGTGTGTGGTGGCACACGCCTTTAATTCTAGCACTCAGGAGGCAGAGGTAGGAGGATTGCTGTTAGTTTGAGGCCAGCTTGAGACTACATAGTGAATTCCAGGTCAGCCTGGCCTGGAGTGAGACTCTACCTCATAAAAACCAAAATAATAATAAATAATAATAATAAAAGGATTCTAAAGCTGAGCTTGATTGTGTATGCCTTTATCCCAGAATTTTGGAGGCTGCGACTTGGGCCAGCCTGGAGCTACAGAGTTAGTTCCAGGTCAGCCTTAGCTAAAGTGAGATACTACCTCGAAACACACACACACACACACACACACACACACAGAGAGAGAGAGAGAGAGAAATAATTCTAAGACAGGAAAACATAATTTTTTATTAATTATTCCTAACACATGATTTTATTTTTATTTATTTATTTGAAAGTGACAAAGAAAGAGGCAGATAGAGAGAGAGAGAATGGGCGCACCAGGGCCTCCAGCCACTCCAGCTGCATGCACCCCTTGTGCATGTGGCTAACATGGGTCCTGGGGAATCAAGCCTCAAACTGTGGTCCTTAGGCTTCACAGGCAAGCGCTTAACCGCTAAGCCGTCTCTCCAGCCCCTAACACGTGAATTTTATTAATAGTTAAGTACATGCTCCACCAAGAACATGTGGGAAATGGGAAATAAGACCAGGGATAAGGGAAAGGAGGTGGGGTTACGGTCCACGATTCACTCAGGCATCATGACATGCTATGCAGGACGTAACTCGCAAAGCAGCATCTACGGATCCCATTGGGCAGGAAGCCCTGTGTAGAGGGTTGGTGTTTTGGATCATACTTCCTGGGCAGAGCTGGATGTTCTAGAACATAACAATACTGGTCTCTACTAGAACACATCCATGGCCAGTGCCGCACAGGGCGGCCCAACGTTCCCTCCAGCACGCGCACCGCTGCGCCTACACGGGAAGAAACAGAAAGCTAAACCCACTTTCTTCATGATTATAAAACGAACACAGTATGGTCTGTCTTCCCACTACGGCGGGGGACGGGGGAGGTCCGGGCATGGGAATAGATGCACCACCCTCTGGCCTGCTACATGTCACTTTTAGGATGTTGGGAGAAAGGAGGGGCTAGGAGGGGTCGAAGGCTGGGTCATCAATTCTCTGTCGTTTGGAAAAAGTCAAGGTAGATGAACACGCCTAAGTCGGGACCTCAGTTGTTGCTGACTGAGAAGGGGTGATGTGGCCTTTCTTCTGTTGAAGAATCAGGTATAATAGGCCCATGATTTTTTTTTTTAATTTTTATTAACATTTTCCATGATTATAAAATATATCCCATGGTAATTCCCTCCCTCCCCACCCCCACACTTTCCCATTTGAAATTCCATTCTCCATCATATTACCTCCCCATTACAATCATTGTAATTACATATATACAATATCAACCTATTAAGTATCCTCCTTCCTTCCTTTCTCTTCCCTTTATGTCTCCTTTTTACCTTACTGGCCTCTGCTACTAAGTATTTTCATTCTCATGCAGAATCCCAGTCATCTGTAGCTAGGAAGGCCCATGATTTTTATCATACTTGGTATTCTGGAGAGAAAGAGAGAGGGAGGGAGGTAAATGTCTTGTGGTTGGAAGCCCTTCATTTTCATTTGATAAAATCTACTGGAATTTTTTTTTCTTAAGGAGTCAATACACAAATACACACACACACACACACACACACACACACACACACACGAGGAAAAATCCGAATGTGGTGGCACGTGCCTTTGATCCCAGCACTCTGAAGGCAGAGGTAGGAGGATTGTTGTGAGTTCAAGGCTACTCTGAGACTACAGAGTGAATTGCAGGTCAGCCAGGGCTCAAGTGAGACCCTACCTAAAAAAATTAAAAAAAAAAGAGGGAAGCTAGTTGATTGCTGACCCCCATTGGCCAAGGTGCTGAAAGCCAGACATGGTGAGGTGATATATGGGTACGAAGTGTTAGTGGGTCCTGTTTGAACAGTCTTCTCAGCTGCTGATTCTGCCTCTGCAGGCAGTGACAGAGCCCAGCAGTTGTAGCAAAGGCAGGAGATTGCCAAAGACAACTTGAGAACCCAGTTTGAGAAACAGAACCTTGTGCTCCGGGCAGGAGCTGGCTGAAGCTGCCCACCCCCTCCCATCCCCCCCCCCCCACTACTTGGGGACCTGACACTGTGATGTCACCTGACCTGGCTGTAACTTTCTCCCTGCCTTGTCCCCAACTGTGACCTGATCACAAGCATTTGGTCCCATGCCTCCATTCCTTCAAGGACGCTCGTAAACGTCCCCAACCACCCCATTCATTGTTACCTCTGGGGTCCGTCCTACTTGTGCATTTATTTATGGACATTGACGTCCAGTCAGAGCTGGGAGCTTGGGACGTCCAATTTAGTTTGCTGCTGGGTTCAATGAAGACTGTCAAAAAAAAAAAAAAAAGCATAACGAGGACGCCAATGAATCTAAGAACGTGGGAGCAGAAGAGTGAGCCTGAGACCTTTGATAAAGGCACAGGGCAGGCAGCCCATGCACTCCATCCAATTCTACTCCCTACAGGATTCCAGGATCCCCCCCCCCCGGGGACTCCCCCTTGCTGGCACCTTACAGTTGGGGGCCACATAACTGCCATCTGACAGCTAAGTGGGTGCCATCCTCTCTGGCCGGCGTGATTGGCTAATGTGTGGTCACGTGACTGGTCAGGCGTCCTAGGTCAGGTTCCAGGGTCAGCAGGATGGGAAAAGGTGGTTTTAGACAGTTGGTGGCCAGCTTGAGAAGGGAAACGACCTTGAAATCACCATCAGGGGACATGCTGCTGCAGGTGCCCATCCTCGCTGCCACGAAGAGGCTCCTTAAGGTGTGTAGCTCAAACTGGCTTCTGCACTGTACCAAAAGAGCCAGGGGCAGTGGAGGTGGTGGAGAGATGGCTTAGCGGTTAAGCATTTGCCTGTGAAGCCTAAGGACCCTGGTTCGAGGCTCGCTTCCCCAGGACCCACCTTAGCCAGATGCACAAGGGGGCGCACACGTCTGGAGTTCGTTTGCAGAGGGTGGAGGCCCTGGCGCGCCTGTTCCCTCTCTCTCTATCTGCCTCTTTTTCTCTCTGTCGCTCTCGAATAAATAAAAATAAGCAAAAAATGTATTAAAAAAAGAAGAGCCTGGGAAGGAAGGGAGAAGCAGTACAGCGATGGGGAGGAACACTGGGAGCCTCCACATGCCTCCCACAGCCTCCCTAGATGGGATACTGCTAAAACACAGGCAATAGATTTGGGGCGAATCTGATGGCGACAAGGAAGACTCGCAATAGAAAAAAAGGATCTGGGAACGTAGTTTGCATCCATGGGATGCTTAGTTCTATAGCAAATCCCAAGGATCTAATCTGGTAGCTGCACAGGGTCAGGAGAGGAAATGATCGGATGAAGCTCATCTTCCTAATGCTTATCAGCCAGAGGAAGGGAGGAGACCTGACTGAGGTCTGCTGGTACTGCCTCGTCTCACTCACTGTTGATCCATTGATCAAAGGAGGCTCCCCGCAGGCCTCTGTCCCACAGCCCGTCTTCTCGCTGTAGATAAGCCGTCCAGGCCAAGCTGAGCTTCCCTCACCGCTTTCCCGGGATGCTCCAGTCAGTCGCCTCTACTTTGGAGTTTCCAGTTAAGGTGCCAGTGCAATGACTCCATGGTACAACGGGGTCAGGCCAGGAGAGAATTGCTGTGACCCAACAGAAACTTTCCCTTTTAAATCACTGGCATTCCTCCAAGCATTGAGGAGCGCAGTCTGTCCCCAGGCAGTGGTGCCATAATTAATGTGTAGCTGCAAGACGTCCCTGATGCCCAATATGCAGCTGAATAGGTGGGGGATTTGGCCAGGCTCATCGCTCCTGTGTGCAGAGGAGGGCTTGGTACTGGCTCTTGGTTTATAGGCTTTGTTCTGCTGGCAAGGTGTCTGGCTACAAGGGCAGTGGTAAGGCTCACCGAGCCACAGGGCTTGGTTGGGCTCTAAGAAGGTTTCTGGGGACTTCTTGGCAGAGTGAAATTGGGACAAGAGAATATATTGCCCTGTTGCTCTTTCTGGAAATGCTCGTGTGTGGGCCTGAGGTTCACTCACAAAGTCTCCAGTTTTGCCCTGTCGACACCTTGGATAGCCCTCCCTTTCAGATGCACCTCAGATCATTTGTTGATAGTGGGAGAAGATGTGTCTGGCTTGACTGCTTTCTTCATACTGTGAATGAAATCCATTACCACAGGCCTGCCCAATTTTCAAATGAAGCGTTCTCAACCCGACTGTGTGCAAGGAAAAGGTCACAAGGGAGTATCTGTCACTGTCTCTGAGGATGATGTTTACTGAAAAATTCAAAGGAAGGTAATTCACCATAAATTTGTTACTTACTGTTGAATCTTAATTATAATTAGCTTCATATTACTATGTATAACTATCTGCTCTCACCTAGACCATGTGGGAAAGCAAAGTGTGGGGATACGTGTCTCCAGGCAAAGTCAGGTTCAGGACATCTCATGTACTGGGTGCTTTGTAAAGGCAGCATGGTACTGGTTCCCTACGCAAAGGCCTCTAAGTATGGATGGACTTTATTTATCAGGGTCGGGGAGAGAATAGGTGCACCAGGGCCTCTAGCCACTGCAAACAAACTCCATACATGCTCTATCTTGTGCATCTGGCTTACTGGGGAATCAAACCTGGGTCCTTAGGCGTCACAGGAAAGCGCCTCAACCGCTAAGCCATCTTTCCAGTCCCTTGGAGTGGTTTATACCTCTTGCTCCAGCACAGGACAGAGGCCTTTTTCCAGGGTTAGTGGAACTTAGGACTGTGGTTCTTTTGCATGGCCCTGCTTACAGCTACCTGGGCAAATGCATGGTCAGTGCTCTACATGATGGGGCCCAAATCCTAGAAGCTTCGGGGAACTCCGAGTCTCCATTTAAAATTCAGAGACTCTCAAGGCATTGTGGTACATGCCTTTAATCTCAGTGCTTGGGAGGCAGAAGGAGAAGGAACACTGTAAGTTCCAAGCGAGGCTGAGCTAGAGTGAAACCCTACTCCTCCCAAAAAATTCAGAGACAAATGCATGTTCTCAGTGATTTTAAAATACACATGGTAGCCAGGTGTGGTGGCGCACACCTTTAATCCCAGCACTTGGGAGGCAGAGGTAGGAGGAATACCAAGAGTTTGAGGCTACCCTGAGACTATATAGTGAATTCCAGGTCAGCCTGGGCTAGAGTGAAACCTTACCTCAAAAAATCAAAAAGAAAAAAAAATCATGTTTGATTGTTATCCTGTTGTGTAGGTACTCCAAGTGGATTCCTTCTGCCCATCTGAAAGCTTGGACCTGGACCCTCATATAAACAACTTCTCTCATCTACCTACAGCCTTGGGTAATCACCACCCTAGTTTCTATTGAAGATTCAGCTTTCTTACACTGCTGATGGAATTCAGCGGGATCAGTCTTTCTAAGTGAGAGACGATGGAGCGGCCTGCTTTCATCCTCCCATAGTGTGTGCATAGGTCTGCACATGACACTGGATCTTAACAATGTATGTAAATAGAATTTGCCAATGGAAAAGCAACCACAGGACTGGAGACATGGCTTAGTGGTTAAGGTGCTTGCTTGCAAAGTCAAAGGATCCAGGTTCGATTCCCTAGGACCCACATAAACCAAATGCACAAGCTGGCACATGTGTCCAGAGTTCGTTTGCAGTGGCTAGAGGCCCTGGCATACCCATTCTCTCTCTCAATCTCTCTCTCTCTCTCTCTCCCCCTCCCCAGCAAATAAATAAATAAAAATATTAAAAACGAAAGAAAGAAAGCCGGGCGTGGTGGTGCACGCCTTTAATCTCAGCACTTGGGAGGCAGAGGTAGGAGGATCACCGTGAGTTCAAGACCACCCTGAGACTCCATAGTGACTTCCAGGTCAGCCTGAGCTAGAGTGAGACCCTACCTCAAAAAACAAAAAACAAAAAAGAGAAAGAAATAGAAGTAACCACAAGGACTTTGGAGGAAAACACATTCAACACTCGGTTTCCCATTACTAATATGCAAGGTGATTTGTGTGTTTAATTAAAATCAAAACCAGGAGCCGAGCATGTGGTACATGCCTTTAATCCCAGCATTGAAGAGGCAGAGGTAGGATAATTGCCATGAGTTCAAGGCCACCCTGAGAGTACATAGTGCTTCCAGGTCAATCTGAGCTAGAGTGAAACCCTACCTTGAAAATACAAACAAACAAAAAATCAAAACTGGGGTCTATTAACCAAACATTCTTATTGTCAAGTTTGAGATTGGAAGCATTCCACAAACTGTGGAAATCTTGACAGATTCCTGCTTATTGACTACTGACCACCATGAACGTTCTTCCCTATGAACCATGGACATTGTATAGATGAAGACAACAGCAAATCCTGCAGTGGCCGCACCTGTCATGACTCCTAAAATGCCACTAGTAGGGTCTTTCCATAGAAAGAAGAAGAGTTGGGTTGGAGAGATGGCTTAGCAGTTAAGGTGTTTGCCTACAAAACCCGAGAATCCAGGTTCAATTCCCCAGTACCCATGTAAAGCCAGATGCACAGCATGTATCTGGAATTCATTTGCCCATTCTCTCTATATATATCTCATAAATAAATAAAATAGGGCTCTTTCCTAGGCAATGGGGTTGTGAACTCTTCCTAGTTGGGTTGGGGTGCCCGAGACAATGAGAAATGCCCAGGAAACCAGTGGCTTCTGCGCCGGCCTTTCTGTCAGGGGATGGATGCATCAACCCTTCTCCCTATGGCTCTCTCTCCTGACTTTACTGTGGCAGTCCAGGTAGCTGGAGATGGGAGGGGAGGAGGAATGAGAAAGGGATTAAAAGGAAGTAACCAGGCTGTTCTAAACAACCCCCACTTAGACCAACTGCCCCTACTTCACAATCCCCAAACTCCAAACACACATACCAAATCTGAGCAGGAAGAGAAAATTCCAGAGGAACTGTGGGAGAGACAAGAGCAGTGACATGGTATGGCAGACTCTCCTATGGACAGTTTTTAACCTGACACTCAATGGTGTTCTGTTAAACAGTACAAACTATAGAGAAGACATTTTCTTTTTTTTTTTTTTTTCTTTTTTTTAAATTATTTTTTAATTATTTGAGAGTGACAGACAGAGAGGAGGAGAGAGAGGAATTGAGAGAGAGAGAGAGAGAATGGGCATGCCAGGGCTTCCAGCTACTGTAAACAAACTCCAGACGCATGTGCCCCTTGTGCATCTGGCTTACATGGGCCCTGAGGAATTGAGCCTGGGTCTTTTGGCTTTGCAGGCACACGCCTTAATTGCTAAGCCATCTCTCCAGCCTCCTCTTGCAGAGTTGAATGATGTCTGGAAAGTGCGTAATAAAAGGAATGGTGAGATGAGCTATCACACCCGACACAGCACACACTCCTGGGGAAGAGAAGGGAAGCCGACTTGCACACAGTTACGTGGGGAATGCTGCCGAGGGTGCACGAGCCTTGCTGTCCCTCAGGACAAAGACGTCGTGGACCGATCACTCCTCCTTGCTGGCTTTGAAGACCCAGACCCACCAGTGAACCAGCTGTGGCATGCAAGGAGGGCACAGAGAAGAAAAGACAGAAATCCTAACGCACCTGCCAAGCAGGCACACGCTTCTCTGGCTGAGAGACTTGACGACAGAATTGGGATGAATCTGATGGAGACAAGGAAAGTTCCCAACAGAAAGGTGACAAGCTACAGCGTAATTTCCCTCCCCCCCACCCCCAATCAAAGGACTGCTTAGTTCTTCGGAAAGCCCAGGGCCTTTCGCGTCATCTATAAACGTGGCAGGCACAGGCGATGGGGAGGAGGAGCGGTCATAGGAAGCTCCTCTTCCCAGCACGTGTCATGAAGGGAGAAGAGTGGACTGGAGATTGCTGGGATCGCCTCTTCTCTGCTCACCGTTGACCTACTGGCCACAGGAGGAGCCCGCAGGTGTCAATACTGCTGCCTGCCGCCTCCGCAGGAGGAGTTCAGATGTCCATTCCCACACGAGCACCCACCCCCAATGCCTCCTCCAGGACTGTTCAAGCCACTCACTTCACGTTGAGGTGTTAAGTTACAGTACCAGGGCCTGTGGCACCAGGGGCCCCGGGGAGATGGCAAAGGTGGGAACTGGATTCCTCTGACTGAACACAATCTGAGCCATAGCACTTGTCGGCTCCTAACGGCTTCTGGGGATTTGGGGCAGAATGAGGACCAGTTAACAAACATATATTCCTCCTTATAGTTCTCAAAAAGCTCTTGAGAAGTCAGGCGTGGTGGTGTACTCCTTTAATCCCAAGACTTGGGAGGCAGAGGTAGGAGGATTTCTGTGAGCTCAAGGCCGCCCTGAGACCACATAGTGAATTCCAGGTCAGCCTGGACTGGAGTGAAACACTATCTTGAAAAAGCTCATGAGGACTGGAGAGATGGCTTAGCAGCAAAGAAACTTGCCTGCAAAGCCTAACAACCCAGGTTCGATTCTACATAAAGCTAGGTGCAGGAAAGTAGCACGTGCATCTGGAGTTCATTTTCAGTGGCTGGAGGCCATGGTATACCCATTCTCTCCTGTTCTCTCTCCTCTCTCTCTCGCCTTGCAAATATATATATATATATATATATATATATATATATATATATATATATGAAGCCAGGCATGGTGGCACACTCCTTTAATCTCAGTACTCTGAAGGCAGAGTTAGGAGGACTGCCATTAGTTTGAGGCCACCCTGAGACTGCATAGTAAATTCCGGGTGAGCCTGGGCTAGAGTGGAACCCTACCTTGAAAAAAAAAAAAAAGTATCAACTAGTTGGTTAAGCCTCTGTTTGTTTTTTACCTTTACAGGCACAACTCTGTTTTTAAAAGGGTGAGTTGACATTGGGACCCACAGGCAGGAACGTATCCTCTGAATGAAGTCCACGGATTTCCTCTAGAAGCTCTTCCCTCCTGTGACCTTCTCGCTGTTTGTTGGGATTTGGCTATTCCGTTCTTCCTGTTGAGTCCAGTCGGCTTTTTGTCACCATCCCCTGTTGGTCCCTCTATCTGCTGTGGGGACAGCAGCAGCTCCCCACGAAGAGCATGCATGTTGGAAGAAGGTATATTCTTGCGTCCACCACAGAGGGAGACGGCAGGCATGGTGATACATTGACCACACTTCTGGCCCGCTTGGCTGTCATGGTCAGGAAGGAGATTCTGAGATAAGGATGGAGCAGGGGAAAGTAAAAATGCTGAGTCACAGGTTCACTTTTTTTTTTTTTGGAAAGAACTAAGGTGGATGAATGTGTAGAGTTTAGCAAAATTTAGACCTCAAGTGTCCCTGACATACAAGAGTTCGCATTGCCCTATTTCTGTTGAAATGCTAGGTATATGGCCATTGTTTTATCACATTTTTTTTTCTGTAAAGAGATATAAGTATCTTATGGGTGGAAAGTCATCTTTTTCATGTGATCCATAGTTTGGGGGTTTGAGCCCTGTGTGGACTGGCTTATTACGTGATGGTGTGTGTTTTCCCCCCTTGCCTCAGCCCACGGATAGGTCACAGTGTTTGGTAATGATGGCCTTTTGGCTGCATTTACGGTTAGCAGCTGTTGACCTAGGCCTATTTCTTCTTTGGAAATGTAGGATGGGGTCCAAAACTTGCCTGATACAATTTTCTTCTGTAGGATGGCCACGTATGCACTGAAAGACTTGACTCCAGTCACCATTTCATAAAATATACCCCAGGCTCTAAATGTCTAGTTTTTTGGCCATCATAACCCTTGGACAGAGGGAAAGATAATGTCCCATGCTCCAAAACTCTCTATCTTCTGTCCTTCAGAAAAGTTTGTACTTAGCCCAAAAACCACAAAGTTTGATGGCCCCCTTTGAGTTTCAACATGTGATCAGGTTTCAGGCCTCCATGGCTCACTCCTAACTGATGGCAGTAATGGAGGCCCCACACAATTTGCCCTAAGAGCTTAGACACTTCCTGCTCCTGGAGGCAACTAGGCCCGTGGACATTGCCCTGGAGAGCCCCTCTGCCTGCAGACTCCGTATTTCCATGCATTGGCCTCTTCCTCTTGATGACCACAGAGAAGTTATGACGTTCCGATGTTGTCATTCCTTCAGCATTTTGTTTTTTTGTACTAAATCAATGAGAACGTTGGTCTTCAGACTTTTCGTACGCTCACAATTTCCCATGACATAGTGATGGGGCAGTTTGTCCCTTGCTAGTCCCCCGATGGGTGCTGTTCGCGCTTTGCACCGTCATCTGCTGGCTGCCATTTCAGTTCATGTGACCCAGGGGTCATGATTCTACTTTCTCAATAATTCTCCTAGGGTGGATACTCAGGGCAGTTAGTACATGTAATGCTTAAAAATTGCTCTGTCTAGAACTAAAAAAAAAAAAAAAAAAAAAAATTTAGAGTAAAAGGAGGAAAAAGGGAAAGCATTAATCAAGCACTGAAATTCAAAGAGAACACTGAGAAATGGCACAGACAAGCTATGCAGTTCTCAGTCCATAGAGCAAGTCCTCACCTCTGTCTGTGTACCTAAGCCTCCACTGATACGAGAGAAACAGGCAAATTGAGGGGAGTCCTTCTAGCATAAAAAAATAAGGTATTTCCTGTCTAAGGCATCTCCAGATGTTCTGTCTTCTTACTAAGCCTTCTGCTCGTCCATGGCGTCCATCCAGTACCTGTGGTTATCTGCCCTCTCACGATGTCTAAGAGCCAGGCCTAGGGTTTCCTAACATTGTGGAAGCTGACTACATGTCTGCTGCCACTCTGCAAGTTAGGTCACAGCTTCTTCTCCAAGATCCTATCTCAGGTAAAGGCTGGGTTAGCATTGTACAATGACCTGTGGTACCATGACATGCCATGAATACTTGGGAACAAGAACATGGACAAAAGCCCCCTCTACAGCCTGGGGAAAGTAGCTTTTGATGTCTATGAGAGACCTGATGCAGGAGAGGCTCTTCAGAGACAAGGGCATGCATGTGAATCATGCAGGCCAGGACACTAAGGGAACACTTTTGGGAATTCCATAACTGGGTAGCACCAAGCAAATTGATGTGCGTTTTTCCAAGTGAAATCCAGGTGAAAGCGTCTGGCTGTTTGGACTCAGGCCATAAAGCCAGGCAAACGAGAGAAACTCCCAGCTCAGGGCCCACAGTACAGGGACACAGCAACAGGACTCCATACTCACTAATGGCTTTGAGAACTCTGTATGGGGCTAAGTGGTGGCTCGGCAATTAAGGTGCTTGCCTGCAAAGCCTAATGACCTGAGTTCAATTCCCCAGTGCATATGTAAAGCCATATGTACAAAGTGGCGCAAGCATCTGGAGCTCATTTGCAGTGGCTAGAGGCCCTGATGTGCCCTCCCTGTATCTCTCTCTGCTTGCAAATAAATAAAAATATAATTTTTTAAATTATGTAAGTTGCCAAGTGTGGTGGTATGTACTTTAATTTCAGCACTTGAAAGTCAGAGGTAGGAGGATTGCTGTGGGTTCAAGGCCAGCCTGAGGCTACATAGTGAATTCCAGGACAGCCTGGGCTAGAGTGAGACCCTACCTCAAAAAAACCAAAAAGTAAATTAAAAAAAAAAAATCAGCCATAGAGGTGTAATGTCTGCTGGTGTCTGCCTAAATGTATATACTATACTCACCAAACTGTCCTGTAAGCACTTCTCTTAATGTTCATACCTATATATTTACGCTACTCTCACATTTGGTAGAAAAGCTTCTCTTTTCAGATGGCAGTGACCTTGGGATGACTCAGAAGGCATCATGGTGCTGAGAAGAAGTGACAAAGGAGTGCTCAGCACTGCAATATCTCTATCACACCTTCCAAGGTTCAGGGTCCATTGCGGAAGAGGTGGCGGAAAGAATGTAAGAGCCCAAGGAAGGGTAGGACTCCTTATAATGTGCTCTTCCAGACACAAAATGCCCTGGATATCCATGACCTCAAAGTACCTGACACTACCTAACACAAGACCAATATAATAGGAGGAAAGGATGATGACATCAAAACAAAAGAGACTAATTGAGAGGGGGAGGTGATATGATAGAGAGTGGAGTTGCAAAGGGGAAAATGTGGGGCGGGAGGTAATTGCTAAGGTTTATTTTCTTATTGTCTATAATAATGGAAGTTGTTAATAAAAATAAAATAAAATTAATAATAACGCATTATGTGCATCCATGTGTTAATGCCAGGGCATCTGTGGCAATGTGGGATCATGGGAGACATAAACCTCGTGAGCCCCGGTCTTTTTCCGTGTGCCGAATCCCTGAAATGTCCCTTCTGCTGCAACTGCTCTAGGAAAGTCCTCAAAACTCAAGATCAATGGTTCTTAGATGTCTACACTGCTAACTAGCCCGCGTACAGCTATTGGCTAGGACATGTGCCGTGGGCAGGTCCTGGGGCACACTGGTGTGTTGACCATCCATATGTCTCAGTGAGCATATTTTTTAAAATTATATTGAGTGAGTATGTTTTGATCTATAGGACTGTCTACCGGCAAGTCCAAAACAAGAAGAGATGTAAGTTTTGTCCACACAAGAAACCACGTTCTCTCCTACATGGGAGTTATAGTTTTCTCTGTTTGAGAGCTTTCAAACATTGAGATTGGTCCAGCTGTTCTGCACTGGGACTACAGGAAGAATGCTGACTCTTTTGAAAACAGGGGCCCTAAATGTTGAAGGAGTGTCCTGCAACTTCTTTCCCCTTGATTAACAAGTTGGTAGCCCATCTGGTACTACACAGTGCAACAAATGCAGGAAAAGAGAGGGTTAGTGGATTTGCAACATGGTTTGGTAGTTGGAAATGGTCAATGGGTTGTTGACAAGGCCCAGAGGAGACAAGGCCAAACGGTGCCATAGCATGGACAAACCGTGGTTTGCAGAATGTTTTGGAGACAATAGAACTATAGTACAGCTGCCAAAGAGAGCTGCTGCCTGTGGGTGTAGTTTTCCCTGGGCTGTGAGCGGTCCAGCTGGAAGGGTGGACTTGAAACTCCAGAGACTGTCGCTGGTTACAGAGGTTGGATGTGAACCCACAGGATTTGATGTTTGCCCTGTTTGCTTTAGATCTTGCATTGGTTCAATCTTTCCTTGAAATGCAATTATTTTGGGGAAGTGTGAATGTTTACTCTATTCCCTAATATTCTTTTGGCTTTACAGATCACAGACAAAAGACCTTGGAATATGGGGAAGACAGAACAGTACTTGCACTGACAAAACTACGGGAACTTTTAAATTTGGACTGAATGCACTGCATTTTACATCATGGATGGTCATCCATTTGTGAGGGTCAAGTGGAGGAATGTGGTAGTTGTCCCCCACATCTATGGGCTCTGAATGCTAGGTTCCTAGCTGGTATCAGTTTGGAAGTTGGAGTCTTGCTGGAGGAGGTCGATCACTGTGGGTGGGCTCATGGGGGTTATGTCCAGCTTCTCCTTGGCAGTGTTGGGCTCACGCTTTGGTGTTCCACCTGCTGTGGCAGAGGCGATTCCAGCCTCTGGTCATACCATCCTTCTCTGTGCCATCCCGAAACTTCCCATCAAGTCTGTCGGCTGCTTTTGTTCAGGTGCTGTGTTCCAGCAATGAGAAGAAAATGATTAATTACAGCACTCCAGCCCGGCTCCACTCTGTTTTATCTATGTTTTTGTGGGGCTTTGGGTTTTTGGAGTAGGCACATGCTCAGTCATCATGGGTTGACTATAGAGGGATGAACACATTAGCTGGAAAGATACTTTTTTTTTTAAATTTTATTTATTTTTTTGAGAGAGATAGACACAGAGAGAAAGACAGATAGAGGGAGAGAGAGAGAATGGGCGCGCCAGGGCCTCCAGCCTCTGCAAATGAACTCCACATGCGTGCACCCCCTTGTGTATCTGGCTAACGTGGGACCTGGGGAACCGAGCCTCGAACCGGGGTCCTTAGGCTTCACAGGCAAGCGCTTAACCACTAAGCCATCTCTCCAGCCCTGGAAAGATACTTTTAAGACATGAAAGTGGAATATATCCTGACCCATGATGTAGTCTCCCAGTAATGTAAAAGGCATGGATAACATCCCCAGGCAGAAATGGTACACCAAGCCAGGTGTGGTGGTGGCACACACCTTTAATCCCAGCACTCGGGAGGCAGAGGTAGGAGGATCATCATGAGTTAGAGGCCACCCTGAGAACACAGAGTGAATTCCAGGTCAGCCTGGGCTAGAGTGAGACCCTACCTTGAAAAAAAAAAAAAAGAAGTTGTACACCATGACAGGCATGGTGGTGCACGCCTTAAATCCCAGCACTCGGGAGGCAGAGTAGGAGGATCGCTGTGAGTTCGAGGCCACCCTGAGACTACATAGTGAATTCTAGGTCAGCCTGGACTACAGTGAAACTCTACCTCAAAAAAAAAAAAAAAAAAAAAAAAAAGGGGAGAAAAAAAATGACTATTGATCAGTGCTGTGGTGGTTTGGTTCAGGTGTCCCCCATAAACTTAGGTGTTCTGTAGCTAGGTTCCCTAGCTGATGGCAATTGGAAATTGAAGCCTCCTGGAGGCAGTATATTGTTGAGGCAGGCTTATGGGAATTATAGCCAGTTTCCCCATGCCAGTGTTTGGCACACTCTCCTGTTGCTATGGTCCATCTTATGTTGGCCAGGAGGTGATGACCACCATTGGCTCATACCACTATTTTCTCTTGCCATCATGGAGCTTCCCCCTCAAGCCTGTAAACCAAAACAAACTTCTCTTTCCCACAAGCTGCTCTTGGTTGGGTGATTTCTACCAGCAATGCAAACCTGACTGCAAGAAGTGCTATGATTTGGGTATGGCTTGAATGTGTCCCCCACCAAACCCGATCTACACCATGTTGAGAAGTAGGCCTGGTACAAGGAAATTAGGGAATGCCGATGTTGCCCTCAGAAGGGATTCATGTGAAGCTGAGCATGGTGGAGCACACCTTTAATCCCACCACTCAGGAGGCAGAGGTAGGAGGATCGCCATGAGTTTGAGGCCACCCTGAGACTACATAGTGAATTCCAGGCCAGCCTGGGCTAGAGCGAGACCCTACCTTGAAAAAAAAAAGAAGGGATTCATGTGGTCTTCATGGAGTCCCAGTTAGTTACTGTAGGAACAAGTTGTTATTTGAAAAAAAAAAAGGGGGGGTCTGGAGAGATGGCTTAGCAGTTAAGGCATTTGCCTGCAAAGCCTAAGGACCCCAGTTCGATTCTCTAGGACCCAAGTAAGCCAGATGCACAAGGGGCACATGCATCTGGAGATTGTTTGCAGTGGCTGGAGGCCCTGGTGCCCCCATTCTCTTTCTCCCTCTCTCCCTCTTTCTCTCTCAAATAAATAAATAAAATATTTTTTTAAAACAGTAAGCTTTGGCCGAGCATGGTGGCATACTCCTTAAATCCTAGTACTTGGGAGGCAGAGGGAGGAGGATCTCTGTGAGTTCGAGGCCACTCTGAGAATACATAGTAAATTGCAGGTCAGACTGGGCCAGAGTGAGACCCCACCTCAAAAAACCAAAAAATAAATAAATAAATAAATAAGTTTTGACTTTGAATCTTTCTGACTTTTTATTTTATTTTTAATTTTTGGTTTTTTGAGGTAGGGTCTCACTCTAGTGCAGACTGACCTGGAATTCACTATGTATTCTCAGGGTGACCTCGAACTCACAGAGATGCTCCTACCTCTGCCTCCCGAGTGCTGGGATTAAAGGAATGTGCCACCACGCCCGGCTCTTTCTGACTTCTTGCTTCACCAAATGATCTCTGCCACACATGCTCCCCTCTGAAGGGATGTACCCGGGCCTCCACCACCAGAGCCAGTGCCATGCTATTTACATTCTCATTGCCGTGACTCGTGGGAGGGAGGGCTCATTTCAGTTTACAGTCTGAGGATACAGTTAACCACGTGGGGGAAGGTGAGAGCAGAAGTGAGAAGCAGCTGGTCACATCGCATCTGCAGTCATGAAGCAGAGATGAATGCTGATGCTTGGCTCCCTTTATCCTTTTTCTTTTTCTGTTTTGTTTTGTTTTTTTTTTAATTTCAAGGTAGAGTCTCTCTCTAGCCCAGGCTGACCTGGAATTCACTATGTTATCTTAGGATCTCAGGGTGACCTCGAACTCAGAGTAATCCACCTATCTCGAGTGCTGGGTCTAAAGGAGTGTGCCACCAAGACCAGCCTTTTTCTTTACAAACTACTGAGTTCTCTGGACTTTGTTATAGCAACAGAAAACAGACCAAGATCCTCTCTCAATAACAAATAAGGGTTGCTGGGTGTGGTTTTATTTGAGAGAGAGGGGGGAGGGGCAGGTAGAGAGAATGGGCACACCAGGACCTCTAGCTGCTGCAAATGAACTCCAGACATGTGAGACACCTTGTGCATCTGGCTTATTTGGGTACTGGGGAATTAAACCTGGGTCCTTTGGCTTTGCCAGCAAGCACCTTAACAGCTAAGCCATCTCTCCAACTTGTTTATAGTTTTTAGTTTTTATTTGCGAGCAGAGAGAAAGAGTGAATGTGGGCACCCCAGGGCCTCTTGCCACTCCAAGCGAACTCCAGATTCATGTGCATCTGGCTTCATCGTGGATGCTGTGCCTTTAATCACTGAAGCATCTTCCAAGCACCTTGTTTTATTTTAAGAAGATAGCACTAAGTTGCCCGTGACCTCACACTTAGGGTCAAGTAACCCTCTTGCCAACAGATGTATGTGCCACTGTTTCCAGCATCATGCCAGTGGGTTTTGTTTGGTTGTTTTTTTTTTTTTTCTGTGAGCAATTTTATTTTTTTATTTACATTTGAGAGTCTATGTCCCCATTATGTTCCAGTCTATGAATGGTTTATACTTGATCTTTATGTAGGTGCCCATAGGAGGAGGTAGGGACATGGAGGGAAAGCCTTATCACGTAGAAAAAGTATAACACAAACCTCTCCATGTTTTCTTTTTTTTCTTATTTAACTTTTATTTATTTATTTATTTATTTATTTATTTATTTATTTATTTATTTATTTATTTATTTTTGAGGTAAGGTCTCACTCTAGCCCATTCTCTCTCTCTCTCTCTGTCCCTTCTTTTGTGTTGGATGGGCTGGGATTGGAAAGGGGCACTTCGGAGCGCAGAGCTGGCTGCCACACCCAGTGGGCAGGAGCAAGGTGTCCTGAGCGGGGGCAGGGAATGTGTCCTCGCGTTGAGTCGTGTTCTTAGATTCAGAGCCACAGGCCAGCGCCACAGACAGACCTCCCCCCGGCTGCAGGACTAAAAATAATAATGAATGTAAGTATTTCCAAATTTTCTGGTCCTGCTTCCAAGTTACTGAGAGTTGTGACGTCACATCCGCCCCTCCGCCTTGGGAACCGGTCTTTGCTGCCCACAGCAAAAAAACATGTAAAAAAAATGTAAAGAACACCGGACGTGGTGGCGCACGCCTTTAATCCCAGCACTCGGGAGGCAGAGGTAGGTGGATCACCATGAGTTCAAGGTCACCCTGAGACTCCATAGTGAATTCCAGGTCAGCCTGGACCAGAGTGAGACCCTACCTCGAAAAACCAAAAAAAAAAAAAAAAAAAAAAAAAGTAAAGAAAAACATGTAAAAAAAAAAAATTGGGCTGGAGAGATGGCTTAGCGGTTAAGCGCTTGCCTGTGAAGCCTAAGGACCCCGGTTCGAGGCCCGGTTCTCCAGGTCCCACGTTAGCCAGATGCACAAGGGGGCGCACGCGTCTGGAGTTCGTTTGCAGTGGCTGATGGCCCTGGCGCGCCCATTCTCTCTCTCTCCCTCTATCTGTCTTTCTCTCTGTGTCTGTCACTCTCAAATAAATAAATAAATAAATAAATAAATAAATAAATAAATAAATAAATAAATAAAAACATGTAAAGAAAAGGAAGTAATGCCTTTTGGGGTCTTTTGAGTTGCCTGGCCAGGCCCTTCCATTTGCAGGAGCCTAGCACCATGGAAAAGACTAGCTTTCCAGGATGGCCAAATAACAGTCTGTTTTGTTTTGTATTCTTCCCCCAGGTAGGGTCTCGCTCTAGCCCAGGCTGACCTGGAATTCACTATGTAGTCTCAGGGTGGCCTCGAACTCTCAGCGATCCTCCCACCTCTGGGATTAAAGGCGTGCGTCACCACACCTGGCCCCCTCACCATTTAAAAAAAAATTTTTTTTTAAGAAACAGTATGGGCACTCTTGCCTCTGCAAGTAAACCCTAGATACACCACTTTGTGCATCTGGCTTTACATAGGTCCTGGGGAATCGAACCTAGGCCACTAGGCTTTGTAAGCAAGTGCCTTTAACCTCTGAGCTATCTCCCAGGCGTCCACACACCTCTTTTTTGAGGTAGGGTTAAGCCACATTGCTCAGGCTGGACTGGTATGCTTGGCTTTAAGTTCTTAAATCAATCCTCCTGCCTAAGCCTCCTCAGAAGCTGGGACTACAGGTATACACCCCATTCTTGACCCTTTCCCACCTTCTGGTCAGAAAAAGAAAAGAAACAGAGGCCAGGCATGGTGGCTTATGCCTATAAACCAGAACTAAAGAGGCTGAGATAAGAGGGTTGTCATGAGTTCAAGGCCAGCTTGGGGTACAGACAGTGTGAATCAGCCTGGGCTAGAATGAGACCTTGCTTAAAAACAAACAAACAAACAAAAAAAAAACAAACAAACAAAAAAAAACAGCTAGGGGATGGAGAAATGGCTTAGCAGTTAAGGCACTTGGTTGCAAAGCCAAAGGACCCAGGTTTGATTCCCAGGATCCATGTAAGTCAGATGCACAAGGGGTGCCCATTCTCTCCCTCTCTCTCTACCTGCCTATTTCTCTCTCTCTCTTTCCCTCTCTCTCAAATAAATAAATAAAAATAAAAAGTATCTAAAAAAAAAAACAACAGTTGGGAATGGTGGTGCACACCTTTACTCCCAGCACTTGGGAGACTGAGGTAGGAGGATTGCTGTGAGTTCAGCCACCCTGAAGCTACAGAGTGAATTTAAGGTCAGCCTGGGCAACAGTGAAACCCTACCTTGAAAAACTTAAATAAATAAACAAAAACAGTAAGAGAGAGAGGAAAACTTCCACTTTTTTTCTTTAAAAAAATTTTTACTGGACATCCATGACCTCACAGTGCCTGACACTGCCTACACAAGACCATCATAAGAGGAGGAAAAGACCATGACATCAAAATAAAAGAGAGACTGAATGAGATGGGGAGGGGATATGATGGAGAGTGGAGTTTCAAAGGGGAAAGTGGGGGGAGGGAGGGAATTACCATGGGATATTGTTTTCAATCATGGAAGTTGTCAATAAAAAAAATATTTAGGTGCAGATTAAAACTACATTGAGATTCCATCTCACTCCTGTCAGATTGGCCACCATCATGAAAACAAATGATCATAAATGTTGGCGGAGATGTGGAAAAAGCGGAACCCTTCTACACTGCTGGTGGGAATGCAATCTGGTCCAGCCATTGTGGAAAACAGTGTGGAGGTTCCTAAAACAGCTAAAGATTGATCTACCATATGACCCAGCTATAGCACTCCTAGGCATATATCCAAAGGACTCATCTCTTTTCCTTAGAAGTATGTGCTCAACCATGTTTATTGCTGCTCAATTTATAATAGCTGGGAAATGGAACCAGCCTAGGTGTCCCTCAACTGATGAGTGGATAATGAAGATGTGGTACATTTATACAATGGAGTTCTACTCAGCGGTAAAGAAAAATGAAGTTATGAAATTTGCAGAAACATGGATGGACCTGGAAAGGATTATACTAAGTGAGGTAACCCAGGCCCAGAAAGCCAAGAGCCACATGTTCTCTCTCATATTTGGATCCTAGCTACAGATGACTGGGCTTCTGCATGAGAATGAACATACTTAGTAGCAGAGGCCAGTAAGTTTAAAAGGAGACATAAAGGGAGGAGAAAGGAAGGGAAGAGGGTACTTAATAGGTTGATATTGTCTATATGTAAGTACAATGATTGAGATGGGGAGGTAATATGATGGAGAATGGAATTTCAAAGGGGAAAGTGTGTGTGGGGGGCAATTACCATGGGATATTTTTTTATAATCATGGAAAATGCTAATAAAAATTTAAAGTAAAATACAGTGACATCACTTTAAAAAATATTTAGGGCTGGAGAAATGGCTTAAGTTAAGGAGTTTGCCTGCAAAGCCAAAGGATCCCGATTCAATTCTCCAGGACCCACGTAAGCCAGTTGCACAAGGTGGAGCACGCATCTGGAGTTCATTTGCAGTGGTTGAAGGCCCTGGAGTGCCCATTCTCTCCCTCTCTCCATCTGTCTATCTATCTACCTATCTCTGTCTTTTTCTCACTCTCAAATAAATAAATAAATAAATAAAATATAGTTTTAAAATATTTTATTTATTTGAGAGAGAGAGAGAAAGTCAGAGAGAGATAATGGGTGTGGCAGGGCCTCTAGCCACTCCAAACATACTCCAGATGCATGTGCTACCATGTACATTTGGGTTACATGGGTGCTGGGGAATCACACCTGGTTCCTTAGGCCTCACAGGCAAGCAACAAGCCATCTCTTCAGCCCCAAACTTACACTTTTAATGGTCATATACTTACATACATACATATATATTTTTTGTTTTCTTTCTGTCTTTCCCTCTCTCTGCCTCTTTCTCTCTCTTTCTCAGATAAATAAATAAAATAAAAAGTTTTTTAAAAGTTATATATTCATATTACATATTATTTAGTGGACTTATTAACTGGCTTGGGAACAATTTTGAATAGGGATATAATTTGAATAATTCTAATGAAGTAGACAGAAATCATTTATTATTTGCATGTGTGTGTGTGCTGGGTATTGAGCCTGTAACCTTACCACTGAGTTGATTTCCAGCCCCTAGATAACCACTTTCTAAAAACTTGGATATAACCAATCTTTCGCTTGGCTTGAAAGGGTCAATTGTCATTAGCATGGAACGTCAGCTATTTGTATGTTTACATAATTATCTCAAAAATGCAAAGCTCGTGTCTTGTCCAAGGGTCCAGTGAAGTTGGACTGCAATCAGGGCAAAGGTCATAGCATGAAAGTAAATATTTGGATTGCTGCTTAAAGCAACTCAGCCAGGTGCAGCCTTCCCAAGAAACAGTCTCCCAAAACTAGCTGTGGAGAGGGAAAGTATTTTAGTTTTATTTTATTTTATTTATTTATTTTTTTGCTTTTGTTTTTTTATTTTTTTGAGGTAGGGTCTTACTCTAGCCCAGGCTGACCTGGAATTCACTATGTAGTCTCAGGGTGGCCTCGAACTCACTGCGATCCTCCTACCTCTGCCTCCTGAGTGCTGGGATTAAAGGCGTGTGCCACCACAGCTGGCTCACTTTATATTAATTTGTTGTTATTGCTGTTGGTTCTTCGAGGCAGGGTCTTGCTCTAGCCCAGGCTGACCTGGAATTCACTATGTAGTCTCGAACTCTCGGCAGTCCTCCTAGCTCTGCCTTCCAAGTGCTGGCTTTGTATTAATTTTAAGGCACTGGCCCCAGGCATCTCTAGCTGATTCCTTTCACATTATTTCACTCAGGACTAATGTTTCAGCTCCCACTGTCTCCGCGCCTCTGAACCAGCTCTCCTAGCGCGTCTCTAGTTCTGTGCCCTCGCCTCACAACATTTTCACTGGGTACACTGGGTCCATATTCCTTTTTTCTTTTTTGGTTTTTCAAGGTAGGGTCTCACTCTAGCCCAGGCTGCCCTGGAATTCACTATGGAGTCTCAGGGTGGCCTCGAACTCACAGCGATCCTCCTACCTCTGCCTCCCAAGTGCTGGGATTAAAGGCGTGTGCCACAACGCCCGGCTTTATATTTTCTTTAGAATCTTTTGATGTAGACTTGCTGACTCACTCCCGTCCCCGCTGCAAGCCAAAAGCCCTGTGGACCAGGTCCCTTCCGTTTCCTGCTCAGCTTATGGGTGCCAGGCCAGGCGTAGGGTGGCCAGCAGTAGGTTTGGGAACCACAGCTACAGGTCAAAAACATCATCACTTGGCTTTTGTTTTAATCTATTTTTAAAAAATTATTTATTTATGTATCTATTTGACAGAGAAAGAGGGAGGAAGGGGGGGAGAGAGAGAGAGAGAGAGAGAGAGAGAGAGTGGGCACACCAGGGCCTCCAGCCACTGCAAACAAACTCCTGATGCATATGCCCCTTGTACATCTGGCTAATGTGGGTCCTGGGGAATTGAACTTGGGTCCTTTGGCTTTGCAGGCAAATGCCTTAACTGCTAAGCCATCCCTCCAGCCCTGTCATTTGGCTTTTGTTGCTTGATCTTTACATTTTTATTTGTTTTTAATTTTTATGACTGGCTTGTCCCTAATTAATGCTGACAGCCCAATTTGTCTTCCGCAGTAACACCGGCTGAGCTAAGCAAACACCATTATTAAGTTTATAATGATGATGTGGTTTTTTATTTCTAAAGATAATCTACTTGAGATGATTTTCTGGAAGCTATTTTCATGTCTACTGGTGAACAAACAGGTTTAGCCAACTTCAAAACTTGGGCTGGTGGCCTGGAGAGATGGCTCAGCAGTAAAAGGCACTTGCTTGCAAAGCCTGCAAGCCCGGTTTGATTCCCCACTACCCACCTAAAGCCAGATGTACAAAGTGGCTGAGGAGTCTGAAGTTCATTTGCGTTGGCAGAGGGTCCTGGCATGACCATTCATTCTTCCTCCTTTCTTGCTCTTAACTGAATACATTTTTTAAGCCCACATGTTGTTGCTTTAATCTCAACACTCAGGAGTCAGATGTAGGAGGATCCACATGAGTTCAGTGCCAGCCTGGGACTGCAGATTGAGTGCCAGGTCAGCTTGGGCTACAGTGAGATCCCACCTCAAAACCAAAAGCAACAACAAAAAACTTGGTGGGGGAGGGCTGGAGAGATGGCTTAGTGGTTAAGGCATTTGCCTGCAAAGCCAAAGGACCTAGGATCAATTCCCCAGGACCCACGTTAGCCAGCTGCACAAGGGGGCACACATGTCTGGAGTTTGTTTGCAGTGGCTGGAGGCCCTGGTGCACCCATTCTCACATACTCTGTCTCTCTCTTTCTGTCCTTTTCTGTCTCTAATAAATAAATAATCAGAAAAAAAAAACAACTTGTTGAGCTAGAGTATAGCTCAGTGGTACAGTACTTGACTAGCATGTGCGAGGCCCTAGGTTCAATTCCCTGCAGGGCAAAACAAAACAAGAACTAACAACACAAAACAACCACAAAAACCCACCGAAGCTAGGCATGGTGGCACATGCCTTTACTCCTGTACTCGGAGGATCACCATGAGTTTCAGGCCAGTCTGGACCTATACAGTGAATAACAAATCAGCTTGGGGCTCCTTGAAAAACCAAAAAAAAAGAAGAGAGAGAGAGAGAGAGAGTTTTGGGGCTGGAGAGATGGCTCAGCAGTAAAGGAGCTTGCCCGCAAAGCCTAACAACCTGGGTTCGATTCCCCAGTACCCAAATAGAGACACGCAAAGTGGTGCGGGACCTGGAGTTCTTTAGCAGTGGCTGGAAGCCCTGGTGCACTCATCCTGTGTCTGTCTCTCCTCTCTATCTCTCTCTGCTTGCAAATAAATAAAGTATTTTAAATTTTAAAAAGAAATGAGTTCTCTTGGGGAAGGGGGTGATATTTTCTTTCGTGGTGTAGCCACTGGCAAGTTGCTCATGCTCTGGGAAACAACCCTCTACCCATGTTCATGCAGGCTACCCTAGCTAAACTCAGTGGGTCACCAAAATAGATAGACAAATAGATACATGCACACGTAGGGATCAAAGTAGGAAGGGGACTGGTTTGGAAGAAGGGCTTCAGTGGCAATGGGAGGGGGATGAGAGAATATAATATGGGGTTGTATGTGATCAAAATACATTATACACATGTATAATTTTTTTTTCTTTTTTTAAAAATTTATTTATTTATTTATTTATTTGAGAGTGACAGACACAGAGAGAAAGACAGATAGAGGGAGAGAGAGAGAATGGGCGCGCCAGGGCTTCCAGCCTCCGCAAACGAACTCCAGATGCGTGCGCCCCCTTGTGCATCTGGCTAACGTGGGACCTGGGGAACCGAGCCTCGAACCAGGGTCCTTAGGCTTCACAGGCAAGCGCTTAGCCGCTAAGCTATCTCTCCAGCCCCACATGTATAATTTAATTTAATAACTCAGCACTCGGAAGGCAGAGGTAGGAGGATCGCCCTGAGTTCAAGGCCACCCTGAGACTACATGGTTCATTCCAGGTCAGCCTGGGCTAGAGTGAGACTCTACCTCAAAAAAGCAAAATAAAATACACTAATTAGTAAAAACACAAAGGTTGGTAAAATTGTGAAGCACCTATAATCTCTACATTTGGGTCAGAAATTCACAATCATCCTTGGCTATATATTCAGTTCAATGCCAGCATGGACTACATAAGACCTTTGTCTCAGAAAATACAAAACCAATGGCTGGGACTAGAGGGATTGCTTAGTGGTTAAGGCACTTGCCTGCAAAGCCAAAAGGCCCAGGTTCTTCCCCAGGATCCACGTAGGCCAGATGCACAAGGTGGTGCATGCATCTGGAGTTTGTTGCAGCGGCTGAAAACCTTGGCATGCCCATTCTCTCTCTCTCTTTCAAATAAATAAAATGTATTAGATAAAATCAGAGGCTGGAGAGATGGATCAGCAGCTAAAGTGCTTGCACATAGGGTCTATCGAACTGGGTTCCATTCCCCAGTACCCACATATAGCCAGATACACAAAAGTGGAACATCCATTTGGAATTGTTTGCAGTGGCTGGAGGCCCTGGCATTCCATACTTTCTCTCTGTCTCTCACTCTCTGTCTCTCTGTATCTCTCTGTTTGCAAATAAATAAATATTTTTTAAAAAGTGCTGGGCATGGTGGTGTTTGATTTGTTTTTTCTGAGGTAGAGTCTCACTCTGGCCCAGGCTGACCTGGAATTTACCATGTGGTCTCAGGGTGGCCTCAAACTCACAGTGATCCTCCTACCTCTGCCTCCCAAGTGTTGGGATTAAAGGCGTGTGCCACCATGCCTGGCTCTCATTTTTTTTTTCTTGAGGTAGGGTCTCACTCTAACCCAGATTGACCTGGAAGTCACTCTGTAGCCCAGGCTTGCCTCAAACTTACGGCAATCCTCCTACTTCAGCCTCCCAAATGCTGACATAAAAGGTGTGATACCACAAATGGCTCTCCCTCCTTCCCTCCCTCCATTTTTCCCTCCCTCTTTTCCTCTCTCCTTTCCTTTTTTATTGGGGATGCAACCCAGGGCCCTGCACATGTTAGGCAGCTGGTTCACACTCAGCTACAATCCTCGGCCCAGGAAGGGGACTGCAGCAGAATCTGCATGCAATCCTGCAGTATTAAGTTCTCATCTTGAAAAGAGGCCGAAGCCGGGCGTGGTGGCGCACGTCTCTAATCCCAGCACTCAGGAAGCAGAGGTAGGAGTATCGCCGTGAGTTCGAGGTCACCTGAGACTACGTAGGGAATTCCAAGTCAGCCTGGGCTAGAGTGAGACCCTACCTTGGAAAAGCAAACGAAAAAAAAAAAAAAAGAGAGAGAGAGAGAGAGAGAGAGAAAAGAGGCCGATGTCAAGGAATAGTCTTCCAGGAAACAGCGACACTACCGAAGTAACTAAGGGATTCATCATGGAATATGGTCTACAAGAACATTCTTGCAGCATGTAATCCTCATGTTCTCGGATTTATAACCCTTATCCAGAGGGTTTCTAAGAAAATCCTGGATATCCACCAGTAATTACGTGAACACTAGTAGACCATTTCCACCTCCCGGTGGCAGCTGGGTGGCTGAGTCACATGCCGGGCACTTTCCACAGACTCTTTCTCACGGTTTAACTTGTGCCCTGCGGCAATAACAGCCCTCGGAGTCCCCTTGAATATTAACAACACTGCCAGGCTTACTGGTCCCAGGCAAGCTTTATACAGGGGAGAGCTGAATATCTTGCACATGTGGTAATGAACATTTCCCTCACCTGCCTGTCCCTCCACCCTCAGCCTCCTCTTCAATACGTAGAGAGAATGCACAGGCATGAATACAAAGTTAAAACGGGTATAAATCGGCCAGGCGTGGTGGCGCACGTCTTTAATCCCAGCGCTCGGGATGCAGAGGTAGGAGGATTGCCGTGAGTTCGAGGCCAGCTGAGAATACAGAGTGCATTCTAGGTCAGCCTGGGCTAAAGTGAGACACTACCTCAGAAATTAAAAAAAAAAAAATAAAAAACAGGTATAAATAATTTTCAGGCCTCTCCATTTGCTAATGGGGAAAATGAGAATGTTGTGTAACCTGACATCTCAGCTGTGGGCTTCGGGTCAAAGCCCCACACGCACACTGCTATAATCAGCACCTCGTTGCCCGGGTGACCAGCCAATCAGACACGGTTTCCCGAGGAAGGTCTTACAGAGTCCGCAGCATCCACAACAGCCAAAGGAGCCGGCTGCCTCTGACAGATCCAAGCAGAGACATACCACAAGCCGCGAGGACCACCAGAGCTCAAACTGCCTCTTCGCATCTTTGGTCTGGAATTCGGATCCACCCCATTGACACACCCTCCTCTAGCAGGAATCTGCCACCAAGAGGCTCCTGTAGGAAGTTTCATCACAAATATCTGAGTCTGGCTGAAGAGATGGCTTAGCGGTTTAGCGCTTGCCTGTTAAACCTAAGGACCCCGGTTCGAGGCTCGGTTCCCCAGGTCCCACGTTAGCCAGATGCACAAGGGGGCTCACGCGTCTGGAGTTCGTTTGCAGTGGCTGGAGGCCCTGGTGTACCCATTTTCCCTCTCTCTCTCTCTCTCTCTCTCTCTCTCTCTCTCTCTCTCTGCCTCTTTCTCTCTCTGTCTGTTGCTCTCAAATAAATAAACAAAAATAAACAAAATTTTTTAAAAAAAGAAATGCTCTCTCCTTTAAAAATAAAATAAACAACAACAAAAACCCCCCTGAGTCTGGGCTGGAGAGATGGCTTAGTGGTTAAGGTGCTTGCCTGCGAAGCCGAAGGACCCATGTTCTATCTCTCTCCAGATTCCAGGTAAGGCAATTGCACAAAGGTGAGGCAGTCCAAGGTAGCACATGCCTACTAGGTGGCACAAGCTTCTGGAGTTTGATTGCACTGGCTGAGGCCCTGGTGTGCCAATACTCTTTCTCTCTCTCTCTCTCTCGCTGTTTCTCTGTCTCTAAAATTTATTTTAAAATGAGTTTATAGGGAGAAACCTTCAAACTCCCACACAAAAATACACACAGAGGTCCAGTTTCAAATAGGACTCATTAATCCCAGCACTTGGGAGGCAGAGGTAGGAGGATCATTGTGAGTTCAAAGCCAGCCTGGAACTAGAGTGAATTTCAGGTCAGTGTGGATTACAGTAAGACTCTACCTTGAAAAAAAACTGAAAACAAAACAAAACAAAAAACAAAAACCTCTGGCTGTAGAGATGGTTTAGCTGTTAGGCACTTGCCTGTGAAGACTAAAGACCTTGTTTCAAGTCTCAATTCCCCAGTAACCACAATAGCCAGATGCACATGCATGCATCTGGAGTTTGTTTGCAGTGGCTGGAGGCCCTGGCATGCCCATTCTCTCTCTCTTTCTCTAGCTACCTCTTTCTCTGTCTGTTGCTCTCAACTAAATCAAAACAAAACAAAAAACTTCAAATATACCTGGTGTGGTGGTGCATGCCTTTCATCTCAGCACTTGGGAGGCAGAGGTAGGAGGATCGCCATGAGTTTGAGGCCACCCTGAGACTACAGAATGAATTCCAGGTCAGTCTGGGCTAGACTGAGACCTGACCTCAAAAAAAAAATTGAGGTATATGTGTAGTAAACAGCATTAATTTTAGATGTTTAACAAGATACAGCACCCAGAAGTCTAACTTATGCCCTTCCCAGACAATAACCTTCTCAAAGGAAACTCTTACTCTGAAATTTGTCATTATAGATTTCTTCTTTCTTTCTCTTTCCTTTATTTATTTACTTGAGAGAGTCAGAGAGAGAGAAAGAGGCAGACAGACATAGAGAAAGAGAGAAAATGATCATGCCAGGGTCTCTTACCATTGCAAACTCCAGACGCATGTGCCACCCTATACATTTGGCTTTATGTGGGCATTGAGGAATTGAACTCAGGTCCTTAGGCTTTGCAGGCAAGTGCCTAAACCACTGAGCCATCTCTCCAGCCCTTTCTCTTTTTTAAAAAAATTTTTTGGTCTATTTTTATTTATTTATTTGAGAGCGACAGAGAGAGAAAGAGGCAGAGAGAGAGAGAATGAGCATGCCAGGGCCTCCAGCTACTGCAAACAAACTCCAGACGCATGCACCCCCTTATGCATCTGGCTAACGTGGTTCCTGGGGAATTAAGCCTCGAACTGGGGTCCTTAGGCTTCACAGGCAAGCGCTTAACCTCTATGCCACCTCTCCAGCCCTTTATTCTTTTCTTTCTTTCTTTTTTTATTTCTTTCTTTCTTTTTTTTTTTTTTTTTTTCTTTTTCGAGGTAGGGTTTCACTCTAGCTCAGGTTGTGTTGGAATTAACTATGTACCCTCAAGGTGGCCTTGAACTCACAGTGATTCTCCTGCCTCCACGCCTGGCTTTTTTTTTTATTTTAAATAGGATCTTTTGTAGTCATCCTCATGTTGCTGGAATAAACTTCCAGACACAGTTTAATGGGAGAAATGGGTTTGTTTCAAGCTTCCAGATTCAGGGGACGATTCATAGGTGGCAGAAGAAGCTATCTCCCTTTCACAGATCCAAGAGAGAAAAACTACAACGAACAAAACACCAGCGCACACACCAAAAACATCAAGCAGCAGGGACCCCAGCACTCTTTTACACCTTTGGGCTGGAATTCTAATGTGCCCCAGTGACACCTCCTCCAGCCAGGCAGCTGGAGATCCAAGTTATAAATTTTAATAAAACACCTGAGTGTGCTGGGCGTGGTGGCGCACTCCTTTAATCCCAGCACTCGGGAGGCAGAGGTAGGAGGATCAGTTCAAGACCACCTTGAGACTATGTAGTGAATTTTTTTTTTTTTTTTTTTTTTTGAGGTAGGGTCTCACTCTAGCCCAGGCTGACCTGGAATTCACTATGAGTCTCAGGGTGCTGGGATTAAAGGCATGTGCCACCATGCCCAGCTTCCTTTTTTTTTTCTTTTCTTTTGCCACCAGACTTCTTTTGCTTTGTTTTGAGATATTCTTATGTCATTCCCAGGTTGCTTTAAGCTCCTGATTTTTCTTCCTTTGCCTTCCAAATACTGGGAGGAAGAGCCAGACCTGGCTTCAGAAAACCTTGTTAACCCACTTCCCCAGCATGGTTCCAACCACTGGCCGCTAGGTTCTCTAAACTTGCTACTGCCAGAGGGAAAATGACCTCTTGGGAGAGTTAAATAACTTTTATTTTTCAAGGTAGGTTCTCCTCTAACCCAGACTGGGATTAAAGACATGTGCCACTTTGCCTGGTTTAACTTTAAAAAAAAAAAAAAAATTATTTGAGAGAGAGAGAATCAGAGAGGAGAGAGGAGAGAGGATCCATGTACTGGGGCCTTTAGCCACTGCAAACGAACTCCACATGCACATACCACTTTGTGCATCTGGCTTACATGGGGTTTGGTGAATTGAACTTGGGTCCTTAGGCTTCACAGGCAAGCACCTTAACCGCCAAGCCATCTCTCCAGCCCTTACAACGCAACCTTCCAGACACAAAATGGCCTTGATATTCATGACCTTGCAGTGCCTGAAATTACCTACACCAGACCTTCATTATAGGAGGAGAGTATGATGACATGAAAATAAGAGACAGCTAATGTTGCTAGAAAATTTTCAGTGCCAGGGATGGGATACCTTCCAGTGAATTGTTGGCCAGGGAGTTCCTGGATGCCCCCAAAACATTATAGGCCATTGCCGAAGCCCTTGGTTTCCCACAAGGAATAGATGGTAAGACCTTATTGCTGAAGACTCCACATACTTGGGCTGCAAGGACACTGAGAAATCCTGCTGGAAATGAGCTGATAACCTCCTCCATGTAGACCAGCTGACAGAAAGCTGGAAGAAGCCATTCTGCATGCAGCTCAATGGAAGAAAAAGAAATCATCAATGACGATACTCAACAGTGGACATTGCAAGCCTTATATTTGGCCAGCCAGGCCAAATGAGCCAATGGGTGCAATAGTGGCATGTCTGCCATGGTGGAAACCAACTGCCCTCTAATTGGACTGGAGGCCCACTCCATGGGAGGTAATACATCCCTGATACTGAAAACTTAAAACAGGGGTAGTCATGAGCCCTAGGGGTAAAACGTCTGCTGCTGTCTGGCTAAATGTATATACTATGCTTATCAAACTGCCTAGTAAGCACTTCTCTTAATGTTCATACCCTTATATTAATGATACTTTCACTTTTGGTAGAGAATCTTCTCTTTTCAGATGGCAGTGACCTTGGGATGATTCAGAAAGCATCATGGTGCTGGAAAGAAGTGATTGGAGTGCTCAGTACTATAATATCTCTATCACACCTTCCAAGGCTCCGGGTCTAATGCAGAAGCGGTGGCGGAAAGAATGTAAGAGCCAAGGGAAGGGTAGGACTCCTTACAACGTGCTCCCTCCAGACACAAAATGATCTGGGTATCCATGACCTCGTAGTGCCTGATGCTATCTACACAAGACCATCATAATTGGAGGAAAAGATGATGACATCAAAATAAAAGAGAGACTGATTGAGATGGGGAGGAGATATGATGGAGAATGGATTTTCAAAGGGGAAAGTGGGAGGGAGGGAGGATATTACCATGGATACTTTTTATAATCACGGAAGTTGTTAATAAAATTTTGAAAATAAAAAGAGAGAGAGCTGAATTGTAGGGAAAAATGAAGAGTGGCTGGGTGTAGTGGTGCATGTCTTTAATCCTAGCACTCGGGAGGCAGAGGTAGGAGGATCACTGTGAGTTTGAGGCCACCCTGAGACTACATAGTGAATTCCAGATCAGCCTGGACTAGAGTGAGATCCTACCATTAAAAAAAAAAAAAAGTACAGGGAGTTGGGCGTGGTGGCGCACGCCTTTCATCCCAGCACCCAGGAGGCAGAGGTAGGAGGATCGCAATGAGTTCGAGGCCACCCTGAGACTACAGAGTGAATTTCAGGTCAGCCTGAGCTAGAGTGAGACCCTACCTTGAAAAACCAAAAAAAAAAAAAAAAAAAAAAAAGCACAGGGAAGTGCTTTTTCTTCTGAATCTCACAATTTACAACCAAATGTGGTTATTTATTATAAGTTGAATTATGTCCTGCAGAGAGATGTTGAAATCCTAATTCCCTCAAAAAGGAATGCTGAGGCTTGGGTGCATCTCAGGGGACCATGTGTATAGCACACCTGAGGCCCAGGGTTCTGCTTATGGTGCCAAACTCCCAAAACATGTTGAATTTCTAATCTCTAGTCTCTTGGGCTATTGCCTTATTTGGAAATAGGGTCCTCAAAGATGTCACCAGTTAAGATAAAGTCATACGAGACTCTGAGCTAATCCAGTATGACTGGTGTCTATAAAATATGGCCAAGCCGGGCGTGGTGGCGCACTAGGGAGGCAGAGGTAGGAGGATCGCCGTGAGTTCAAGGCTACCCTGAGACTACATAGTGAATTCCAGGTCAGCCTGAGCCAGAGTAAGACCCTACCTCGAAAAACCAAAATAAATAAATAAATAAATAAATAAATAAATAAATAAATAAATAAAATAAAATATGGCCAAGAAGACATAGGAAACGATATGAGGTTGGAGAATTGGAGAAATGGATCTATAAGCCAATAGATGTAAAGGTCACAGCAAAGGGATAGAAGATGGGTCAGCACCACAGCAGTTACTTAGCTTGCATGAGGCCTGAGGTACAATTTGCAGAGGCCCCGCTCTCCCGCCCCTCAAACTGTCAGCCACTGGAAAGCAAAAGAAGCAGGAAAGTTCCTTCTAGGTTTAGAATGGACATAATGGCGCTTGCAACTTGACTGGCTTTTAGCTTCCCTAACAGTGAGAAAATAATTTCCAGCTGTTTTAGCCCATTTTGTTAAAGCAGCCCTATGAAACAGAGTGGCCTTGACTTTGACTTTTAAAAAATATTTTTATTTATTTGAAAGAGACACACAGAAATAGGCAGAGAGAGAGAGAATAGGCATGCCAGGGCCTCCAGCCACTGCAAACGAACTTGAGACATGTGCACTGCCTTGTGCATCTGGCTTATGTGGGTCCTGGGGAGTCAAACCTGTGTCCTTTGGCTTTGCAGGCAAGCTCCTTAACTCCTAAGCCATCTCTCCAGCCCCTTGACTTTTTTTTAAGCCCTGGCTGGCCTGTAACTCACTATGTAGCTCAGGCTATCTTTTAACTTAGGCCGCTCCCTCTGCCTCTGCCTCCCAAGGGCTGGAATCCTGGACTTGCTCCCCCACACCTGGCCTGAGTTTTAATTCTTGACAATGATAGGAGAGGGAAAACAGTCACGAGAATATGGTGACCTGCAGGTTTCCTATGACTTTCCAGTTTCCTTAGCTCAGGCTGACCTGGAATTCACTATGTATTCTCAGGGTGGTCTTGAACTCACAGCGATCCCCCTTCTTCTGAGTGCTGGGATTAAAGGCATGCACCACCACACTCCAGCTTTAAAATATTTTTTTAAACTTATATTTGAGAGAGAGAGCGGAAGGAAGAGAGAGAGAGAAGGGGTACACCAGGGCGTCTAGCCACTGCAAACAAACTCCAGATGCATGAACCACCTTGTGCATCTGGCTCACATGGGACCTGGAGAATCAAACCTGAGTCCTTAGGCTTCACAGGCAAATGCTTTAACTGCTAAGCCATCTCTCCAGACAGTTTCTTTTCTGACAAGGAAAATGTTTTCAACACCATGCCCAGTGAACACAGGAATGTTTGAAAAACAAGCAATAAAGAACACAAAACAAGGGGACTTCCGGTTAAAATGGCAGCTTAGGTACCACGCCAAAGCAGCCTAGTGGGGTGGGGAAGACCAAAAAACGCAGCAAAATACACACTTTACTAAAAAGTGAGGTGTATAGGAAATTGAAGCAGCAGCGGAGAAGTAGGAGAGATCCAGAGCATCCAGAGCCCGCACAGGCGGGAAAAGCGGCCCCTGGCAGCTCCGCCAACCGCTGCGGCCGCGCAAAGAAAGCCGCCAAGCTCGGCTCGAGCCGCAGGAAAAGCCAGGTGCGGGCGCTTCCCTCACACCGCGCTCTCCGCAACTCGGGAAACGTGAGGGGAGAGCGGCAGCGAGCAGCGGAGGGAGGAGCAGACCGCGAGGTAGAAGAACGCGTGGAGCAGCGAGACAACCAGAGCAGTCGCGGCTCCCTCCCCTCCCCCACCGCCTGAGCCCAGCTCCGGCGAACAGAGCAGCGGCCCGGGACCCGGCCACGCCAACTTGGGCTGACAGCGGGACCCAAGCAGGAGCAGAGTTCGGCAGCAACTTCAGCGGCTCCAGCACCAGTACCAGCGGCCCTAGCAGCGTCAGATCCTGCAGCGGCAGCTTCAGCAGCAGCTTCAACAGCAGCAGTAGCAATTCCAGCAGCAGGGGTGCCAATCTGCAGGGCCACAGTTGTCAGGCTCAGTTTGCCCAGCAGGAAAAGGCAGTGCCCAGCTCCAGAAATCAGAACAGTGGCCCAACGACCCAACCAGCAACTTGACTAAGACCAAAATCATCCAAAAATGTAACTGGGATTGCACCAGGAAGGGGTCTCACTTAGTCACAAGCTGACTTGGATCCCTCAACAGACCAGAATACCTACCCTTATATACATACCTGGTGCTATTTTTGATTGAATGTGTACAGTGTTTAGTTAAATTTTAGAATCTACCTGTATTTTGTTCCACTCAGCCTACTTGAATACTCCCATAGCAGGCAAACTCAACCTAACACATTAAGCTCCTACCCTGAAGATATATAACATCAGATCAATTGATATAGCTAAGAATACCCAGCTAGCTAGAAAATCCAAGCATTAACTTAATCCAAGATGCAAAAATATATAACACAAGAAACACTAAAGAGCAAGACAATATAAATCCACCTCAAAGTATTAATGCATCAGAAATGACCTCCAGTGAAAACGAGTGAGAGGAAATGCCTGAGAAAGATTTCAAAAGAATGATTATGAATATGTTCAAAGAAGTCAAAGAACAAATCAAAGGAGTCAAAGAGGAAATCAAAGGAATCAAAGATGCCACAGGACACCAATTTAATGAAATAAAGAAGGCAATACAAGACATAAATAAGGAAATAGAAATAATAAAGAAAAACCAGTCAGAATTACTAGCAATGAAGAACACAGTTAATGAAATAAAAAACTCTGTAGAAAATCTCACCAGTAGAATGGATGAAGGAGAGGACAGAATAGCTAAGCTAGAAGACCAGGTGGCAGAAAATGTTAATAAAAATTTGAAAAGATAAAATATATATATATATTTAGAAAAAAGGAACACAGAACAATAAGTAATTGATATTTTAATAAACTATGTAGTAACAATTTTTTTAAAAAAATCAGTGTTAAAGCATTGGTTTTCAAAAATTAAGTTACAAGTGTAAGAAAACAGAGCTTCACAAGGATGTTTCTAACATTTAATTTTAATGCTAACCTAACTTTTTACAACATACAAAGGGACAGCATTTTACTCTTTCTTTCTGGTTTTTTGAGATCGGGTCTCATTCTGGCCCAGGCGGACCTGGAGGTCATTATGTAGTCTGAGGCTAGCCTAGAACTCATGGAGATCCTCCCACCTCTGCCTCCAGAGTGCTGGGACTAAAGGTGTGCGCCCCCACACTCCAGTTTGCACTTTTTTTTTTTTTTTTTTTGAGACACACTCTCATGTACCTCAAGCTGGCTTTGAACTCTCTGTATAGCTGAAGATGACCTGGAATTTCCGATCCTGTTGGGATTATAGTGTGTGCCAACATGCCTAGTTTTTTTTATTATTATTTTTCTTTTTTAATGCAGTGCTGGGGGTCGAACTCAGGGCCTTGTGCATGCTGTGTACGCAGTGCAGGAACTGAGCCCCCGCCCCAGCCTGCGAGGGGGGCTTCATGAAATCAACTCTCTGTGACGCATCCACTTCCGCAGCTAAGGCACAATCACTAGTGCCCAGTTTACAACGTGCCAGGCTCTGCTCTGCACGCTTGACAAACACGAACACTAACTGCGCGATGCGGTAGGCACTACTTGAGCTGAATTCTGCAGAAGAAGAAACGGGCACGGGAAGATTAAGCAACTTGCCCCGGATCACAGAGCTTGATAACGCGGATCTGGGATTCAAGCCCCTTCCAGGGGAAGAAATAAATCCTTTTAAGAAGAGTCTTCTGGAATTTTTCTTAGGAAGAGAAGTTTGTCCCAGAGCATCCCTGAGAACCGGCCTGAGGAAGGGGAAAAAAACAACACCCCTTGCTCATCACCCGAGGACGGGTGCTCTTAAGGCAGCGCTTTTTCTTTTTTTTTTGGTGGGGGAGGTGTTGAGGTAGGGTCTCACTCTAGCCCAGGCTGAACTGGAATTCCCTATGTAGTCTCAGGGTGGCCTTGAACTCATGGCGATCTTCCTGTCTTTGCCTCCTGAGTGCTGGGGTTAAAGGTGTGTTCCACCACGTCTGGCTCTTTTGGGTTTTCCGAGGTTGGGTCTCACTCCAACTCAGGCTGACCTGAAATTCACTATGTAGGCTCAAGTGGCCTTGAACTCACAGAGATCCTTCCATCTCTGTCTCCCAAGAGCTGGGATTAAAGATGTGTGCCACAGTGCCCGGCTTAAGGCGGCACATCTTAATGAGACAAAGATGAAACTGCAAGTAGGCACAGGAGTCTTCCATCTCAGTAAATGCCTTTAACTGGTATGCAGTTGTTTTGAACCGCCTAAGTAAAATCATATTGTTTAACCCTGCAGACAGTTAAACCAAGTAGAAGCTGATTCAGGAAGCACCTGTTTCTCTACTTCAGGAACTAGTGTAAAAAAAGACAGTAAATAAATAGCAAATTGGCTATAAAAATAGTTTCAGTAACCTTGTATATCCCAATTCATTATTTTATCATATTCCTGAATTCTTTGCTTTATGTGAGAAAGTTTATTCTTGAGGTATTCACAGCGTTCCTTTTTTTCCAGAAATGAAGGATCCTGTTAAAAATAAAAATAAAATAAAACAGCCATTATTTCAGCATCTGGTTTTCCCACTGACAGAACATAAACATATGCTATCACACAGGAAAGGCCCTATGCAACAGAATTTTCTCAAGATTCAAAGCCTGTATGATTAGAATAACAATTAAACCCTCTATTTTGAAAATTAGTCTTATGTTTTAGGTTCACAGCAAAATCAAGTGGGCCATACAAAAAGCATGTTTGTAATAGTTAACTATAGAAAATATTAATAAGGGTCTCTCCAAGATGGATGTGGTGGCACACACCTTTAATCCCAGTAGGAATGTTCAAGGCCACCTTAAGATTACATAGTGAATTCCAGGTCAGCTAGAGTGAAACCATACCTTGAAACACGCCCCCCCAAAAAAAATATATATGTAGACAAACTTTTTTGGGACTGGAGAAATGGCCAAACAGTAAAAAGCATTTGCTTGCAAAAACTAGCTGGGGGCTGGAGAGATGGCTTAGCGGTTAAGCGCTTGCCTGTGAAGCCTAAGGACCCCGGTTCGAGGCTCGGTTCCCCAGGTCCCACGTTAGCCAGATGCACAAGGGGGCGCACACGTCTGGAATTCGTTTGCAGAGGCTGGAAGCCTGGCGCGACCATTCTCTCTCTCTATCTGTCTTTCTCTCTGTGTCTGTCGCTCTCAAATAAACAAACAAACAAATAAATAAATAAAATAAAAAAACTCGCTGGCCCAGGATCAATTCCTCTGCCACCCACATAAAGCCAGGTAAGAATGTATTTGTAGTTCCAACAGACCCTACATGCCCATAAATACACCTACATGCAAGTAAATAAATAAAAAGCTAAATGTGGGCTAGAGAGATGGCTTAGTGGTTAAACGCTTGCCTGTGAAGCCTGAGGACCCCAGTTCGAGGCTCAATTCTCCAGAACCCATGTTAGCCAGATGCACAAGGGGGGGTGCACGCATCTGGAGTTCGTTTGCAGTGGTTGGAGGCCCTGGCACGCCCATTTTCTCTCTCTCTCTATCTGCCTCTTTCTCACTCTGTCGCTCTCAAATCAATAAATAAAAATGAATAAAAAGCTAAATGCTAAAAAAATAAAATACCCAAAGCGCAAGAGTAATGATACTAGCGATTTTACTATAGTATACTATAATTGCTCTAATTTATTTATTTATTTATTTATTTTGGTTTTTCGAGGTAGGGTCTCACTCTGGTCCAGGCTGACCTGGAATTCACTATGTAGTCTCAGGGTGGCCTCAAACTCTCGGCGATCCTCCTACCTCTGCCTCCCAAGTGCTGGGATTAAAGGTGTGTGCCACCACACCTGGCTAAAACATATATCTTTTTTTTTTTAATTTTTATTGTTTTATGTTGTTAAAAATATTTTTCACAAAAGCATTCTTTTTTGTTTATTTTTATTTATTTGAGAGAGGCAGATAGATAGAGAATGGGCATGCCAGGCCCTCCAGCCACTGCAAACGAACTCCAGATGCATGTGCCACTTTGTGCATCTGATTTACATGGGTTCTGGGGATTTGAACCTAGGTCCTTTGATTTTGCAGGCAAGTGCCTTAACCGCTAAGCCATCTCCCCAGCTCTAATTTATTTTATTTTACTTTATTTTTTTAATTTTTTTTTTCTTTTTAATTTGAGAGCAACAGACACAGAGAGAAAGACAGATAGAGGGAGAGAGAGAGAGAGAATGGGCGTGCCAGGGCTTCCAGCCTTTGCAAACGAACTCCAGATGTGTGCGCCCCCTTGTGCATCTGGCTAACGTGGGACCTGGGGAACCGAGCCTCGAACCGGGGTCCTTAGGCTTCACAGGCAAGCGGTTAACCGCTAAGCCATCTCCCCAGCTCTAATTTATTTTTTTAATTTGTGTTTGTGTGTGGACACATTAGGGCCTCTTGTTGCTGAACACCACCTGCCATTTTTTAAAAAATATTTATTTATTTATTTGCAAAAAAGAGAGGGAGAATGGGTGCACCAGGGCTGCAAAGAAACTCTAGATGTATGCACCACTGCAGATGGCTTTGTGTAGGTACTGAGGAATTGCACCTTGGTCATTAGGCTTTGCAGGCAAGCACTTCAACCACTAAGCTAGGTCAGCCTGAGCTAGAAAGACCAGAAGAAAAAAAATCTAAATTCTGTCAATTATCAGCTGATAAGAACATTTTGAAGAAAATTATTGTACTCACATTCTTTTTTTTCTTAAATTCTTCATGGATTCTTGAAATTCTTTCATGTTCCTAAAAATAATATATTTTTATTTATGTTAAGGCATTTGGATTTACTCAAATTATGTCTCAAAATACACTTGCAATTAAAGCATCTTTTTTTTTTGGTTTTTCGAGGTAGGGTCTCACTCTAGCTCAGGCTAACCTGGAATTCACTATATAGTCTCAGGGTGGCCTTGAACTCATGGTGATCTTCCTACCCCTGTCTCTCAAGCTCTGGGACTAAAGGCGTGCACCACCACGCTTGGCAGAAAGCAATGTTTTCTTGCAAGGCATATTATATGCCTGTAATCCTGGCACATGGGAGACTATGGCGGAGGATCACCTTGAGTTCAAGGCTGGCCTGAGCTATAGAGGGAGACCCTGTGTCAAACACCATCAAGTAGGGCTGGAGAGATGGCTTAGCGGTTAAGCGCTTGCCTGTGAAGCCTAAGGACCCCAGTTCGAGGCTTGGTTCCCCAGGTCCCACGTTAGCCAGATCCACAAGGGGGCACACGCGTCTGGAGTTCGTTTGCAGAGGCTGGAAGCCCTGGCGCGCCCATTCTCTCTCTTCCTCTATCTGTCTTTCTCTCTATGTCTGTCGCTCTCAAATAAATAAATAAATAAATAATTAAAAAAAAAAAAAAACATCAAGTAGGGCTGGAGAGACGGCTTACCAGTTAAAGTGCTTGCCTGTGAAGCCTAAGGACCCAGGTTCGATTCCCCAGTACTCATAAGCCAGATGCACATGGTGATGCATGCGTTTATAGTTTATTTACAGTAGCTAGGACCCTGGTGCACCCATTCTTTATCTATCTGCCTTTCTCTCTCTCAAATAAATAAATAAAATATACTTTAAAAAAGAACTTCTAAAAAAACAAAGCAGGCAAACAAACCCTCCTACACAAAGCTATAATGAAAACACTGCCCCAATTTTAATTCACTGGACAAATACTGGAATATGCAGTACGTACTGGGTGCTGGTGCCCAGGAGTAAACAAGGAAGGTCCTGCCTGCATGAGCCCAGCCTGAGTCCTGGTGCCATCACTGGCCACCCGTGTGAGCCTGGGTAAGCTGTCTGTCCTCAGAGGCACTTTCCTGACTGGTAACGTGGAGACAGTGCAAGCGCTTCACATGGTTGTCAGGAGGTTCATTTGTTTGAAGTTACAAAGGGCCCTGAACTTAACAGCCATGTCATCAGCTACAGCATCATTTTCTTCCTCTTTGTTCACTTTCATGTAATCATGTGTCATGTGTAGAGATTAAGATGCTGGAGCTATTTAACTTTTTTTTTTTTTTTACTAGTTTTGTGAGGTAGTCCCAGGGTGGTCTTGAACTCATGGTAATCCAACCTACCTCTACCTCCCAAGTGCTGGGAATAAAGGCCTGCATCACCATACCTGGCTCACTATTTAACTTCAATTTATTTTTTGTTTTTTATTTTTTTGGTTTTTCGAGGTAGGGTCTCACTCTAGCCCAGGCTGCCCTGGATTTCACTATGGAGTGTCAGGGTGGCCTTGAACTCACGGCGATCCTCCTACCTCTGCCTCCCAAGTGCTGGGTTTAAAGGCATGTGCCACCACGCCAGGCTTAACTTCAAATTTTTTAAAAAACTTATTTGCAAGCAGAGAGATACAGAGAGAGAGATGGGCGCATCAGGGCCTCTACCCACTACAGATGAACTCGAGATGCACGCACCGCTCTGTGCGTCTGGCCTATGTGGGTACTGGGAAATTGAACTCAGGTGGTTAGGCTTGGCAGGCAAGTGCCTTAATTGCTGAGCCATCTTTCTAGACCCTATTAAAAAATTGAAAATCGGGCTGGAGAGATGGCTTAGCAGTTAAGTACTTCCCTGTGAAGTCTAAGGACCCTGGTTCAAGGCTTGATTCCCCAGGACCCACGTTAGCCAGATGCACAAGGGGGCGCACATGACTGGAGTTCGTTTGCAGTGGCTGGAGGCCCTGGCATGCCCATTCTCTCTCTCTCTCTCTCCCCACACCCTCTTTTTTTCTCTGTTGCTCTCAAATAAATAAAAGTAAACCAAAAATTTTTTTTTTAAATTGAAAACAGCTGATATAAGGTTCCTTCTAATTCCATTCTAAATTTTATAGTAAATATAAAGTTTGTTAAAGGGGTCAACCTCTCCAAAGGGAACAGATGACCAGAGCAATGCCTTCATGCACCCGTGTGAACCTATGTGCATGGACTGGCAGACACTGTACAGACACTTGGTAGTAAAACATACAATCATCTACACTAATTGAAAGCTTCGCCTAAGAACATTTCCCATCACTTGCCCACATCCTCCCCTTAGTATATTTCAGCTCATCAATATGCTCTGTGCACTGAAAACCCGAGTTTCATTTGTGTCAAGGTCACTGGACAGCGGTGAGAGGCAATCCTGGTCATTCAGCTGGAATGGGCTAGAACATGACCTGGGCCAGGGGAGATGGCTATTGGGTAGGTCACTATGCCAGACATGCAGAGAGAGTGCCGGACAGCCTCCTGGAGACTGTCACAGGCACTCAACCTTAGAGCTGGGGTGGACCAGAGAGAGGGATTAATGGTGGCAGTATTCCTGTTTTCCTGGCTCAGGAAAGTCTTGTGATTGTTTTATTTTGGAAGGGTACACAAACACTTGCAAGAGGACCTCCCAGTGGGCCCATAGGCTTTGACACGCCTCCTTTTTTCCTGGGAGGCCTGGCTGGAGAGTGAGTGAGCCTCTCAGATCACTGTCCAGGCAAAGCTCAGATGGTGCCTATGAGAAGTCAACTCATGTGAGTCAACTGATACTTCTACTTTAGATAAGGACTGATAATACCCGTCCGTGGGCCTGTCATGTTGGTTACTTGCTTGTTATGTCCCATTCAAGATCAGAGTCCAAGGTCGGGGTGCGGTCCTTGGCTCCCCACTGTAACTATGACCCTGGTCCCCTCCAACTGCAGACTGCATGCTAGAGCCCTTGCCACACTTGCCAGGGCTTTTAGCGTCAACCAGCTGCTCTTCCCAAACTGTGCTGATCCACTTTCCGGGGCCTATTTGTTCTTTTCCATACTGCATTTATTTATTTTGAGACAGGACCTCACTATCGGACCATGGCCTGGAATTCTTGGGCTCAGATAATCCTCCTGCCTCGGCCTCCTGAGTAGCTGGGACCACAGGCGTGTGCCACAACACTTGGCTCATGCCGTGCTCTTCCGAGCACCTCCGTACTTGCTGTGGTGGCTTGAGTCAGACGTCCCCCATAAACTCGTGTGTTTTGAGTGCTTGGTCCCCAACTGGTGGCAGTTTTGGAGGGGGGAGCCTTGCTGAAGGTATGTTACTAGGGGTGGTCTCAGGGGTGTTATAGCCAGCTCCCCCTTGTCAGAGCCCAGCTCACTCTCTTGCTGTGGCAGAAATGCCCAGTCTCTGCTTGTGCCATGCTTTCCCCTGCCATCATGAAGCCAAAATGAAACCCTTCCTCCCATCAGCTGCTTTTGGTCGGGGGCTTTGTCCTGACAGCGTGAAGGCAACTGCATGACTTGGTAGCCATTCTTGGAGCTGGGGCCCTTGACTGCTGTTTGAATGAGCCAATACGACCCTCCACTCTCACTGTCGCTGGATTTCTCCTGCTCCTGGTACAAGGGTGCGTGTGTTTGTTAAACGACTCCATTGCTTTGCAATTCTGAAAATGCCACTACTGTTCAAATCTGACATAGATAGCTCATAATTATGAGTGATTTGAAGACATGTAGGTGTGATAAACAGATCCCTAACTAATGTGGATTCTCTGGAAAAATTTATATATGTGTTTGTATTTGGATGTACAAATTCTTTTGACATTTATTATTTAAGAAACTGGCCAGGGCCAGGCGTGGCGGCGCACGCCTTTAATCCCAGCACTCGGGAGGCAAAGGTAGGAGGATTGCCATGAGTTCGAGGCTACCCTGAGACTATAGAGTTAATTCCAGGTCAGCCTCGACCAGAGTGAGACCCTACCTTGAAAAAACCAAAACAAATAAAATAAAATAAACTGGCCAGGGGCTGGAGAGATGGCTTAGCAGTTAAGCGCTTGCCTGTGAAGCCTAAGAACCCTGGTTCGAGGCTCAATTCCCCAGGACACATGTTAGCCAGATGAATAAGGGGGCACACAAGGCTGGAGTTTGTTTGTAGTGGCTGGAGGCCCTGGCACGCCCATTCTCTATCTCTCATCTGCCTCTTTCTCTCTCTGTCTGCTGCTCTCAAATAAATAAATAAAAATCAACAACAACAAAAAAAAAATTAAAAAAAAGAAGCTGGCCAGGCATGGTGGAGCATGCCTTTAATTCCAGCATTCTGGAGGCTGAGGTGAAAGGATGCTGTGAGTTTGAGGTCAGACTGAGACTACATAATGAATTCCAGGTCAACCAGGGCTAGAGTGACACCCTACCTTGAAAAACAAACAAACAAACAAACAAAAAAACCAAAGAAGCTTCATGACTCTTAAAAATGGAAATGAGGGGCTGGAGAGATGGCTTAATGGTTAAGGAGCTTGCCTACAAAGCCTAAGGACCCAGGTTCGATTCTCCAGGTCCCACGTAAGCCAGATGCACGAGGTGGCACATGTGTCTGGAGTTCGATTGTAGTGGCTAGAGACCCACTGTACCCATTCTCTCTCTCTCTCCATATATATATCCCTCCCTCTCTCTGTCTCTAATAAATAAATTTTTAAAAATACTTTAAAAAATGAAAACTGGAAATGAGGGGCTGGAGAGATTGTTTACTGGTTAAGGTACTTGCCTGCAAAGCCTAAGGATCTAGGTTCGATTTCCCAGAACCCATGTAAGAGAGATGCACATGTTGGCACATGCATCTGGAGTTGATATGCAGTGGCTGAGGCCCTAGTGCACCCATTGTCCCTTTCTCTAATAAAAAAAAAAAAAAAAAATTTAAAAAATGGAAGCTGGGCATGGTGGCACATGCCTTTAATCCCAGCACTCAAGAAGCAGAGGTAGGAGGATTGCCATGAATTTGAGGCCTCCCTGAGACTACATAGTTAATTCCAGGTCAGCCTGGACCAGAGTGAGACTCTACTGTGAAAAACCCAAAAAAAAAAAAAAGTGATACTATAAATATATTAAAAATGATATTCTGTTACACAAAAGAATTAATAAGCTGGGTGTGGTGGCACACACCTTTAATGCCAGCGCTCAGGAAACAGAGGCAAGATGATTGACATGAGTTCAAGGCCACACTGAGACTACATAGTGGACTCCAGGTAAGCCTGGGCTAGAGTGAGACTCTACCTTGAAAAAACTGATTCTTGTTACAATATAGATGATCCTTGAAGATGTTCAGCTAAGTTAAAGAAGCCGTAAAGGACTGCACTGGACTTAACACAAGGTGTTCACAGAAGGCAAATTGGGAGACAGAAAATAGAGAGTGGCTCTCAGTGGTTGGGGGAGTGACTGCTAATGGGTCCGGGGCTCCTTTGTAGGGGGGTGAAAATGTCCTGGCGCTGGCTGTATCCCTGTGACCAGTGCACAGATCCACTAAGACAGGCTCGTAAAATGGATGGACTTACGGCTATCTTAAGCTTAAGAACAAATTACATTTGATTAGAAAAGCCACTGATTATGAGGTAGCCTCACTTCAAAAATTCAAAATTATAGAATGAAACAAGAACACTTCAGAGAACGCTTCCTTCCAACCCCGTCACTCGGGCCTTCCTCCTCGCTTCCCTCCGTGTCCCCGCCGCCTCCGCTTAGCTTCAGCTCTGCTCTCATCCTCCCCGCCGCAGTGTGGAAACTCTTGACTCCCAATAACCACTCCTCAAATTATCCTACTTTTTATTGTTTCTGAGGCAGGGTCTCAGGCTAGCCCAGGCTGAGCTGGAACTCACTCTATCGTCTCAGCCTGGCCTCAAACTCACAGTGATTCCCCTTACCTCTCTGCCTTCCGAGTGCTGGGATTAAAGACGTGCGCCACCACGCCTGGCAAATTATCCTACTTTGAAGGAGCCACCTGCCTACTTCAGGGCCCCGACTTGGCATAAAGGCTTGTCAGATTTGGATACCGCTTGATAATTGGAATAAGCTTGGTAGCACAATGGTAGAGTGCCCACCACAAATGAGGCCTGAATTTGATCTCCAGTACCCAGTGGGTGGGAGAGAAATGGGTAAAAGATTAAAATAAACTATGTCACTTGTGTTGTTTTGCATTCTTCTGTAATGCTGAGAGAAAATCTAGAGCCTTATGCACACTAAGGAAGTGTTCTACTGCCTGGAAATGGAATTATGTGTGTGCACACACGTGTGCGTGTTGGTATGTGCATGCCATGGCATGCGTGTGCAGGTAAGAGGACAATTTTCGGACACTGGTCCTGTCTGCCTTCCGTCTTGTTTGAATATATAGTTCTTCTTCACTGCAAGGCCAGCCAGGCTAGCTGGTCTGCAAGCTTCTGGGCCGTTCTCCTGCCTCCCCCTCCCCATCAATGCCATGGCTTCCAGCTTTGAAGTGGGACCTGGGGTCTGAACTTGGGTACTCAGGTTTGATTAGTAAGCGCTTTATCCACTGAGCCATCTCTCCAGCCCAGATGGTAATCTTTTTTTTTTTTTTTAAATATATTTTATTTATTTATTTGAGAGAGAGGGAGAATGGGCATGTCAGGGCCTCCAACCACTGCAAACGAACTCCCGATGCATGCGCCCCCTTGTGCATCTGGCTTACGTGGGTCCTGGAGCATCGACCCGGGATCCTTTGGCTTTGCAGGCAAACATCTTAACCGCTAAGCCATCTCTCCAGCCCCAGCATGGTGATCTTGACTAGTCACCTTGAGGATAGCCGATGCTTTCTTTGACACAGACAGCAGACAGAGGCGCTCAGTAATCCTAACTCACCCTCTACACGTCAGCGCCCCTCTCGGGCAGCTATGGTACTGACCTGGCGACTGTCGCAGTGATGTGGCAATCTGCTCATCACTGCGTCCAACTCATCCAGCTTCCTCAGGACAGCCTGCACCTCGGCAGACAGCTCTTTGTATTCTGAAAACTGGTCTTGGAACACGGCTTTATAGCGCTCTCGCTCGTCATCTGTCTGAATTGCAGGGTATTTTCTGAGAGGGAAACGAAAAAAAAAAGTTCTAACTTTTCTCCTGCCAATGCAGCTCTGTGGTACAGTGCTTGTGTGGCATGCCCAAGGCCCTGGGTTCCAGCCCCAACAGGGAAAAATATAACTAAGCTAAATAGGAAATCAGTGGGTCCTCATTGACCAGATGTAATGGACCTTTTTTTTTTTTTTTAAACATGTTACCTTGGATACCAAGCAACTACCCACATAAATGACTGTAAGTATGGCACTGCCTCAGAGACAAGCAGGAAAATGAAGGCACACTTGGGGGTCCTTCGAGAGTTCAGATACTCACGCCACATAGTCAGGCATCACGATGGGCTTAGGAATGTGGCCTGCCGGGATGTGTTCACTCAGCAGTTCAGGTTTCATGCTTGTAGTTCTTAGTTCTTGGAAATGAATGTCGTGGTCTCTCTGTCTGTCACTGGTCACCACTTCATACTACAAGTAAGTAAGGAGAAATGGAGAGAAGTATGTACACAGGAGCCAGGGCAAAGCCACCTGAGCTATTCTTAGGAGAGAAAGTGTGGAGGGGAAGAGAGAAGAAAAGAAGCAGTTACCAGCATTTTACTTCAGCATTGCATGTTAGATGAAAAGGTCTCCTTAATGTTTCTATAAGAGCTAAACAGAAGCACATTTGGGACACAGCAGTACCAACAGGCAAAAATACCTTGTAGCCCCAATCAGGTAAATGTCAAAAAAAATGGATTATGGGCTACAGAGATGGTTTAGTGGTTGCCTGCAAAGCCTAAGGACCTAGGTTCAATTCACTAGGACCCACATAAGCCAGATGCCCAAGGTGGCACATGCGTCTGGAGTCTGTTTGCAGTGGCTGGAGGCATGCCCCATTCTCTCTCCTTCCCCCTCTCTGACTCTTTCTCTCAAATAAATAAATAAAAATAAATATTTTTTAAAATGACAGCAGAAAGTTGGGATGCATCATTTGAAAATAGCATTGTGAAGAGGAAGGAAATGAGTTCCACTGTTTTCACTATCAGAAAGGGAAACGGGCCAGGTGTGGTTTCATAGGCCTTTAATCCCAGCAGAGGGAGGAAGATCAACCTGAATGTGAGGCCCGCCTTGAACTCCAGAGTGAATTCCAGGTCAGCCTGAGCTAGAGTGAAACCCCACCTCGAAAAACCAAAAATAAATTTTAAAAAAATTTGCAAAGGAAAGAGAAAGCAAACAAATCCGCCGGAGGGAAAGAAGCCTTTCTGCAGGGTGGGGCAGTGCGCCCTTGAACCCCAGCACTAGAGGCAGGGGGGCGACAAGCTTGAGGCCGGCGCAGGCTACGCAGCGAGCCCTCGTCTCAAACAAAACAAACTCCATAACACAGCAACGTGACACAGAACAAAACAAGAGTGAGCCCTTTCCGATCCTGATCCTGGCTTTACACGCGAGGAGGAGCTGCTGGGAAACCGGCGGAGGATGGGAGCAATGTCTGAACTCACAGCCTGCGTGTTCCTCACCTGGGGTTCTGGAAAGACATTACATATTCAGAAAAGGGAAAGGGGACGCATGATGAGGTGGCCCACAGAAGAATCAGGGGACAGGCCTCCAACAAGGCCAGCCAGGGCTGGAACGGGGGGGGGGGGGGCGGGGGGGGGACTGGGAGCCCGAGAGGAGTCCTCCCTAGAACCAGCAGGCTCAACTCTGGTGCCCAGAACTCCAACCAAGTTGTGAGGTTGGCCATGCCAGAGAAGGGATTCTATTCAGTGCAGGGGGGGGGGTTCAGAGGGGCTCACAAGACAACTGGAAAAGCCACAGCGAAACCCCACAAGTATCTGGTTCAGTGATACTTTTGCTCTGCGAGGCTGGGGATTGAACCCAGAGTTTTGTTGTGTTGTTTTGATTTTTTTTTTTTTAAATTGGTTTTTTGAGGTAGGGTCTCACTCTAGCCCAGGCAATTCACTCTGTGTTCTCAGGGTGGCCTTGAACTCATGGCGATCCTTCTACTTCTGTCTCCCGAGTGCTGGGATTAAAGGTGTGCGCCACCATGCCCGGCTTGATTTTTTTTTTTTTGTTTATTTTTATTTTCATTTATTTATTTGAAAGTGACAGACATCGAGAGAAAGAGGCAGATAAAGAGAGAGAGAGAATGGGCGCGCCAGGGCCTCCAGCCACTGCGAACAAACTCCAGATGCATGCGCCCCCTTGTGCATCTGGCTAATGTGAGTCCTGGGGAATCAAGCCTCGAACCGGGGTCCTTGGGCTTCACAGGCAAGCGCTTAACCGCTAAGCCATCTCTCCAGCCCTGACTTGCTTTTTTTAAGGCAGGGTCTCATTTCAGCCCAGGGTGACCTGGAACTCACTGTACAGCTCAGGCTGGCCTAGGCTTCACAGAGGTGGTCCTACCTCAGCCTCCTCAGGGCTGGGATTGAAGGTGTGTGCCACCATGTCTGGGCTGAACCCAGGGTTTTGAACATGCTAGGCAAGTGCTCGACCACTGAGCTACACCCCACAGCCTGACGCTTGAAACGAATCTGAGGACAGCTGTTTGCTTAAATGTGTATTATTCCTATCCCAAAGTACCCTGAAGATCTGGAAACAAGTTTGTGAGGAAACAGAGCAGGCAATGCCCTGGCTAGAGGAAAAACAGACCCTGCTTGGGAACATGATTCACTGGGGCAGTAACCGACCTCTTCCCCTCCACTAATGCCTTAAACTTTCAAAAACTGTGCAAGCAAAGAACAAAACAGGATTTTGAAATCTTGCTCTCCATCTTGCCAGGGCGGCTTTGTTGAAGTCCTTTGTTTTCTAACTTCCCGGCTTTGAGGCTGGCTGGCCTTGATGGTTAACATTAGCTCCTTCTAAAAGCCACCTAAATAGCCACTTGGACTAGTAGAGGTCACTAAACCAGCCCGAGGGGAAGGTTATGGAGAGGAGAAGAAGCTCCCTTCCCTTGAGCTAGGTGGGAAGAGGCCCAGATGGGGCCAGAGAGCAAGAAAACCCCAGCGGGGGCAGAATGAGGAAATAGTGAGCGAGGTAGTATTTTCGTTTCTTGCTCATTGTTGGGACAAAATGCCCAACCAGAAACAACCGCAGGAAGGAGAGAGTTTCTTTTGGCTTCTAGTTCTAGAGGGTAGAGTCCACCATGGCAGGGGTGGGGGGGAGCGTCACGGGAGCTGGCAGCCAGCCTGGCGTCATCACAGGAACAAGAAGGACGTAGAGGCAGGCGCGGTGGCACATGCCCTTAATCCCAGCGTTCGGGAGGCAGAGGTAGGGGAAACCATTGTGAGTTCGAGGCCATCCTGAGACGATATAGTGAATTCCAGGTCAGCTTGGGCTAGGGCGAAACCCAACCTCGATAAGACAATCAAACAAACAAAAAAAGCGGGAAGGAGAGAGAGTGATGAACTCGGGGTGCCGCTGGCCAGCCATCTCCTTTTCATGGTCTGGGAGCCCAACCCACAGGACACTGCTGACCAGTGAGGGTGGGACCTCCCACCTCAACGAATCTAATCTAGAAAAATCCCTCACAGACAGGAACAGGGATTTGTTTCCATGGTGATTCTCAATCCTGGAAAATCGTCAGGCAGAGATGAACCATCACAGCTATTTTGGCGAACACGTTTGCCCCCTTCCCCCCCCCCCCCCGAGGTAGGGTCTCACTCTATCCCAGGCTGACCTGGAATTTACTCTGTAGTCTCAGGGTGACCTTGAACTCACGGTGATCCTCCTACCTCTGCCTCCTGAGTGCCGGGATTAGAGTGCTGGGATTAAAGGCGTGCGCCACCACGCCCGCCTTCGCTTCTTCATGTGAATGGGACTTCAAATAGGGTTAGTTTTGAAAATGAATCATGAAACTTTTTTTTTTTTGGCTTAAATAAATAGCGCCCATCTCTAAAGATTAGAAGTTGAGTTCCGTGTGCTGGCTGAGGAAGCCTCTACAGAGCCAATCTGGACCTCGAACAACAGAACCAGGATCTAACTGAGATGTCTGGACCGGACCAGAGGAACGAATTCAGCCCTGGCAGTCACATTGGATGAAAGAGTGATAACAATTTTCCTGTTTCTTAAAAGTATTTTATTTATGAGAGAGACAGAATGGGCGTGCCAGGGCCTCTAGCCACTGTGAACGAACTCCAGACACATGTGCCACCTTGTGCATCTGACTTATTGACTTACTAGGAAATTGAACCCGGGTCCTTAGGCTTTGCAGGCAAGTGCTTTAACCACTAAGCAATCTCTCTAACCTCATAATTATTTTTCGACACTAAAAAAATGCTAGGTAACAGGTGTGGGGGCTCACGCTTATAATCATAACACATGGAAATCCGAGGCAGGAAGAGTACCATAAGTTTGAGGTTAGTCTAATCTACATACTGATCTCCAGGCCAGCCAGGGTTACATAGGGAAATCCTGCCCCAACAAACATTTCCATTTTTTTGGTTGTTTTTCTTCTAGGTAGAATCTCACTCTAGCTCAGGGTGAGTTCTCTGGAACTCTCTATGTAGTCCCAAGTTGGCCTTGAACTCATAACAATCCTCCTACCTCAGCCTCCAGAGTGCTGGGAAATTAAAGGCATGACCCACCACACTATGCCTAATTTAAAAAAAAATGTTTGTATGTATGTGTGTGTGTGTGTGTGTGTGTGTGTATGTATGTATGTATGTATGTATTTAGCTGGGCGAGGTGGTACGTGCCTGTATGTATGTATGTATGTATGTATTTAGCTGGGCGAGGTGGTACGTGCCTGTATGTATGTATGTATGTATGTATTTATTTAGCTGGGCGAGGTGGTACGTGCCTTTAATCCCAGCACTCAGGAGTCAGAGGTTGGAGGATCACTGTAGTGTGAAGCCATCTTGAGACTATATTGTGAATTCTGTAAGTCAGCCTGGGCTAGAGTAAGACCCTACCTCAAAAAAAAAAACAAAACTAAAACAATATTAAAATTTATTTATTTATGAGAGGGAGGAAGGAAGGGAGAAAGAAAGAGAAAGAGGCAGACAGATGTAGAGAATGGGTGCACAAGGGCCTCCAGTTACTGCAAAGGAACTCCAGACACATGTGCCATCTTGTGCATGTGGCTTTATGTGAGTACTGGGGACTCGAATCTGGGTCCTTAGGCTTTGCAAGCAAGTACCTTTAAATACTGAGTCATCTTTCTAGCCCTAAAAATATTTTTTATTTATTTGCAAGCAGAGAAAAACATACACAGAGAGAGGAAGAGACACAGAAAGAAAGGGCGCACCAGGGCATAGCATCACTGCAAACGAGCTCCAGATGCACCACTTTGTACATTCAGCTTTACATGGGTGCTGGGGAATCAAACTGAGAGTTTGAGGCCACCCTGAGACTACTTAGTGAATTCCAGGTCAGCCTGGTCTACAGTGAGATTACCTTGAAACTCTCCTGCCAAAAAAAAAAAAATGAAGGGACTAGGGAGATGGTTCAGTGGTTAAGATACGTGCCTATAAAGCCAAAGGACTCAGGTTCCATTCCCCAGGACCCATGTAAGCCAGATGCACAAGGTGGCACATGTGTCTGGAGTCCGTTTGCAGTGGCTAGAGGCCCTGGCACACACATTCTCTCTCTTTCATAAATAAATAAATGGATGATTAAGGAAATAAATATCAGACATGAGACACAGAATTAAAACATAACCTTTCGGTTTTCCTGGGACGCACGTGTTAGGTTCCAGCCCCGACACAGGCCTCTCTTAAGCAGCTCTCCTGATTCCCAGCACATCTGGGGGAGGGAAGGCCCCAGAGCCTGGGTTTAATATGACCTTTCGTTGCTTGTAACCAAAACTAGCCTTGTCAGCAAGTATCAGCAATGCTCCACTGTGATCCAAGAGAAAGTAATTAGTGACAGGACAAGAAATGCTATGGATTTTATTAATCTTTTCTTATTAAAACTGGGCTGAGTGAACAGCCTGTCAAATTAGAACTAGGGAGAGCTGGAAGTTTGTCTCAGTGTGCATCTGTGCGAGGTCTAGTTCTCCCTCAAGGGTATAACAGGATGATGCACAGGCCCCGACCCCAAACCATACCATCGCCATCAATGTACACTGAGCTGCTTTTCTAGTTGGAAAAAGAAACTTGCTCAGTTGTTGGGCGTGCAGCCTCGTAAGCCCTAGCAGACATGCTGAGGACCCCTTCAGTAAGTCATCCAGCTGATCTGTTTGCACAATAGAGCTTGAGAACCACTGGTCTAATTAATGTTTTTTTTGTTGTTGTTGTTGTTGTTTATGGAATACGATCTCAGGGGAATTAAATCTGCTCATTAAAAAATAAACCCGGGGGCTGGGGAGATGGCCCAGCAGGCAAGAATGCTTGCTGTGCAAGCATGAAGACCTGACTTTGACTCCCAGCAACCGTGGAAAGAGCTGGGCACGGCCGCACATGCCTGTAACTCCAGAGCTGTGGGAGGTGGAAATGGAAGAAGTTTCACTGGGCCTTGCTGGTCAGCCAGCCTAACCGGAAAACAGTGAGTCCCAGGTTCAGTGAGAGACTCTCTCTCAGGAAACTATAAAGGAAGACATCCAAGGTCTTCCTCTGGCCCCTGCATGTCTGCATGGGGTGCACACATCCCCACACACACATGCATACACATGCAAATACACTAACAATAAAATGAATCTGGGCTGCAGAGATGGCTTAGTGGTTAAGCGCTTGCCTGCGAAGCCTAAGGACCCCGGTTGGAGGCTTAATTCCCCAGGACCCACGTTAGCCAGATGCACAAGGGAGCGCACATGTCTGGAGTTCATTTGCAGTGGCTGGAGGCCCTGGCATGCCCATTCTTTCGCTCTCTCCCTCCCTCTTTCTCCGTCAAATAGATCAAATAAAATACTAAAAAAAAAAATAAAACTAGGCTGGACATGCTGGCATACTCCTTTTTTATTTTATTTTACTTATTATTATTATTATTTGATTTTTTGAGGTAGTGTCTCATTGTAGCTCAGGCTGACCTGGAATTCACTATGTAGTCTCAGGGTGGCCTAGAACTCACAGCAATCCTCCTACCTCTGCCTCCCAAATGCTGGGATTAAAGGCATGTGCCACTGCGTCTGGCCATTTCTTTCTTTTTTTATTTTTATTTATTTGACAGAGAAAGAGAGAGAGAGAGAATGGGTGTGCCAGGGCCTCCAGCCACTGCAAACGAACTCCAGACATGTATGCCCCCTTGTGCAACTGGCTAATGTGGATCCTGGGGAATCGAACCTGGGTCCTTTGGCTTTGCAAGGCAAACTCCTTAACTGCTAAGCCATCCCTCTAGCCTATCCATAAAAAAAAAAAAAAAATATATATATATATAGTTTTGTTTTGTTTTTGTTTTTCAAGGTAGGGTCTCATTGTAGCTCAGGCTGACCTATAATTCACTATGTAGTCTCAGGTTAACCTTGAACTCACAGTGATCCTCCCACCTCTGCCTTCCAAGTCTGGGATTAAAGGCATGCACCACCATGCCCAGCCTGAGGAAATTTTGAACATATTCTCAAATGTTGGCACTCTGTCCCAACAATACTGACTAGATTCTTACATTATATGTTAATAAGCATCAGCATTTATAAAATTGATTTCCTGGGGCTAGGGATGGCTTAGCGGTTAAGGTGCTTGGCTAGGAAGCCTAAGGACCCCATGTTTGACCCTTCTCCAGATCCCATGTAAGCCAGATGCACAAAGGTGACACAAGCACAAGATCACACATGTGCACCAGGTGATGCAAGCCTTGGAGTTTGACTGTACTGGGTGAGCCCTGGTGTGCTCATTCTCTCTCTTGCTGTCCCAAAAGAAAGAAACAGAGAGAGAGAGAGCGAGAGAAAGAGAGAAAGAAAGAAAGGAAGGAAGGAAGGAAGGGAGGGAGGGAGGGAGGGAGGGAGGGAGGGAGGGAGGAAGGAAGGAAGGAAGGAAGGAAAGAAAGAAAGACAGACAGACAGACAGACAGACAGACAGATGTCCAGGCATGATGGTGTGTGCCTTTAATCCCAGCAGTGGTAGGAGAAGCACTATGAGTTCAAGGCCACCCTGAGACTATATAGTGAATTCCAGGTCAGCCTGGGTGTTTGTGAGTCTCTATCTCAAAAAACCAAAAAAAAAAAAAAAAAAAAAAAAAGATTTCCCACGTCAAAGGTTTTATGTGTTCATGTATAGTCCATCATTTATGCTACATTCCCCACAGCTCCCCATGTTTAAGTTTTTATACCCCACTTTCTTTTTCTTTCATATTTTTATTTATTTATTTGTAAACAGAGAGAAAGAGAAAGAGAGAGAGAAAATGGATGCACCAGGTCCTCCAGCCACTGCAAACGAACTCCAGACACACACGCCACTTTGTGCATCTGGCTTACGTGGGTCCTGGGGAACTGAGCTCTGCTTGTTAGGCTTTGCAGGCAAGCACCTTGACAACTGAGCCATCATCTCTCCAGCCCCATTTATACCCTACTTTCCATTATAAATGATCTTTCCAATTCTGATCCACCTTCTAAACCAAAGTCCTGTTTTTCATACACGCACACACACGCACGCCCACACACAATGTACTTTGATCATACACCCCATTACCCTTGCTTACCCAGTTCCCCTCCTACTGAGCCCCTTTCCTCTTCCCAACTAGTTAGCCTTCTATTGTGCTGTCTAGTTTTTGTTTTGTTTTCTCTCTGGTGACACAACGCATTTAAAATGCCAAGATCCTTTTAAATTTTATATTTCCCATGAAGGGAACATCATTTTAGGACCTGTCTCAAACAACATCAGCAAAGAAACAGAAAAAAAATCCAAAATTCCTTGGTGTTATGAAATATCTTTTGAAGCCGAGCATGGTAATGGACGCCTTTAACCCCAGCACTCGGGAGGCAGAGGTAGGAGGATCACCATGAATTCGAGGCCAGCCCGAGACAAAACATAGTGAATTCCAGGTCAGCCCGGGCTAGAGTGAGACCCTACCTTGAAAAACCAAGAAATAGAGCCGGGCGTGGTGGCGCATGCCCTTTAATCCCAGCACTTGGGAGGCAGAGGTAGGAGGATCACAGTGAGTTCAAGGCCAGCCTGAGACTACATAGAGAACTCCAGGTCAGCCTGGGCTAGAGCGAGACCCTACCTTGAAAAACCAAAAAATAAAATAAAATAAAATGACAAACAAGAAGGTATTAGTAAGACAGTCTAATTTGGTCCCTTTAGTACTAGAACACAGCTTAAAGTTCTCATGCGGACTCACTACAGCAGCTCCACACACAGATGACTGCTTCCACTACACTGACAGACATGAACGACAGGAATTACACAGGCGGAGAGAGGAAGCATAACTTGAACATTACTCTTACCATTTTCCTTTTTGATGGCAATGATGCCTCATTTATCTAGAATGAAAAAGAAAAAAGGACTTTTCAAACTTGTCTGAAGCTGATTTGCAAATCTTTTCACCCATTTGCATTCATAGCCCAATCTCAAATTTCCAAAGATAAATGCTTGTAGTATTCTTGCCTAAATTTCATTCTTCTTGGGGCTGGAGAGATGGCTCAGCAGTTACGGCACTTGCCTGTGAAGCCTAAGGATCCATGTTCGATTCCCTAGTACCTATGTAAAAGCCAGATGCACAAGGAGGTGCATGCATCTGGAGTCTGTCTGCAGTGGCTAGAGGCCCTGGTGTGCCCATTCTCTCTCTCAAACAAATAAATAGAAGTAGTTATTCTTTTTGTATTTTTCCTTTTTGTTTTGTTTTTGGTTTTTTCAAGGTAGGGTCTCACTCTAGCCCAGGCTGACTAGAATTCACTATGTAGTCTCAGGGTGGCCTTGAACTCATGATGATCCTCCTACCTCTGCGTCCTGGGTGCTGGGATTAAAGGCGTGCGCCACCACACCCAGCTCCCCCCCCACTTTTTTTTTTTGGTGGTGCTTGGGATTGAACCCAGAGTGTTATTCATGCTAGACAAGTGTTCTACCATTGAGTTCTACCTCCAGTTCTCCTTCACCTAGATTTCCATGGGGTTGGTGGGGAATCTGATGACAACTGTCCATCAGGAGAGGCTTGTAAGGTGGACACTGTTAGGTAAGTTGTTTGAATTTCCTAGAGATTTTATCTACTGCCTGGCTTCTGTACACTGGGTAATGATCACCATTTTCTTACGCATGTGCGCCTGTGCGTGTCCTTGAGTGTGTGTGACAGGAGGGAAGGGGACAACCTCAGGTGTCACTTCAGATGTCACCCTTAGGAACACGACCCGCCTCCTTGGAGACAGGGTCTCAAAGTTTTGCTTGTCAGTTTGGCCCAGGAATTGAGTTTCCGCCTCCTGAAAGCTGGAGGTTATCTACTTGACTTTATTTATTTATTTGTAAGCAGAGAGAGACAGAGACAGTGACACACACACAGAGGCATGCCAGGGCTTCCAGGCACTGCAAATGAAATCCAGATGCACGGGCCACTGTGTGCATCGGCCTTTACGTGGGTACTGGGGAACTGAACTCGAGTTGTTAGGTTTTGCAGGCAAATGCCTTAACCGCTGAGCCATCTTTCCAGCCCCATCTACCTGACTCAAGTGAGTGCTGGGAATCTTAATTCCTATCCTTATCCCTCTGGGGTAGGAGCTTTATCCACTGAGACATCTCACCAGCCCCATGATACGTTTTTAGAAGCAAGCTGATTCTATGTAGAACTCTAGAAAGATAAGCATATTTTGTAACTGCAGTTTGACTCACAGTGAAACCTGTAGAGAGGTTCTTCGCCTAATACATAAAAACCATTTGCAATTGTTATGTATCTCATTCATTAAAAGAAAAGGGCTAGAGGGATGGCTTAGCGGTTAAGCACTTGCCTGTGAAGCCTAAGGACCCCGGTTTGAGGCTAGATTCCCCAGGACCCATGTTAGCCAGATGCACAAAGAGACGCATGTGTCTGGAGTTCGTTTGCAGTGGCTGGAGGCCCTGGCATGACCATTCTCTCTCTCTCTCTTTCTCTCTCTGTCGCTCTCAAATAAATAAATAAAAATGAACAACAACAAAAAAAAGGTTAAAGGGCTGGAGAGATAGCTTATTAGTTAAAGTGCTTGCCTGCAAAACCAAAGGACCCAGATTCAATCCCCCAGGACCCATGTAAGCCAGATGCACAAGGTGGCACATGTGTCTGGAGTTTGCAGTGGTTAGAGGCCCTGGCATGCCCATTCTCATTCTCTCTCTCAAACAAGTAAATAAAAACAATTTTTAAATTTAATTTAATTTAATTGCAAGCAGAGAGCAAGAGATAGAAGAGAGACACACAGAGAGAGAATGGGCATGCCAGGACCTGTACATAACCCCTGCAAACAAACTCCAGATGCATGTGCCCCTTGTGCAGCTGGCTTATGTGGGTCCTGGGGAATCAAACCTGGGTCCTTTGGCTTCGCAGGAAACTCCTTAACTGCTAAGCCATCTCTATCCCAATAATATATATGTATTTTTTTAAAGGTTAAAAATAGACTTGGTTGTGACCTTGTGGGTTTAGATTGATGTGTAAAAGTTGATTCAGACATGGGAATTTTGTCCTATTCTGATTTTTATCCCCCCCCCCTTTTTGTAAAGGCACTTAGCTAGTACCAGAAAGGTTGTTCAGTTACATAAAAATTTCCAGTATGACATGTAATGGCTCCCATTCATACTTTTCCTTCTAATTCCAACTGGTATCCACAACTTTAAGACTTCTTGCATTTGGAAGGCTGGAAGGAACCACATTTTGAATTAGTATCTTGGTTTCACTGTTTTATTTATTTATTTATTGTTTTTATTTGCTTGGATTTTCAAGGTAGGGACTCACTCTAGCCCAAGATGACCTGCAATTCCCTATGTAGTCTCAGGGTGGCCTGTAACTCACAGTGATCCTCCTACCTCTGCTTCCCAAGTGCTGGGATTAAAGGTGTGCACCACCATATCCGGCTCTGTTTTTACTTTTTAATAATATTTATTTATAAATCTTAAGAGCTTTTATTTTATATTTATTTTTAATACTTTTAGTTATTTATTTGAAGGGGGAATGAATGGGTGCACCAGGGTATCCTGCCACTGCAAACCAAACTCCAGACACATGTGCCACTTTGTGCATCTAACTTTATGTGAGTCCTAGGAAATTAAACCCCTGGCTGTCAGGCTTTCAAGCAAGCACCTTTAACAGCTGAGCCATCTCCCCAGTCCCATTTATTATTATTATTATTATTATTATTATTATTATTATTATTTATTATTATTTTTGAGATAGTGTCTCACTCTAGCCCAGGCTGACCTGGAATTCACTAAGTAGTCTCAGGCTGCCTTCAAATTCACAGCAATCCTCCTACCTCTGCCTCCTGAGTGCTGGGATTAAAGGTGTTCACCACCACACCGGCCTTATTTATTTTTCTACATAGTTTATAATCTTATATCCCCTCTCCCCCGGTTCCCATTTCCCTGAGGGCCCTCCTCAATCATGTTATTGGTGTTCACTGTGGGGTAATGAGGGCCTGGATTTTTTTTACTTATTTGTTTTTAGAGAGTGAGAGTGTGTGCTCAATCGCAGTAAAGTATCATGTTTGTTTCTGAACTTACTTTAATGATGAGACATTTATTTTACTGCATGTTATTCTTCACTGAAATTCAGTAGCTGTGTCTTCCGCTGTGCACCAGACAGCAGCGACAAAGCAGTCAACAGGCTTCCCACGGGACCTACTTGCTGCAAGTGAACAGCAGAGTGGGCATTCCAGTGACCGCGAGTTACCTTCTGAGCTAGGACTGTTTTTTTTTTTTTTGTTTTGGTTTTGGTTTTTAGAGGTAGGATCTCACTCTAGGTCAGGTTGACCTGGAATTCCCTATGTAGTCTTAGGGTGCCTTTGAACTCACAACAATCCTCATACCACTAACTTCTAAGTGCTGGGATTAAAGGTGTGTGCCAACATGCCTGGCCTCAGCTAGGATTTTTTAAATGTTTATTTATGTGTGTGTGAGAGAGACAGAGAGAAGGGTGGAGGGGTCGGGGGGTTGACAGGCACACAGACAGAATGGATGCACCGGGGCCTCTAGCCACTGCAAACAAACTCTAGATGCATACACCACCATGTGCATATGGCTTACGTGGGTTTTGAGGTTATTGAACTTGGGTCCTTAGGCTTTGCAGGCAAGCACCTTAACCGCTAAGCCATCTCTTCAGCCCCTGAGCTAGGACTTTGAACCTCAGATTACTAATACACACACTTAAAAAAAAAAAAAAATATATATATATATATATATATATATATATATATATGTTATATATATATATATATATATATGTATGCATGTATATATATATACACACACACATATATTTTTATATACATATATATTCTAATATATATTCTATATAGTATATACATATATATATAATAGAAAAACGAAACAAAACAGAAGGACCATGGTCACTCACCTCCTGCTGCTCCAGGTACTCCCTGTGCCTCCGAGCCGCCTCGTGCCTCCACAGCTTGAGGCAAACCAGGGCACTGACAAGATACAGAATCATGGTGACGAAGAGGAAGATCATCGCGGCAATCTGCCCGCCCTCGACCCGGCAGAAGACCGCATTCATGGGCGTGTTGAACAGCGGATAGTAGCAGAGCCCGCCTCGGTTGGTGTCGTTCACGTAGACTATGGCCGCGGCCATGTACAGGATAAACAGGGAGACGTTGATGGCAAATTCGGTCAGGGGCCACCAGTTAGAGTCCAGGAGAATGGTCCTGTAGTACATGGACATGCCGAGCACCAGGAGGATGATGGTGGTGACCCAGGCCAAGCCGGCCACCACCAGCACGAAGGGGGTCTTGGGCCCTCCGTAGTAGTAGCCCCCGTAGGCGCTGCCCAGGCTGCCCACGCCCCCCAGGCCGTAGGGCTGCGAGTATCCGAACAGGTTGTACCACTCGCTGTCCTTGTGGATGTAGGCCGTGACGCAGGCGAACACGCCGGCGCCCAGCAGCAGCTGCGCCGCGGCCAGGATGCGCAGCAGGCCGGGCCACGACTTCATGTAGGCGTAGCGCAGCTCGTAGCGGTGCACCTGCTCGCCGTACACCTGGTCGCCGTGCACCTGATCGCAGAGCACCTGCTCGCCGTGCACCTGATCGCAGAGCACCTGCTCGCCGTGCACCTGCTCGCCGCCGCCGCACGTGCGCGCCGAGCCGCCGCAGGACCCGCGGGCCAGCATGGCTTCGTTCAGAGACCTGGCCGTGGAGTCTCCGCAGGAGCCGTGGGCTCGCAGGTTCAGCCTGGCCGGAGACGCGGGCGGCGAGCACTCCACGCCATCCGAGATGTATGGGAGGTCAGACACGGACTTATCCCAGGCCGGCTCCCTCCTCGTCTTCCTCCTCCCTCGGAAGAAGTTCTTCCAGGAGTCCGGGATGAAGCGCCTCACCGGTTTGAGATGCGGCCCCAGGGCGGCGGAGGAGGGCGGCTCCTCCTCCTCCTCCGTGTCACTTGAGTAGCAGCCTGGGCCGAAGGGCGGCTGTAAGGGGAGAGGGGGAGGTGGCAGGGGATCGGAGCTCACAGCCAGCTCCCGGTCACGAAGAGTAGTCGCGAGGGTTCTGCAGCTTTCATCCCGATAGGGCGAGTCCCCTGGGACATCCCCGTAGCCCCGGTCCCGAATCCTGGACCTTCCATTGCTTGAAGACATTTGTGATTTTCACACCTGTGGCCAAGATTAATTTAAGGTTATCATTTATCACTTTAGTTATTTACTATTGATAAATAAAATTCGGTCATTTTATTTGCTTAGTTGCAAAAAGTATTCGGGAGACAGACATGATCGTGCTTAATTAGTATGATACGTAAAGTGATAAAATAAATACGTTTTAAACATAACAATTAGATTACTTAAGAAGACACTTTAGGCCTGGTGTAGTGGCACACGCCTTTAATCCCAGCACCAGGGAGGCAGAGTTAGGAGAATTGCCGTGAGTTTGAGGCCACCTTGAGACTACATAGTGAATTCCACGTCAGCCTGAGCTAGAGTGAGACCTTATCTTGAAAAAAAAAAAAAAATTAAATCTTAGTTTAAATTTTTATATCATGAAGCCACGACTGGTAGTACAAGCCTTTAATCCCAGCACAAGGGAGGCAGAGTTAGGAGGATCACTGTGAGTTCAAAGCCAGCCAGAGACAACATAATGAATTCCAGGTCAGCCTGAGCTAGAGTGAGACCCTACATCGAAAAACAAACACAATTATATCATGAAACATATTTAAGTCTAATTTCTCTATGAACCAAAATGAAAGAAATGACAAAACTGGTGCAATTCAGAATACTCATACTCCCGAGTAGTCCTTTCTTTAGACATCGAAGTCAAAACACTGAACCTATCAAGATTGGAAGAGTCAGCAAATACTCTCCGCTTTCATTCACTCCCATGTGCTTAGGAATGCCCCAGGAGCAGCCGTCCCTCAACAGACAGCAAGTGCCAGTCCTTGCCTTTCCTCAATCAAGGAAGTCAGTTTAGAGGACTTGCTTCTTTCCTTCTAAAATATTAACACTTGGTGCTTGATTTTAGAAATTTTAGAAACTGATTTACCAGCTGAAAACCACCAGCGGTTCCAGTTCCCTGCAGGCATAAGACAGCAGCAGCAATGACAAGAAAGTCACTTTCCAGAGTAATTATCCACAGGAAGGCATTCAATGCACCCGAAGAAAAAAGCTCTGAAAACACTCCCAGCACCACGGATTTCCTTCATGAGACCAATGACCTGAACGCAAGTACAAGGAAGCCAGAGGTACTATCTACCAGGCTTAAGGTGCACTGAACTCCTCTCTCCACCTGCTTATGCACTGAAGACTTTCTAGACACACGGCACTTGCTGTAGTATGTGACGCTACAACAAAAGTAAAATGGGTGACCTCATCATAAAGGTGTTGAACAATATGTAAAATCCCGAGGTTTTATTTTTTATTTAATAGAGACCTATTATTCAGCAAAGATTGATCACCTGCCATGTAGTTTAAGTCCACTGCATTCCTGGCTTGATGTGGGTACTGGGAGATCAAACCTAGGCCAGCAGGCTTTGCAAGCAAGTGCATTTAACCACTGGGCCATCTCCCTAGCCCAGAAGCAAAGTTTTTATTCATTCATTTATTTGCTGGAGAGAGAGAGAGAGAAAGAGAAAGCATATTGGCACCGTAAATGAACTCCAGACTCATGCGCCACTTTGTGCATTTGGCTTTATGTGGATGCTGGGGAATCAAACCCAGGTTGGCAGGCTTTGCAAGCAAGTGCATTTAATTGCTGAGCCATCTCCTCAGCCCAGGAATAGTCTGAAAAGGAGAAGGTAAGGCGTGCACGGCAGGCAGGGTTCTCTAATTTTAGCATAGCATAGGGAGGTCTTCGTGGGGAGGCTGACATTTGAGTACAAAACTAAAGGTAAGGGAGGAGGCAGCGGGTGCAGGAGAAGCGCTCTAAGCAAATGAAGCCACTACTGGAAAAGCCTAGAAAGCCCTGCCACAGGGAGGGAGCATCCAACATGCTAAGGAAACGTGAAATGCCAAAGCAGGGAGGCTGGCATGGCAGCAGCACCAAGTGTGTAGGAGAGCTGAGTGCCTTGGAACCCACTGGAAGGGACTTTGGCTTTTACTGGGAATGAGAAGTCACCGGAGGCTCTGGAGTAAAGGAAGGACCTGAAGTGACTTGTGTGAACCCTTTGGACGGGCTGCTGCCAATACACACCAGAAGGCCGGGATGCAAACAGGAGACCAGCTGAAATGATGCAAAGGACCACGGTGGTAAGCTGTGGAGATGGCAAGGCTTTAAACTCTACAGGGAACGTAAAATAGTTTATTACAGAAAATGTAAACGACCGAAAGCAAGAGTAGTGTTATGAACCTTTGCGTAGCCATAGGTCAGCTCCGACAAATTACCCATCTAAAACCAATCCCATTTCACTTATACTCCCCTGTCCTATTACTTTGGAGCCAATGCCAGCCATCTATTCATTTTTTTTAATTTTTATTAACATTTTCCATGATTACAAAATATATCCCATGGTAATTCCCTTCCTCCCCACCCCCACACTTTCCCATTTGAAATTCCATTCTCCTTCATATTATCTCCCCATTACTTCTATTCATTTTATCTGAAGGCTCTCCGTTCTTGGAGAAGAGTTGTATAGCTTCAGATGCCTGTCAGGAGCCCAGAAATCCAAAGAGGTGGTCTGCTGGGGGGTGGGGGGGGAAGAGGTAGATACTGCCTCCAAGCCCAAAACAACCACCAAGCACACAAGGTAGAGGGAGGAGTGGCCCAGGAAGGAACTTCAAGATCTTCAAGTGGGGCACACTCCACGCTTGGAGAATCAACTGGAATTACCCCAACAAAGAGGCTCAATGCTTGCTAGACCTCTGCCTTTTATTTCTTTGTTGTCTACGAAGGTTTAAGAAATGCAAAGAAGAGATGGCTTAGCGGTTAAGCGCTTGCCTGTGAAGCCTAAGGACCCCGGTTCGAGGCTCGGTTCCCCAGGTCCCACGTTAGCCAGATGCACAAGGGGGCGCACGCGTCTGGAGTTCGTTTGCAGAGGCTGGAAGCCCTGGCGTGCCCATTCTTTCTCTCCCTCTGTCTTTCTTTCTGTGTCTGTCACTCTCAAATAAATAAATAAATAAATAATTTAAAAAAAAAAGAAATGCAAAGAACTAAAAAGGTTTTCTAATATTCCTAAACCTATGAGTGCAAAAGCGCATCCAACAGCTCGGAACAAGTTTCACACAGTATCTTGACATCTACACATTTACAGGGTACCCCACTGCTTAATTTAACTTGCGGGTAAAAGTATGACTCACTGTAATGGATTCTGCTCATCCTCACCTGTGAAGAGAGGCTTGTTTGAATTAGATCACTTGGTCATTTAAATGAAAAAAAGGAAGAGTCAGGGGGTGAGAGTATGTCTCAGTGGTAAAAGTGTTTGCCTAGCGTGGGCAAGGGCTCTAGGTTCAATTTCCTATACCCCAAGAAAGAAAAATTGTAAAATTTCACAACAGTGGTGGAGCAAAGTAAGTTAATTTCAGCTGGTAAAAAGCCAACGGCATTTTATCACCTCTTACAGTCTTACAAGTTGTCACTGAATGTCTCCTCGGCCCGGGGGGTCTTTGGTTGGGCCCGGATCTCTGCTGGACGCACTCGGGACAGCCTCGGCGGCGGCCAGGGAAATGGTTTCCCCCGGCGGCTCCCGGGAATCCAGCCCGCTCCCCTTACACACAGCCGCCGCCCGCTGCCCCTGAGGTTTCGCAGGGTTCCGGAGAGCAGGTTTCAGGTATTTCGGGCTCGGGGCAGCTGGGGGCCGGGATCCGAGCATCCTCGCGGGTCTCCCGGCCCGCCGCTCTTACCCACCGGGGCGAGTGCCGCCTTCGCGTTCCTCGCTGGAAATCCGCTCGGGCTTTCGCGATGCCCAGGGCGGCCGGAACTGCTGGGGCCAGACGTCCCGGGCCAGGATCGCGGGGTGGCGGCGAGGGCGGCGCCACCCCCGCCGGCCCGGAAGGACGGCGGCGCACCGGCGGCACCTGGGACCCGAGCTCCCCGCGCCCACGTGCGCCCGGAGTCCCGCCGCGGGCCCGGCCCGGGCGGGCGGTGCGGGGCCGAGCTCGGGTGGCGGCCGCGGCGGGCCCGGTGGGCGCGGGGCCGAGGACGCGTCCTCCCGGCACTCCAGAGCCCGCCGGGCCGCGGGCAGCCTCCCGACCGCTCCGGCGCCGCGGCCCCACCCCGGCGTCCCGCTCACCTGCGCCGCCGCGTCGAGCGCCTCGCTGCCGCGGGCGCCGAAACCTGGGTCACCTGCACCGCGCTCGGGGCGGGGCCGGCCCGGCCAGCCAGCGTCGCCCCGCCCCGCCCGCGTTGTCAGCTCCGCTGCGGCGGGGGCGGCTCTGTGCCCCCGGGAGGCATCACAGCAGTTAGCCAGCTTGTACCCAGCCCTACCTGGACCGCTGCCTTGGGAACACAGTCACCTTATGGGTAACCGACTGGAAAATCTGAGCGGGGCAGCCACCGGCCCATTCCCTATCTTTACTGCACTGGGTAGGCCAAGTGAAAGGATAGGAGAAACAAGATGAAATGCAACACTTTAATTTTGATATAAATTATGTAAATTCTTACCAAAAGTATCTAAAACATTCCACTGTACAACATAAAAAATAGTATTGAGGAGCTACAAACTGTAAATAAGGCACAAAATTTATTTACACTCATAATTGCATCCTATTTTATAAATCACATTTACAACACCTCATAAAATTTTTTATATTCTGGATTATTTCTTCACATTTTCTGGTATTTAGAATAATGTTCAAACATACTTCACACGCAGTGACCTCCTTCTCTTAAGCCTAAACCATTCACAAGACTAAATAAATACTAGAGAAAAACATTAAGTACTTATAGACTTGATCTATTTACTCCACGACAGAAGAGACTGTGATAAATACTAATAGAAGTGAAGAATTTTAAAAAGTTGTTTGTGATTAACCAGGAAGCACATAAACTGTTCAAGTACCACTGGATAAAACCGAAATGAATCTGTCAGGTAGCAATGCAGCGCAGGCTGCTGTCTACGCCTCATCACTGTCATAGTCCTCTATTATCATGTCCTCTTCTTCCTCGTCCTCTTTGGAGGAAAAAGGCTGAGGCTGGCTGGCAGGCAGGTCACTCCCACTATTTTGACTCAAAGGAAGAGACCAGGTTTCAGGATCAGCAATTTGAGTGGGTTCACGCTGGGTTTCCTCTGCAGGCTCTCCTTTTCTGTTAAACTGGCCTTCATCTCCACTGTCAGGGTCTAGCATTCCATGGTCCCTGTCAGCCAGGGCTTCCATTTTCAATCTGTCAGAATTACAGTGCAGACATCAGTAACAACCAAGAGGGGATTCCTTTCAATTATAGCTCCTACATACACCACTTTCTAAGACTTCATCCTAGTAAGTATTTGATGTACAGGATGGTTTTATCTATGAGGATACAGCAATAGAAATTAAAAAGAAACTAAATGAAGCCAGGCATGGTGGCTCATGGATTGCTGTGAGTTTAAAATTTAGCAGTTATTTATTTTCTTTTTTTGAGACAGAGTCTTGCTATGTAGCCCAGACTAACCCGAAATAAATCATGCAGCTCATACTGGCTTTGAACTACTGATTCTTCTGTCTTAACTCCCAAGTACATGAATTACAGGCATGTGCTACAACTCACAGCTAGAAATTGTGCAGCTATTAAAGTTAAATACTGCCAGGAATGGTGGCGCACGCCTTTAATCCCTAGGAGGATTGCTGTGAATTCGAAGCTACCCTGAGACTACATAGTGAATTCCAGGTCATTCTGGGCTACACCAAGACCTTAACTCAAAAAAAAAATTAAAATAAATAAAAATCACAGATCATATTGGATATAGTCAACATAAATTAAATGTAAAGTACTAGTCACTGTAATAATTTAACATTGGTCAATTCTGCCTCCAAATCAGATCAAGTACTTGAACCAATTGGTTCAAATTTTTCGATTCATCTATTTATATCTTAGGCGCAAAAAATAAAAAACAATAGATGCTGGAGAGCTGGCTTAGTCATTAATGTGCTTGCCTGCAAAGCCTAAGGGCTCAGGTTTGATTACACAGTACCCACATTAAGTTAGATGCACAAGATGGTGTAAGCATCTGGAGTTTGTTTGCAGTGGCCAGCAGCCCTAGAGTCCCCATTCTCTTTCTCTCTCAAATAAAATTAAAAAAATTAAAAAGAAATAAAAACTGAAAGATACTCTTTAAAAAAAAAAAAAAAAAAGACAACAGCCAGGCATGGTGGCACACGCCTTTAATCCCAGCACTTGGGAGGCAGAGGTAGGATTGCCATGAGTTGGAGGCCACCCTGAGACTACAGAGTGAATTCCAGGTCAGCCTGGGCTAGAACAAGATTCTACCTCTAAAAACAACAACAACAACAAAAGACAATAGACACTTATTTGTTTGCTTCTTTAAAGTTTGTTTTTAACTTTCAGTGTGTATATGTACACAGTGTATGCACATGCACAGCTGCCCACACCCTGTGTGAATGCATGCATCTTACTGTACACTTGTCTGCCTTATTGATACAGAGCCTCTCACTGTGTTTTGTATCAAGGTGGTCCCAAACTCATTGCGATCCTCCTACCTCTGCCTCTCAAGTGCTGGAATTAAAGCTGTGCATCATTATGCCTGGGTCATGGCTTATGTTTCTTAATCACTGGATAAAACATACATTATTTTGCATTTTAGAGACATTTACTGATTTCCATTCAATTGTTCTTTTGAAATTATGATCAGCTTACCTTCCAAAATGTCGTTTCAAAGGAAGTCTTCCAATATCTTGAATAAAAGAAACCTGAGCTGAAAAACAGATATATATGATGCTTATTTATGAGAGAACGAGAATGGGCATGCAAGGGCCTCCTGTCACTGCAAATAAACTCGACATGTGCTACTTTGTGCATCTATCTGGCTTGTTGTGGGTACTGGGGAATTGAACATGGGCCGCTGGGCTTTCAAAGTACCTTTAACCACTGAGCCATCTTTCTAGCCTCCCAATTTTTATTTACTTATTTATTTTGGCTTTGTAAAGTAGGGTCTCACCCTAGCCCAGGATGGCCTGAAATTCACTATGTAGTTGTTTCAGGGTGGCCTCAAACTCATGGCGATCCTCCTACCTCTGCCTCCCAAGTGCTGGGACTAAAGGCATATGCCACCATGCCCAGCTTCCAAATAGATATCTTAACAAAGTCTTTCTCTTTTTCTTTCAAGGTATGGTCTCACTCTAGCCCAAATTACCTGTAACTCTGTATGTAGTTCCAGAGCTGGCCTCGAATTAAAAGTGGTCCTCCTACCTCATCCTTCCAAGTGCTGGGATTAATGCCATGTTAATTAATTAATTAATTAATAGTTAATAATGAATAATTAATTAATGGCACAAAGTTTTTCATGCTATAATTCTTATTTTTTTTTAATTTATTTATTTGAGAGTGACAGACAGAGAGAAAGACAGAGGGAGAGAGAGAGAATGGGAGCGCCAGGGCTTCCAGCCTCTGCAAACGAACTCCAGACACGTGCGCCCCCTTGTGCATCTGGCTAACGTGGGACCTGGGGAACCGAGCCTCGAACTGAGGTCCTTAGGCTTCACAGGCAAGCGCTCAACCACTAAGCCATCTCTCCAGCCCTCATTCTTATTTTTAAAAATATTTTTACTGCTGGGCATGGTACCACATGCTTTTAATCCCAGCACTTGGGAGGTGGAGATAGGAGGACTGCTGTGAGTTTGAGGCCAGCCTGAGACTTTATAGTGAATTCCAAGTCAGCCTGGGCTACAGCCATACCATATGTGGGGGTGGGGGGAAAGACTGCTGAGCCATCAGATGTTGACATCATTTTTAGATTTACTTTTAATTAATACATTAATACTGTATTTATGGTACACATGGCATTTTGAGATACATACACATACACACACTGATTGCAGACTGGCTAACTCAACCTACTTAATATGTGTGGTGGTTTGATTCAGGTGTTCCCCATAAACTTATGTCCTCGGAATTCTAGGTCCCCAGCTGGTGTAATTTGGGAACTGGAGCCTCCTGGAGGTGATGTATTATTGGAGGCGGGCTTGCTTATGGATGTTATAGCCAGCTCCCCCTTGCCAGTGTTTGACACACTCTCCTGCTGCTATTGTCCACCTGATGTTGGCCAGAAGTGATGTCCACCCTCTGCTCCTGCCATCGTTTTCCCTGCCATCATGAAGCTTCTCCTCGTGTCTATAAGCCAAAATAAACCCTTTCGTTGCGTAAGTTGTTCTTGGTTTGCTGTTTTCTGCTAGCAATGAGATGATAACTGCAACAACATGCACTATTATTAATTTTTTGGCAGAACACTTAAAATCTATCCTCAGCATTTTTCAAATATATAATGTATTAATGGCAGCCACCATGTTGTACAATAATTCTCCTGAACTTAATCCTTCTAACACACATTTCATGTCCTTTCATTAACATCTTCTCAGGTTCTACTACTCAGCCTCTGGTAAACCAAACTTTATTATTTTTGCAAATTTAACTCTTTGAAGAATTTTATTAGAAAGAGAGAAAGATACTAAGTATGGGCACACCAGGTCCTGCTGATGCTGCAAATTTACTCGAGATGCACATGTTCGTTTCTGAACCTGTTTTTGTTTTTTTTTGTTTTGGTTTTTCGAGTTAGGGTCTCACTCTAGCCCAAGCTCACCTGGAATTCACTAGGAGTCTCAGGGTGGCCTCGAACTCACGGTGATCCTCCTATGTCTGCCTCCCAAGTGCTGGGATTAAAGGCATGTGCCACCACACCCGGCTTATGCACCTGTCTTTACGTGGGCACTGGTGAGTCAACCAGGGCCAGCAGGTTTTACAAGCGAGCATCTTTAACCACTGAGCCTTCTCTCCAGTCCTAAGGTTAACTTTTATTTATTTATTTATTTATTTGGAGAGAGAGGGACAGGGAGAAGAGAAAGAGGCAAAGAGAGAGAATGGGCATACCAGGTCAGCCTGGGCTAGAGTGAGACACTACCTTGAAACCAAAACAAAAAAACAAACAAACAAGTAAAAAAACCCTCACATTTATTTATTTGGACGTGTGAGAACATGTGTATGGGAGCACTAGGGCCGCTAGAAACTCTCAACAAACTCCAGGTGCCTGCATCACTTTGTGCATCTGGTTTTATGGGGCACTGTGGAATCAAACACAGGCTATCAGGCTTTACAAGCAAGCATCCCGACCACTGAGCAATCTCCCAGCCCAAGGAGATGATAGGATTTTAATTGTTCAAAAAGGAAAGGAGAACTGATAATGTATCTCAATGGTGTAGCAGTCCACAGCAGGCGTAAAGAAGATCCTGAGGCTGGAGAGAGGTCTTGGCAGTTAAGATGCTTGCATGCGAAGCCCAAGAAACCAAGTTCAATTCCCCAGCACCCACATAAGTCAGATGTACAATGTGGTGCGTGTGTCTGGAGCTGCAGTGGCTAGAGGTCCTTGTGTGCCTGTTCTCTCTCTCTCTCAAATAAACAAATACAATATAAAAAGAGAAAACTTAAGTAGGGTGTGGTGGTGCACACCTTTAATCCTAGCACTTGAGACACAGAGGTAGGATGATCAACATAAGTTCAAGGCCATCCTGAGACAACATAGTGAATTCCAGGTCAGCCTGGGCTAGAGTGAAATCCTACCTTGAAAAACCAAAAAAAAAAAAAATCTTGTTTAAAAAAAGGATGATGGGGCTGGAGAGATGGCTTAGCGGTTAAGCGCTTGCCTGTGAAGCCTAAGGACCCCTGTTCGAGGCTCGGTTCCCCAGGTCCCACGTTAGCCAGATGCACAAGGGGGCGCACGCGTCTGGAGTTCGTTTGCAGAGGCTGGAAGCCCTGGCGCGCCCATTCTCTCTCTCCCTCTATCTGTCTTTCTCTCTGTGTCTGTCACTCTCAAATAAATGAAGGAAGGAAGGAAGGGAGGGAGGGAGGGAGGGACGGAGGGAGGGAGGGATGGAGGGAGGGAGGGAGGGAGGAAGATGACCCTGGGAAATAATAACCCTCCCACTCAAAACAGGCAGGTACAAAGGCTGGAGAAATGGCTTAGTGGTTAAGGCACTTGCCTTCTAAGCCTAAGGGCCCAGGTTTGATTCCCCAGTAATCACATAAGCCAGATGCACAAGGTGGCGCATGCATCTGGGGTTCATTTGCAGTGGCTAGAGACCCTGGCATGCCCATTATTCCTCTCTCTCTCTCTCAAATAAATAAAAAGAAGGCATACATAAATATGGAAAGGGAAAAAATCTGGAATGAATATATAGTATCAGGAAACCAGTGTACTGGAGCTGAAAAGATGGCTCGGCAACTAAAGGCATCTGATTGAAAAGACTGCTGGCAGAGGTTCAGTTCCCAACAGATGCAGGAAAAAAAAAAAAGCGGGCAGGATCTGGTGTGCTTATGCAGTGGTAAGAGGCCCTGCCACGTGCTCATCTGTGCACACATATGTGCAAACAAATAAATTTAATAAAAGGAACCGAATGCAGTGACATAAACTTATGTTCTACACCACACATAAAACTAGTGCTGTTTCACTGAGAAGGCTTAGAAACAATGAAACTCTGCTTGGAATGACCATTCTAGGTCTTTGTTTCCTAAATATTCTGTTCAAAGGATTCAGACCTCACTGAAATTCCTTATCTAAGGACGGAGAGATGGCTTAGCAGTTAAGGCACTTGTCAGCAAAACCTAAGCACCTGGGTTTGATATCCCAGTACCAATGTAAGTCAGATGCACAAGGTGGCATGTCTGGCAATTGTATGCAGTGGCTATAGGCCCTGGTGCACACATTCTCTCCCTCCCTCCCATCTCTCTTTCAAATGCATATGTAAATAAAATCCAAAAAAAAAAAAAGCAAATATAAAATTAACCTGGAACATTTGTTGTCAAAAAGCAAGAAACAATCCAAAGAGTAATAGGGTGTTAAAGGCACTTGCTAGCAAAGCCTGACTGATGGTCTGGATTTGATTCCCCACTACCAATATAAAGCCAGATACACAAAGTGGCACGTGTCTGGACTTTGTTTGCAGTGTCAAGAGGCCCTCATGCTCATTTCCTCTCTCTCATTCTCTCTCCTTTTACTTGCAAATAAATAAATAAATAAAAATATTTAAGGTACTAAAGTCTATCTATGATATCTTATAAAAACAAACCAAAGGCTGGGTGTGGTGGTGCACACCTTTGATTCCAGTACTTGGGAGACAGAGGTAGGAGATAGGACCATGACCTCAAGGCCACCTGGTGACTACAGAATGAATTCCAACTCAAAGAAGGCTACAGTGAGACCCCACCTCAAAAAATCAAAACAGGGCTGGAGAGATGGCTTAGCAGTTAAAGTGTTTGCCTGCAAAGCTAAAGGACCCAGGTTTGATTTCCCAGGACCCACATTAGCCAGATGCACAAGGTGGCACATGTGTCTGGAGTTTGTTTGCAGTGGATGGAGGCCCTGGCATACCTATTCTTTCTCGCTCTCCCCCTCCCCTCTTTCTCTCTGTCAAATAAAAAAAAATAAAATATTAAAAAAAAAAAAAAAACCTGGGCATGGTGATTCTCCCCTTTAATACCAGCACTGGGGAGGACAGGTAGGAAGGTCACTGAGAGTTCAAGGCCACCCTGAGTCTAGATAGTGAATTCCAGGTCAGCCTGAGCTAGAGTGACACACTACCTTGAAAAGCCACACACACACACACACACACACACACACACACACACACACACGCAAGCAAACTGAACTTGTTTCATTCTGCCTGTATCTCTACACACAAGAGAAACTAGGGAAAGAGATTACATCCATTTGTCAAAGCTGATTACATGTGTGGTTGAACAGGAGATACTTTCAACTTTACCCTTACATACTTTTGTTTTGTTTAATAAAAAGCACATACTAATCTGAATAAAGTGGGGGGATGTCGTCTTAATACGTAACAATGAGTTTGACTCACAAAGATACAGATATAAACACTACTTCCTGGAGTAAAGGCAGACTTGTTATTACCTTTATTTCGCATTGGAATGGTCAGCAGAGCAAGATATGGCAACAGCTGAGTCTGCAGACAAAAAGCTGGGAGGCAGAAGTCAGAAAAAAGTGCTTTTGCAGCCAGGCAATTTTCTCGATACTGTAAAGAAAAGATAAAAAAAAAAATGGCTACATATATATCTTTGCCACCATACCTGCCCAAAGCTTACAATTATTTTACCTTTTTGTTTATTAGAAACCACTGAGGCTTATGTAAGGGTCGAAAACTTGATCCTCCTCCTTGACAATGAGCAAATCCCCGGGCTTTGTTGGAATGTATCACACCTCTTGTAGCTATAGATGTACTATATTCCCTGAGTAAAGAGCGTGTCTAACAAATGAGAAAAAAATGTGAAGTGGAGTTATAAAACAGTATTTATTATTGGTACTACTGACACACAAAAACGGCAGCCCATATTTAGTTACTCTGTATTCACTTTTCACCATCAGCAAAGCCCTAAAACCACTGCTTGAAAATTATTTGAAACAAATTCAACTGAGATCTAAGACTCAAGTGTATGTTTGTGGCACCTAGGAAATAGGACAGCAAAGCCTTACATTGTTTCTGTGCTGCTGTTGTGTTTTCAGACAGAGTGGTCTTAACTTGATTTCCCCTGCTTCAGCCTATTGAATACTGAGATTTAAAAGTCTATACCACCATGCTCAGTCTAAATTAATGATAATTACATCAGTGTCAGTTTTCTTGGGTATATGACATTACTATTAAGGTTTTCATAGAACAATGTCTTGGGGCTGGAGAGATGGCTCAGCAGTTAAAGGAACTTGCTTACAACACCTGTTGGCCCAGGTTAACTGCTCAGCGTTCAAATAACACCAGATGCAGTGGTGCACACGAGGCACACGTATCCATAAATATACATAAGTAAGTCATAAATAGAACATTATTTTTATTCATGATAAAAGCACGATGTTTGCAACTGTTTTCCAATTTTTCAACCAAAACCAAATACATAAATATACATAGGGAAATTAAGCAAATATGGAAATATAGAAAGCCTCTAGTGAAAAAAAGCTAAAGGCATATAGATTTTCAATGTACTGTTTTTTTCCATTTGCCTACAGGTTGGATATTTTCAAAATAGAAAAGTGCTGCGTGTGGTGGTGCACTCCTTTAATCCCAGTACTCAGGAGGCAGAAGTAGGAGGATCGCTTAGGGTTCAAGGCCACCCTGAGACTACATAGTGAATTCCAGGTCAGTCTGAGCTAGAGTGAGACCCAACATCAATAAACCAAAAAAAAAAAAAAAAAAAAGAAGCACTTATGAGGTAGAGATGGGAGGATTGCCATGAGTAAACTTTTTCTCAATTCTGAGGAAATACAAACACACAAAACACATAAGTCATATGGTCTTACATTCCAGTCACTATTGAGGATATCTGCAAAACTTAGAAATTCACTGGCTCTCATAAGATCATCCACTTCCATGAAGAAGTCTACGTAGTTTTGGTGAAGATATAAATTAAAATACTCTCCTGGCATGTGTGCCATTTCTACTATTTCCTAAAAAAGAGACATAAATATATCAATTTAGGTCCAAATGCAGTGATCAGACATTTATGCATATACACAATATACATTTGGTAAATAGTGCCAAGAGCTATTAAAGACCTTACCTCAGGTTGAACAAGTAACGTATCCCGTTCATGCTCTATCAAGTGAGATGGCAACCGAGGTGAGTTTAATTCTGTCAAAGGTGCTCCTACATAAAAAAAATCTGGAATTATGAAAAATCTGTCTTTGCAATTATATAGCATTTCTCATTTGAAGATTTTCAACACTTAAATATGTAATGTCAACATACCAAGCAAGCTATTAAAAATTAAACAAAAAAAAATCACAACAAATGAGTTTGCCTATTTTATTACTACTAGCAAGAACTAAAATTAGAATTTTGACACTTGGATTAAGGCTTTTCTAGACTTAAAATATACTTTTCAAAACACTCCCAATTTCATCTTTCTAGCTCTGGATTGCCTTCTTCCCAAGAGTCTTATCAACACGGAAGTCCACATTCTTAAATATCCTGTGTAGAAGAGGCTGCTTTCTGTCTAGGAGAGGGGAAATCAGGTAAGAATGTACACGGATGGGCAGAGAAAATGGCTCAGCAGTTAAAGAGGCTTGCGCCGGGAGTGGAGGCACACGCCTTTAATCCCAGCACTTGGGAGGCAGAGGTAGGAGGATTGCCATGAGTTTGAGGCCAGACTAGAACAACAATGAGTACCAGGTTAACCTGGGCTAAAGTGAGACCCTACCTCAAAAAGACAAAAACAAACAAACAAAAGACAATAGGAGTTTGGGGTTTTATGAAAACAAGGGACAGTTTGGGAGGCCAGAGATGGGAAGTAGGGGTAGAAAGATCAGTGAGAATAGGCAGGCAACAAAGAAGACAGAGGAAGGCAACCAACCTCTGATTGGGAGAAGTCAGTGAAGAGAAGACAAAGAAACTTTATACTTCCTTACAACTTACCCAGAACCCCAGTGTTCAGAACATAGTAAAGTCAGCTTGGGACTACCAACTGTTGCCACCAAGAGTCTAGATGGACTGATGATTTCAGGAACTATAATTTTAACAATTAATAGATATGGCCTACAAATTGCTGTTAGGCTTAACCTTGTTCAGTCAGAAACTTCTATGTCTGAGGGTCTAGTCAAACAGTAGCTAACTGGGGTCCTATCTCTTTCTTGTAACAAAACAAAATGTTTTTTTAAAACGTGATATGTGCCAGGCATGATGGCACTTGCCTTTAATCCCAACACTTGGGAAGCAGAGGTAGGAGGATCACCATGAGTTCAAGGCCACCCTGAGACTACATAGTGAATTACAGCTCAGCCTGGCCTAGAGTGAGACCCTACCTTGAGAAAAAAAAAAAAAGTGGTATGTTATTTCTATAGGAACACTGATACATAATAGAAGTGCATAAAGTTTCTTACTTTTACAATACAGAATTTTCCCCAAAGCTCTGAATAGAAAGAGAGAAGTATCTTTGCCACCAATAGCTTGGACCTCTTGATTTTCAAAAACATCAGGCTTTTTTCTTCGCTTAGATTTTGACAGTGCAGGATCTGATTTTAATGATGCTCCTTTCTTTCTTGGCCATAAGTTGTTCTCTCCTAAAATATATATATATTCAAATATTGATCATTAAGAATAAATATAATTAAATTAAAAATAATTTATGCTGGGCGTGGTGGCGCACGCCTTTAATCCCAGCACTTGGGAGGCAGAGGTAGGAGGATTGCTGTGAGTTTGAGGCCACCCTGAGACACCATAGTGAATTCCAGGTCAGCCTGGGCTAGACTGAGACACTACCTTGAAAAAGCAAAAAGAAAATAATAATAATAATAATAATAATAATTTATAGCCCAAGCATGGTGATGTACATCTTTAATCCCAGCACTTGGGAGGCAGACATAGGAGGATCACTGTGAGTTTGAGGCCACCTTGAGACTATAAAGTGAATTCCAGGTCAGCCTGGGCTACAGTGAAACCCTACCTTGAAAAATCAAATAACAGAAAACAAAAAACATGACAGCAGAGGGCTGGAGAGATGGCTTAGCGGTTAAGCACTTGCCTGTGAAGCCTAAGGACCTCAGTTCGAGGCTAATTTCCCCAGGACCCATGTCAGCCAGATGCATAAGGGGGCGCACACGTCTGGAGTTCGTTTGCAGTGGCTGGAAGCCCTGGCACGCCCATTCCCTCTCTATCTGTCTTTCTCTCCCTCTCTCTCTGTTACTTTCAAATAAATAAATAAAAAATGAACAAAAAAAAATTTTTAAATGACAGCAGAAAATCTCATCACATTATTCAGAATAATATAAAGCTTAAATTTTCTGGCATATTCCACTTCATATTTTCAAACAGTGGGGAACAAAGGCAACTAACATGACAGCAATTATATAACAACTACAAATTAAAATATCTAGTTTGAGCTGGAAATATAGCTCAACAGTAGAGGACTTTCCCAGCAAATGGAAGACCCTAAGTGTGAACCCCAGAACTGCATTAAAAAAAAATAAACTTAGTTTTGATTTCACTTCATGGATAATTTAATTAAAAGAAAATCACCTAGTATTACTAGCTTTTTTTTTTTTTTTTTTTTTTTTTTTGGTTTTTTTGAGGTAGGGTCTTGCTGTAGACCAGGCTGACCTGGAATTCACTCTGTAGTCTCAGGGTGGCATTGTACTCATGACAATCCTCCTACCTCTGCCTCCCAAGTGCTGGGATTAAAGACATGTGCCACCATGCCCGGCTTTATGAAGGTTTTTTTTCCAATTAATATTAAGTTTTTTTATTTTTTGGTTTTTGTCAGGGTAGGGTATCACTCTAGCCCAGGCTGACCTGAATTCACTCTGTAGCCTCAGGGTGGCCTTGAAATCATGGCGATCCTCCTAACTCTGTCCCCCAAGTGGGGCTGGAGGTGTTTTTTTTATACTATTTACCTTTTGAAGAGAAAAACTGAAGGCTGTTTATTGCACTTCTAATATCACCAGAGCATCCTTGACAGAGCAACTCTAGAGAAGTTTTCTCAGGGACAGTAATTCTTCCTCCATTCTAAAATGAGAAAATTAAGTTAAAAAACAAAATAATTGTTACACTTGGGCTAGAGTGAGAACCCTACCTTGAAAAATTAAAGAAAAAAAAGATGTGTTTCTGTATTACATAAAGAGTCTATCAATTTACCAAATTATTTGTACTGCAAATGGGCACCCATTCTCTCTCTGCTTCTTTCTCTCCCTCTCAACTTAATAAATAAAAAATATTTTTTAAAAAAGAAAAAAAAAATCTTTATGAAAGCTTTTAGTCTTCCCAAATCCTAAACTTTGTCAAGAATTTTATCAAGAATCTTCCCAGACTATCATATGTATCTATAAGTACATCTAGTATCAAAGTATATGCAAATGTGCAGACTAACAATTTAAATTTAGATAGGATTATATGCATTATTCTATGACTTGAATCTCTTCTTTGTAAATCTCTTTCTTAATACCATCTGTAGTGATTTATGTCAGTAGTTTTTTTATTTTATTACATTTTATTATGTATATTTTTTATTTTATTAAAATCTATTTTATCATATATGTTTGTTTGTTTTTCAAGATAGGGTCTCACTCTGGCCCAGGGTGACCCGGAATTCACTATGGAGTCTCAGGGTAGCCTTGAACTCATGGTGATCCTCCTACCTCGGCCTCCCGAGAGTGCTGGGATTAAAGGTGTGCTCCACCACTCCCAGCAATGTATTTTTTTTTTTAATTTATGAGAGAGAGAGAAAGAGAAAGATGCACACAGAGAGTGCCAGGGTCTCTAGCCACTGCAGTCGAACTCCAGATGCATGTGCCCCCTTGTACATCTGGCTAATGTGGGTCCTGGAGAGTCCAACCAGGATCCTTTGGCTTTGTAGGTAAACATCTTAACTGTTAAGCCATTTCTCCAGCCCATTCCATTTTATTTTTAAAATTGTTATGAAGCTAGGCATGGTGACACATGCTTTTAAACCTAGCACTTGGGGGGCAGAGGTAGGAGGACTGCCATGAGTTTAAGGCCACCCTGAGATTACATAGTGAATTCCAGGTTAACCAGGGCTACAGCAAGAACCTACTTCAAAAAAAAAAACAAAAAGAAAATGTTATGAAAATACTTTTAACTGATAGTCTCCTTAACAGGGGTATTTCTAGTTTTTGATACACAAATTTTAGCTTTGATGTAGTATTAGTTATTGAAACCATAATGTTGCACAAGCTAGTCAAGACCTCTGTAGTTAGCTACAGCCTCAGGCTATATCCACTCTTTTACACCCCCCCACACACACAGCCTGCCAATATATACATCTGTATCAGCAGAGGGTCCCGTGAACTACAATCCATCTAATATTTCTGCAGCTCTCCCAGTTTACACACTGAATAAGTAGGGCTTTCCGCAGCTCCAATGTAAGCTTAAATTAATCACACTTACCTTACTAGCTTCGATAGTCACTATTCGATTAAGATATTTCATCATAATTGTTGGTGCCACAGGATTGAAACTGAAAATTATTAAGAAAGAGATGAGTTACATGATGAAAAATATTACATTTGGGGCTGGAGAGATGCTCAGTTGTTAAGCCTGACAGCCTGGGCTCAATCCCTCAGTGTCCATGTAAACCCTGATGCACAAAGTAACACCTTTGTCTGGCATTTGCTGCAGTGGCCATTCTTTCTCTCATGTTCTCCCCCTCTCCTTGCAAATAAAGTATTAAAAGAAAAAAAAAAATACAGGGCTGGAACGATGGCATAGTGGTTAAGGCATTTGCCTGCAAAGCCAAAAGAACCTGGTTCGATTCTCCGGGACCCACATAAGCCAGATGCACAAGGTGACGCATGTATCTAGAGTTCGTTTGAGGTGGCTGGAGGCCCTGGTACACCCATTCTCTCTATCTCTCTGCCTCTTTCTCTCTCAAACAAACAAATAAATAAATAATAAAATATACTTAAAAAGAAAAGAAAAATACAACATCTATGTGAACATTATGAACAGAAATCTCTTTCTTACCTAATGGCTGAAATAGAACACTCTTCCTGAATTTCTTTGGGAAACAGTAGCCTCTGATTATTATCTCCACTTACACTGTCAGAGATGATGAATATAAGAGGACAACGGCCAACTTGCACATACTTCCTAAAGAAACAAAATACAGTAATGGTGAACATAAGCCTTTTGGCATTTATTATAATTTTACTTATACTGGTGAACAATATTCTTTTCTATGGTGATGGATATCAATGCCAGATCCTTGCTCATGTTAAGCAAGTGTTCTACAACATTCAGCTAGAATCATAATCTCTAATAAAGTTCTAAAAGCATAGTGGCACCCGCCTTTAATTTCAGCACTCAGGAGGCATAGGTAGAATTGTCATGAGTTTGAGACCAGTGTGGGACTACATAGTAAATTCTAGGTCAGCCTGCTAGAGTGAGACCCTGCCTTAGAAAAGAAAAATAAAATAATTAGAATAATGTTTACTGTTTTTCACTAACACTTACCTTAGAATGTCATGCAAAGTACGAGATTCTCGATAAACTTGGTTAGGTAAATCCTATTAAGAATAAAAGACAGATATTAGTTCAGTTGTATTCCACTGCATGTTTATTTCTAAATTCATGTTTATCAAGGAAGAAAATTATTTAATTTATATTAACAACAATTTTAAGAAAAATTAAAAAGAAATGTGGGGCTGGAAAGACGGCTTAGTGGTTAAAGAGCTTGCCTGTAAAACCAAAGGACTCAGGTTCTATTCCCTAGGACACATGGAAGCTAGATGCGTAAAATGGCACATGCATTTGGAGTTCATTTGCAGCAGCCTGAGGCCCTAGTGCACTTACTCTATCTTCCTCTTTCCCTCTCTCTCAAATAAAATAAACAAAAACAAAGAGAGATGTAAGCCGGACATAGGTTAACCTAGGTCAGAGCAAAACCCTATCTTGAAAAACCAAAAAAAAACAAAAAAAGAAATAACTGATAGTAATTAATAGATTCCATTTCTTTACCAGTTACAGTATATATACTTTATTTGTTTATATTCAAGGTGCAGTTTCACTCTAACCCAAGCTGACCTCAAACTCATGTTCCATTTTTCTTTTCATCTTACTTATTTACTTGAGAAAGAGAATATGAGATACATCAGAACCTCTTGCCACTGCAAATAAACTCCAGACACATGTGCTACTTCATGCATCTTGCCTTATGTGGGTCAGAACCCAGGCCAAAACACTTTGCAAGCAAGCACTTTTAACCACTGAGCCTCTTCCCATCCCCCTGATCTTGAACTCATGCTGATCCTCCTGCTTCAGCTGGAATTAAAGGTGTATGCCACCATACAGTGACTCTATTTTCATTGAGAAGTAATTTTCCAGCTTTACTTTGCTATGCTCTACACAAGTCACTACATTTTAAAAACCCTGGAGAGATACTTAGCTATTAAGGAGCTTGCCTGCAAAGCTAAAGGACCCAGGTTCGATCCCCCAGGACCCACATAAGCCAGATGCACAAGGTGGTGCATGCGTCTGGAGTTTGTTTTTGGCAGCGGGAGTACATGGTGCCACCCTCTCTCAAATAAATAAATAAATAAAAAATTTAAAAACACGGGCATGGTAGCGCATGTCTTTAATCCCAGCATTCAGGAGATAGAGGTAGGAGAATCACCGTTAAGATCATCTGAGAATACAGAGTGAATTCCAGGTCAGCCTGGGCTACAGTGAGACCCTACCTCAAAAAATAAAATAATAATAATAGTTAATTAAAATTTTTTTAAAAATCAGCCAGATGTGGTGGCACATGCTGGTAGGAAATTGCTGAAGAGGCAGAGGGAGGCGGATGAGGAGTTCAAGGCCAGCCTGGGCTAAAAATTAAATAATAACAAAAATGAAAATAAAAACCTCTTACCATACACTTAGTCTTAATGTTAACCTGTAGCTATTCTATTTATGTTTTAGGTTTCGACCACCACAAAGCCTTTATACTTTGCTATGACAAAACTACTACTAGTACTAAGGTAGAGATTAACAGTAACATATCTCACAATTATGTGCCCAATACCTATAACAGGATTATAAAGGTTGCCCTTACTTCAACCAGAATGATCTTTTTGTCAGTTGTCAGATCATCTCCAAGCATTTGCAGTTTGTTATACTTTGTTGCTCTTAGTAGAAATTCTTTGAAGCCTGCTATCTGAGATTGATATGAAAACATATGGAAGTTTGATTCTGAAAACAAACACATTTTTCACTTTTATTTTAAAATTACAGAGACATTTATTTTACACACAAGTAATAAACCCACTTATGCATACATGATGCAGCTTACAATACTGGACTTATTTTGGATACTATCTTAAAATTATGTGAAATCATTCAAATTTAAAATAAAATATTCAGCTGGACCCAGGTGTGGTGGCACATGCCTCTCATCACAGCACTCAGGAGGCAGAGGTAGGAGGACCACTGTGAATTTGAGGCCACCCTGAGAATACAGAGTGAATTCCAGGTCAGCCTGGGCTAGAGAGAGACCCTACCTTGAAACAAAACAAAACAAAACCAAAAAATAAATACATAAAATAAAATTATAAAATATTCATTCCTGGCACCAGGAGGCCAAGATAGGAGGAATGCTGAGTTCAAGGCCATCCTGACACTAGAAAGTGAATTACAGGTCAGCCTGGGCTAGAGTGAGACCCTACCTCAAAAAACAAATGAACAACAAAAAAGAAACCCAAGTATCAGGTTTAAGGTGCTTGCCTGCAAACCTAAGAACCCAGGGTCACAGGTTCAATTCCCCAGAACCCACGTAAGCCAGACGCACATGGTGGCTCATGCATCTGGAGTTTGTTTGCAGTGGATAGAGTCCCTAGCATGATCATTCTATCTGCCTCTTTCTCTCTCAATTAAAAAAAAAAAAAACCACAACCAAATGTCCGTATGGACAAGTACTTTTTTATGTATCAATGAATATAATATGGAGTTAACTGACCTCAAAACTATACAATAAGGGGCTGGAGAGATGGCTTAGCAGTTGAGGTGCTTGACTAAAGACCCAGGTTCAATGCCCTAATACCCACATAAGCCACATGCACAAGATGCCACATAAGTCTGGAGTTCATTTGCACTGGCTGAAGGCCCTGGCATACCCATTCTATATATACCCTTCTCTAATAAAAAAAAAAAATTTTAAAGCCGGGCACGGTGGCACACACCTTTAAGCCCAGCACTCAGGAGGCAGAGATAGGAGGATTGCCATGAATTTGAGGCTACCCTGAGACTCCATAGTGAATTCCAGGTCAGCCTGGGCTACAGTGAGGCCCTACCTCAAAAAACAAAAACAAAAAACAAAATTAAGTAGAATAATACTCATACAACTAGTAAAAACGTCAGTGACTTAGAATTACACAGTAAAGAAGGAAGTATAAATCAATTTATTCATCAAAGGTCAATAAACAAGAAGCCCAAGAGGACTGACTAGTCCATCTGGGAATAAGGAAAGTTCTCTGGCAATATGCTTTACACAGAAGATTGTTAAAAGGCTCATCAGACCCAGCAATGTCAGTTCAAGGAGCAGAATAAGGATATGCACGCCAAAGATACTATATGCGTACAGAAAATTAAAAGAGCCCAGAAACGATGAGGTGGATCACATTTTGTTTTGGTTTTTTGAGTGAAAGATAGCAGGTCAGAATGCACTAGTGAGACCTGACTTCAGTCTTCATGTGCCTTTTTTTTTTTTAATTACTTTTAGCTTTTTAGCAGACCTTGAATAACTATGCAGACCATGGAGAACAAACTGACTCTAACCTGAGCTGTCAGACAAGATAAAAGCTCCCATATCCTTTAAAGAGTAAACAAAGCTGTCATTATGGAGATGTACTCATTTTCATCTGTGCTTCACTGAGCCCAAGTTTTCCTTCTATTTCCTGCATCTTTGTAGCAAGCCTTACCAAAGCTAAGGGTCTCCTTGAACTCATCCTTTTGGAATTCTGGTAAAACTGGATTAATCCATTCTTGTACTTGAATCCCATGCTCCTTTGATAGTATTTTTATAGTAGCTGTCTTTCCACATCCAGGAGGACCTGTTATTAATAAAACAGATCCACCCTAAAAACCAAATACAAGCATTAATTAAAACATAATCATTAGAATGTCAGATAATTTTTGAAAATATTTTACTTCTACCTATATTAAATAGTTGATTATCTCATACAAGTAAAAACATTTCAAAATTAAGCTAGCTTTAAGTAAAATGAACTTTATTTCCTTCTGAAAATTCCTCAAATCCTAAACTATACCATTCCAAAGGACGACTTAATAACTAAACTAAAATAACTAAACTTTTGGCTGGAGAGATGGCTTTGCAGTTAAATGCTTGCCTGTGAAGCCTAAAGACCCCAGTTTGAGGTTCATTTTCCCAGGACCCACGTTAGCCAGATGCACAAGGGGGCACATGTGTCTGGAGTTCGTTTGCAGTGGCTGGAAGCCCATGTGTGCCCATTCTCTTTCTCTCTCTCTATCTGCCTCCTTCTCTCTCTCTGTCACTCTCAAGTAAATAAATAAAAATGAACGACAACAACAACAACAAAATAATAACTAAACTTTTAGAAATGGAAAGATGGTTCACTGGTTAAGGTACTTGCTTGCAAAGCTTGACAGCCTAGGTTCAATTCCTCAGTACCCACATAAAGCCAGATGCACAAGGTGACACATGTACCTGGAGTTCATTTGCATCAGCAAGAGTCCCTGGCATACCCACTCTGTCTCTCCCTCTCCTTTCAAATAAATAAAAATATTTAAAAAAAAAAAAAAAAAAAAAAAAACTAAGAAGGCCATGGTGGTGCATGCCTTTAAACTCAGGAGGCAGAGGTAGGAGGATCGCCATGAGTTTGAGGCCACCCTGAGACTCCATAGCAAATACCAGGTCAGCCTGGTTTAGTGCAAAATACTACCCCGAAAAAACAAAAAAGAAAGAAACTAAATTCTGGCAATCTGAAACAAGACTTAACAGTTATTTTAACTCATTAAAATTCAATTGCAATTTAGTATCTGTAATCCCAGTGTGCCTACAAGAAGGGAGTCAGAAACAGGAGAATCTTCCAGCAGCTTGCAGGCCAGTTAGCCTAATGAATGAAGCAGGGAACAATGAGACCCTACCTCAAACAATATGGAAGGCAAGGACTCTATAACTAAAGTTGTCCTTTGAAGACATGTGTGCCCTGATATCACATGCCCATACTTACACACATGAACATACACACACACACACACACACACCAAACAAAAAGCCAGTTTTCAGCCAGGTGTGGTGACACACACCTTTAATCCCAGCACTTGGGAGGCAGAGGCAGAGCAATGCTGTGAGTTGGAGGCCACCTTGAGACTACATAGTGAATTTCAGGTCCGCCTGGGGTAAAAGTGAAACCCTACCTCGAAAAACAAACAAAGCCAGTTTTCAATCCTAATACTGATTCAGGTAGGGAATACAGATGCTAAAATATATCAGCTGCTGAGGAAATGGGCACGCATATGCCGCCAAAGTACCGCCCCATAGATTATGTGCCAGTTGCAAGGGAAAGGGACTCTATAATGAACATGTCATTTCCTTACTCTAGTGACCAAGCTTGAAGATCAGTGCTGTGGCATGCTCCTGTAGTCCGAGCACTCCAGAAGATCACTTAAAAGTTCATCCTTAGGCTGAGCAACATAATTAGATCCCAACTCCAGAAGTGACAGAGGTCTCAGGATGTAGCTCAGTTTTTGCCCAGTGTGACGGTTAATCTACTGTCAATTTGGCATGATTTAGAATCACTAGGGAAACATATCCTGTTCAAGTCTGTGAGGTATATTCTAGATTACATTAGTTGGGGTAGATGATTCACCCTAACTATGGGTAGCACTATCCCATTGGCTAAGTTCCTAGATTGTAAAATAAAGAGAAAGAGCTAGAGAGATGACTCAGTGGTTAAAGTGCTTGCCTGCAAAGCCTAAGGACCAGAGTTTGATTCCCCAATACCCACATAAAGTCAAATGCACAAAGTGGTATATGCACCTAGGGTTCATTTGCAGTAGTTGGAGGCCCTGTGCACCATTCTCTCTCCTGCCTCTTTCTCTCTCTCTCAAATTATTATTTTTTTCTGAAAGAGAAAGCTGAGCTGGGCGTGGTGACACATGCTTTTAATCCCAGCACTTGGGAGGCAGAGAGGTAGGAGGATCACTGTGAGTTTGAGGCCACCCTGAGAATGAATTCTAGGTCAGCCTGAGCTAGAGTAAGACACTACCTTGTAAAACCAAAAAAGAAAGAAAGAAAGAAAGAAAAGAGAAAACAGTGTTTATCACTTGGTTCTCACTGTGGACCAATTGCAACAAGATCCTGCCACCTTGCCTTGCCTGCAATGACGGACTATAATCTAGAACTGTAAAGTAAAATAAATCCTTCCTCCCTTAAATGGATTCTTGTCAGGTGCTTTGTTCCAGCAAAGTAACGGAAACATCCATTATGAATAAAAACCTTGATTCGGAGGCAGAGATGGTTCAAGGTTAAGGTATTTACCTATAAAGCCTAACAACTCAAGTTCAATTCCCCAGTACCCACATAAAGGCAGATGCAGTAAGTGGCTCATTCATCCAAAGTTCATTTGCAGTGGCTAGACAACCTGGTTCACATCCATTCTCTCTCTCAACACAAAGATAGTGAAAGAGTCTGTTATCAGATTAAAACAAAACTAAAAAGCTCTAAGAAGCCTGGCATGGGGGTGCATGCCTTGGGAAGTTGAGGTAGTAGAATCAATGATTTCCCGAGTGTAGATTGGGGCTACAGGGTGAGTTCCAGGTTAGCCTGGGTCAGGATGAAACCCTGCCTGTGCGGGCCAGGGGGAGGGAGAGGGAGATCAACAACAAGAACAAGACAAACCTAAGAGATAGAGCGATACTGCTGAAGACTCCACATACTTAGGCTACAAGGCCACTGAGAAATCCTGCTGGAACTGAGTTGCTAACCTCCTTCATGCAGACCAGCTGACAGAAAGCTGGAAGAAGCCATTCTGCATGCAGTTCAATAGGAGAGAGAGAGAAAAATCAACAGTGAAGATACTCAAAAGTAGACACTGCAAGCCTTGTATTAGCCCAGCCAGGCCAAATGAGCCAACAGGTGCAATAGTGGCACATCTGTCATGGTGGAAACCAACCGCCCTCTAATTGGACTGGAGGCCCGCTTTATGGGAGGGAATACATCCCTGATACTAAAACTTAAAACAGGGGTAGTCATGAGCCCTAGGGGTATAACGTCTGCTGCAATCTGGCTAAATGTATATACTATGCTCATCAAACTGCCCAGTGAACACTTCTCTTAATGTTCATACACTTATATTAATGCTACTCTCACTTTTGGTTAGAGAACCTTCTCTTTTCGGATGGCAGTGACCTTTGGATGACTCAGAAGGCATCATGGTGCTGGAAAGAAGTGACAGGAGTGCTCAGCACTGCAATATCTCTATCACACCTTCCAAGGCTCAGGGTCCATTGCAGAAGAGATGGCAGAAAGAATGTAAGAGCCAAAGAAAGGGTAGGACTCATTACAACATGATTCCCCCAGACACAAAATGGCCTGGATATCCATGACCTAACAGTGCCTGACACTACCTACACAAGACCATCATAAGAAGAGGAAAAGACCATGACATCAAAATAAAAGAGAGATTGATTGAGATGGGGAGGGGATATGATGAAGAATGGAGTTTCAAAGGGAACAGTGGGGGGAGGGAGGGTATTACCATGGGATATTTTTTATAATCATGGAAGTTGTTAATAAAAAAAAAAAATTGAAAAGAAAAAAAAGAGAGTGTGAATTAACGTAATTTGTGGTCATTATTAAGGTTGTACTTGAACACACCAGCAGCAAAAGACAGTGTGGAATGAACACAAACATGAAGTGATGATTCAATAAGATCAGGGCATTGTTGGTAATGGTTCATTTTAGCCAAATAAGTGAGGATTTAGAAAGTGAGAAATAAAAATTTCAAGCAAGGCATACTGCAGTATCTTCAACTCCAGTTGAAAATATGACTGTGTTTATAAGAGTTAAGAGAGGGCTGGAGATGGCTTAGCAGTTAAGACACTTGCCTGCAAAGCCAAAGGACCCAGGTTTGATTCCCCAGGACCCAAACAGGCCAGATGCACAAGGTGGCACATTCATCTGGAGTTTGTTTACAGTGGCTAGAAACCCTAGCATACCCATTTCCTCCCCCTCCATCTCTCTCATAAAATGAATTAAAAAAAAAAATTTTTTTTAAAAGTTAAGACAGGGCTGGAGAGATTGTTTAGTGGTTAGGGCTTGCCTGTGAAGCCTAAGGACCCTGGTTCAAGGCTTGATTCCCCAGGACCCATGTTAGCCAGATGCACAAGGGGGTGTACACGTCTGGAGTTCATCTGCAGTGGCTAGAGCCCCTGGCGTACCCATTCTCTTTCTGCCTCTTTCTCTGTCAGTTGCTCTCAAGTAAGTAAATAAAAATGAGCAAAACAAAACAAAGTTAAGAGAGGAAAATGATGGGTAATTAATGGGCAGATGCTATTTTCCTTTATGTCTGAAGAATCTCAAAGTTTCTCATCAGAAGAGAGAATACTCTACCTCTGGAGGGAGGCTAAAGATAATTGTGGAATTAGGAAGTGAAACAAAAAACATCAGTCTAAAATGAATGGTGACTGTTTCAAGCTATTTAGCTGAAAAACCCCCTACCAATTTATAATTTGCCTGGTTGCTTGAGAATGAGATGACAGAAAATGGTAAAAATAGCCAGGCGTGGTGGTGCATGTCTTTAAGACAGGAGGCACAGGTAAGGAGGATTGCTGTGAGTTTGCAGCTAGCCTGAGACTACATAGTGAATTCCAGGGCAGCCTGGGCTACAGCAAGACCCTACATCAAAAAAAAAAAAAAAAAAAAAAAGGGGGCGCTGCAGAGATGGCTTAACAGTTAAAAGTTTTGCCTGCAAAGCCAAAGGTCTCAGGTTCAATTCCCCAAGATTCATGTAAACCAGATGCACAAGGAGATGCATGTGTATTGAGTTTGTCTGCAGTAGCTGGAGCTGCCCCCCACCCCGCCTTAATTAAATAAAACAAAAATTTAAAAAAGAATTTAAAAGAAGTAAAAATGGCAAGCCGGGCATGGTGGCGCAATCCTTTAATCCCAGCACTCGGGAAACAGAGATAGGAGGATTGCAGTGAGCTCAAGGCCACCCTAGGACTAAATAGTGAATTCCAGGTCAGCCTGGGCTAGAGCAACCCCCCGCCCCAAGAAAAAGAAGCAAGAAGACAAAGGGAAAACTCCAAGCCTTTCCGTCTTTTGGAGGTTACAAGGACTTAGATGAACAAAGGAATCATAACATACTAACTTCTTGCTGAGCATAACGGCTTATGGCTATAATCCCAACACTTGGAAGGCTAAGGCAGGAGGACTGTTACAGGTTCAAAGACAAACTATGCCTAAAAACAAAACAAACAAACAACAAAGGGACTGAGGAAATGGTTCATCAGGTAAAGGTGCTTGCTTGAAGACCCTCATAATAGTAGGAAAAGATGACGACGGATGATGACATCAAAATAAAAGAAACTAATGGAGAGAGGGAGGGGATAAGGAGTGTGAATTAGTCAAGGGGAAATTGGGGAGGAGGGAATTATGATGGTTTATTGTCTGTAAGTATGGAAGCTGTCAACTTAAAAAAATAAAATAGCTGGACATGGTGGCAAATGCCTTTAATCCCAGCACTCCGGAGGCAGAGGTAGGAAGATTGCTGTGAGTTTGAGGCCACCCTGAGACTACACAGTGAATTCCAGGTCAGCCTGAGCTAGAGTGAGACCCTACTTTGAAAAAACAAAAAAATAAATAATAAAAAATAATAAAAATGCCAGCACTACCCATCTCAAAAAAAAAAAAAGATGTTTGGTTGAAAAGCTGACCCATGTTCAATTTTGTAGCACCCATATAAGGCTGAATGCAAAGTGGCATAAGTATCTAGCATTTGTTTGTAACAGCAAGAGACCCTGCACATGCATGTGTGCACTTGCAAGTAAAAAAAAAAAAAAAGAAAGAAAGAGTAAGTGTTAAAGAGATAGCTCAGTGGTTAAAGGTGCCTGCTTGTAAAACCTGAAGGCCTGGGTTTGATTCCTCAATGCTCACATAAAGGCAAAAGCACAAAATAGCACAGGTATACGGAGTTCATTTGCAGTGGCAAGAGGCTCTGGTGTGCCCATTCTCATTCTCTATTTTACAGATAAATAAGAAAACTTAAAAAAAAAAAAAAAAAGAGTAAGAAAAAGCAGCAGCAGCAGCAGCAGCAGCAGCAGAATGGGAAGATGCTCAGTAGCTAAAGGCATTTGCTTGGAAAGCCTGCCAGATGGGATTTGATTCCCCACTACCCACATTAAGCCAGATACACAATGTGGCACAAGCATCTTTTGAGTTTGTTTACAGTGGCAAGAGTCACCAAAGTGCCCATTCTCTCTCTCACATGAACAAAAATATTTTTTAAAATAAAAAGAAAAAAGTATTTAAAGAAAATAAGGGCTACAGGGCTGGAGAGATGGCTTAGCAGTTAAGAGCCTGCCTGTGAAGCCTAAGGACACAGGTTTGAGGCTCTATTCCCCAAGACTCACGTTAGCCAGATGCACAAGGGGGCGCATGCGTCTGGAGTTCATTTCCAGTGGCTGGAGGCCCTGGTGCACCCATTGGCGCTCTCTGCCTCTTTCTCTGTCTGTCGCTCTCAAATAAATAAAAATAAACAAACAAAAAAATTAAATAAAAAAAGAGAGCCAGGTGTGGTGGCGCACGCCTTTAATCCTAGCACCGGGGAGGCAGAGGTGGGAAGGATCGCTATGAATTTGAGGCCACCCTGAGACTACATAATGAATTCCAGGTCAGCCTGAGCTAGAGTGAAACCCTACCTCGACAAACCAAAAAATAAACGGAGAAATTAACTTCTTATGATTTTAGTAATAGAAACGCATGATGAGGGCTAGAGAGAGAGCTCAGCAGTTAAGGCACTTGTATGAAAAGGATTCCCCAGTAACCACATAGAGCCAGATGCACTTTTATGGCACATTCATGTGGAGTTCATGTGAAGTGTCGAGATGCCCTAATGTGCTTGTAATTCTCTCCTCTCTCTCTCTCGGCTCAGTGTGGTAGCACATAACTTTTGATCCCAACACTTGGAAGGCTGAGGTAGGAGAATTGCCTGGAGTTCGAGGCCAGCTGGAGACTTCGTAGTGAATTCCTGGGCTACAGTGAGACCCTTTCATGGTGGTGCACACCTTTAAACCCAGCATTTAGATAGCAGAGGTAGGAGGATTGCCATGAGATTGAGGCCACCCTGAGACTACCCAGTGAATTCTAGGTCAGTCTGGGCTAGAGCGAGATCCTCCCTTGGAAAACCAAAAATAAAAATAAAAATAAACACATGGTGAGAAATATTTTAAACACATTTTTTATGTGGTTACCTGCTTTGACTTCCTTTCCAAAACTTCAGCCTTTAACCAGGCCTCAACTTCTTCAATTTTCTTTTTATGTACAGCAAGTTCTTGCTAGATAAAAATTCCAGAATAAAAAATACACTTTAGCTCAATGATTACCACTCATTAACTTGAACATTTAGTGAGAAAAAAAAAAAAACTATAAACATGTTGGATTGTAAATAGTAGGTCCTTTTGATTAGACTTGAATTCTATATCATTACAGAAAAAACTCTACCTTGGGCTAGAGATTGCTCAGTGGTTCAAGTGCTTGCCTGACATACTGGGTTTGATTCCCTACTACCCAGAGGCACAAAGTGGGACATTGATCCTTTGCAGTGGCAAGAGGCCCTGTGCCCACATTCTGTGTGTGTGTCTCTCTCTCTAATAAATAAATAAAACTAAGCCGGGCATGATGGCATGCACCTTTAATGCCAGCACTTAGAAGGCACAGAGGTAGGAGGAGTGCTGTGAGCTTGGGGATACCCTCAGAGTACAGAGTGAATTCCAGGTTAGCCTGGGCTAAAGTGAGACCCTACCTTGAAAAATAAAAACAAAAAAATTAAATAATGAAACTATTTTAAAGTGACAAAGAAACACTCTACCCTTATGTTGATAGAATGAATAGTAATTTTGAATTAAGTTTGTAATTATAAAACTTTTGTGGCTGGGGATGGAGAGATGGCTTAGCAGTTAAGGTATTTGCCTGTAAAGCCAAAGGACCTAGGTTTGATTCCCCAGGATCCCGTTAACCAGATGCATAAGAGGGCGCATGCATCTGGAGTTCGTTTGTAGTGACTAGAGGCATGTCCATTCTCACTCTCTCCCCCTCCTTCTCTGTCAAATAAATAAATAAACAATAAAATATTTTCTTTAAAAAATCACTTTTAAAATTCAGAAATAAAGAGGGGGTACTATATTCAGCAAAATAACACAAAAAGATCAATTCTAGGCAAGGGTTAAATTAAATGTAGGACAAAGAACAAATGGTACAGTTTCAAAATAAACTGAAAAAAAAAATAAATTGATAAAATTTTAGTGTGCCATTAAAAAACTACAGGGCTGGAGAGATGGCTCAGCAGTTAAGCACTTGTCTGTGAAGCCTAAAGACCTAAGCTCGATTCCCCAGGACCCACGTAAAGCCAGATGCATAAGGTGGTGCACAAATCTGGAGTTCATTTACAATGGCTACAGGCCCTGGCACGCCCACCCTCTATCTGCCTATATCTCAAATAAATATACTATTTTTAAATATCTGTATTCTTTCTTTCCCTGCTTCACTGAAATGGTTCTCATGAGGGACTGCAGAGACAGATGGATCAATGGTAAAAGGTGCTTGCTTGCAATTTTTTGGGGGGGGGGGATTTTCGAGGTAGGGTCTCACTCTAACCCATGATGACCTGGAATTCACTATGTAGTCTCGGGGTGGCCTTGAACTCATGGTGATCATCCTACCTCTGCCTCCCAATTGCTGGGATTAAAGGCGTGCACCCCCATGCCATCCAAGGTTTTATTACCTAGGCACTCACGTAAAGCCTGACAGGCATTTGTCTGCAGTGGCAAGAGAAACCGTAGCACACCCTCCCCCGTTACACATGCAAATAATACATAAATAAATTTATTTATAGAAACATGTTCTTGTAAGTCAAAATCTAAGAAGGGACAACTCTGCTTCCAAAGAATCTTTACCAACAATGACATTACACAGACATGCAATTTAATACCTGAGTTTCTGGTTTGTATTTATCCACCCAAGGCTCATTATCAGACAGATGTTCTTTTGAATTTTCTAGATCAAACGTCTGTTCTAAGGAAGATGGATTTCCTCTTTTTCTAGTTGGAAATCTCCTACTTTCTAAAATGGAAGGTACATTTTTTCTAGTGTGACTCAGGTTATTCAAACCTAAAGATGAGGCAGTAACAGTAGAGATGGCCGAAGTCTCTGAAAAATCATCAAATGATGGGTCTACCCACTCTGTTACCTGAAAAATAAAAAGAATAAAAATTATTGCAATTTTAATATGCATCCTCTATATAACTGAACTACTCTGGAAAGGAAATACTTGTATTAATAACACTTAAGGAAAAAAAATTAACACACCTCCCAAAAAAAAAAAGCTGGTGATGCATGCCTTTAATCCCAGCACTGGGAAGGCAGAGGATCATCTTGAGTTCAAGGCTACCCTGAGACTACGTAATCTACATTATGAATTCCAGGTCAGCCTGACCTAGAGTAAGACCCTACCTGGGGAAAAACAAACAAACAAACAAACAACAAAAACACATTTATCTATCTAGGTTTTGTGAGACACAGGGACTTGCTGTATAGCTAAGCCTTAACTCAAACTTGAAATCCTTCTGCCTCAGCCTCCCAAGTGCTGGAATAACAGGTGTGTGTTATGTCACTCAACAACTTGAAGGGTTTTTTGTTTGTTTTTGTGCAATAGGGGCTTACTGTGCAATTTATGGTGACCATGAACTTGACAGCCTGTTTCCTCCACCCAAATGCTGACAACAAATTACCTTTTTATATGAAATTGGCTCAATGTGTTCCTACTTTTTTAATGTTTTTTTCTTAAATATTTTATTTGTTTGAGAGAGAGACAGAGAGAGAGAGAATGGACGCAACAGGGTTTAGACGCATGCGACACCTTGTGCACCTGGCTTACATGGGTATTGGGGAATTGAACCTGGGTCCTTAAGCCTCATAGGAAAGTGTCTTAACCACTAAACTATCTCTCTAACCCTTAAATTGGGAGGGGGGGCTGTTCAAGGTAGGGTCTCACTCTAACCCAGGATGACCTGGGATTTCTCGGGGTGGCCTTGAACTCATGGTGATCCTCCTACCTCTGCCTCCCAAGTGCTGTGATGAAAGGCATGCACAACCATGCCTGGCTCTTAAATGTTTTTTTGGGTTTTTTCTTCCATTTTTATTTATTTATTTGAGGAAGAGAAAGAGGCCGAGTGAGAGAGAGAGAGAGAGAATGGGCACACCAGAGCATCCAGCCACTGTAAATGAACTCCAGATACATGTACCACCTTGTGAATCTGGCTTATATGGGCCCTGGGGAATCAAACCTGGCTCCTTTGGCTTTGCAGGCAAGTGCCTTAACTGCTAAGCCAGCTCTCCAACCCTTTTAAGTGGTTTTTAATGAAAGTTACTTGTTAAAGGGTTTTTTAAATTTTTCTTATTTTTTATTTATTGGCAAAAAGAAAGACATAGGAGACAGACAACATGGGTGTGCCAGGACCTCCAGCAGCTGCAAACCAAATACAGAGAGATTTGCCACCTTGTGCATCTAGGAAAGTGAACCTGGGGGTAAGCCCCTTAACTACTGAGCCATCTTTCCAGTTCCCTGATTATTTTTCTATTTTACAATAAGTGCATAATTTGAGGATATTTGTTTACATCATTGTAATAATGAATCTATGTAAAAGAGTAAAAAAGCAATTATAATCCTTTTGTTTTTTCCTTTTCGGTTTTCTGAGGTAAGGTCTCACTTTAGCTCAGGCTGACCTATTATTCACTATGTAGTCTCAAGGTGGCCTCAAACTGTCCACAACCCTTCTACCTCTGCCTCCTGAGTGCTGGGATTAAAGGCATGAGCCACCATGACCAGCTAGTTGTAATCTTTTTTGAATAGAATTTTTTTTTCTTTAATGCAGGAATACATCCAGATGTGTGTGCAACCTTGTGCACCTGGCTTTATGTGGGTGCTAGGGAGCTGAATCTGAGTCCTCTGGCTTTCCAGGCAAGCACCTTAACTGCTAAACCATCTCTCCAGCCTCATTTATTTATTTATTTATTTATTTTAAATAATTTGTAAATGGGGTCTTTAATCTCAGCACTTAGGAGGAGGCAGAAGTAGGATTGGTATGAGTTAGAGATCAACCTGGTACTATAAAATGAGTTCCAGGTCAGGTGAGCTAGTGAGACCCTACCTCGAAAAACAAATGAACAAAACCCCAAAACAAGGGTTTTATAGAGAATTATAAATCTTAAAATGGCCAGGCATGGTAGCACAGGCCTGTAATCTCAACAGAGATGGGAGAAAAGGCAACAAGTTTAATTCTAGCCTAGGATGAATAGCAAGACCTAGTCTGAAATTTCTTAAATAATATGGACTCTCATCTACCCACACCAAGCCAGAATGTACAAAGTGCAGCATGCATCTGGAATTAACTTGAGCAACAGAGGTGCTGGTGTGCCCTTACACTCTCCCTGTTCACAAATAAATCATAGGTAGGGGCTGGACATAGTGGTGCACTCTAATCCCAGCACACAGGAGGCAGAGGTAGGAGGACCACTATGAGTTTGAGGCCATCTTGAGATTATACAGTGAATTCTAGGTTAGCCTGAGCTACAGCGAGACTCTACCTCAAAAAACAAAAACAAAAAAAAAAAAAGGTAGGGGCTGTACTTTATAGAATACCAATTACCACTTACATAACTTTCTAGGTTTCTACATTGAGTCTTCACTCTTTTTTGGAATTAGGATCATCAATATTCTTTCAAAATTAAGGTTGAGCTTGTGGAGTTTGTTTCTTTCTTTCTTTCCTTTTCTTTTTTTTTTTTTTTTTTTTGAGGCAGGGTCTCACTCTAGCCCAAGCTCACCTTGAACTCCTGAGTGCTGGGATTAAAGGTATAAGCCACCACACATAGCTAAGATTATTTATTTTGCAATTTATTACCATTATTTAGGCTAATAATTACAACAGAGACTAGGTACTATTACTTTGATTGCAATGGTAAATCACAAAGAATAGCACAAAATTTTGCAGTTCATTTTTTGGTACGTTTTTCAAGACAGGGTCTTGCTCTAGCCCAGACTGTCCTGGAATTCACTTTGTAGTCTCAGGGTGGCCACGGACTCACAGCAATCCTCCTCTATCTGCCTCCCAAGTGCTGGAATTAAAGGTGTGCACCACCACACCTGGCTATTGAAGTTCTCTTGCAGCAATTATGACATGCGCTTATTAACGAATGAGTCATACCTTTGTAGAAGATACCTTTGGTCTAAGAGAAATTTTTGACATTATAAACTTAAATGGTTTCCATCCGTAGTGCACAACCTGGAGTACATGGAAGTATAATTCTCTAGGAAGAGAAAAGGAAAACACCTCAAATTAAGAAAAGCTGTAAATTCAGAATTAGTTACAAAAGCAGTATAACCAGCAACATAATAAAGGCTCAATAACTAATAAAATGTAGTCAACAGGGGCTGGGGAGATGGCTTATTGGTTAAGCGCCTGCCTGTGAAGCCTAAGAACCCAGGCTCATTTTCCCAGGACCCACGTTAGCCAGATGCACAAGGTGGTGCATGCATCTGGAGTTCATTTGCAGTGGCTGGAGACCTGGGCACGCCCATTCATTCTCTCTCTCTCTGCCTCTATCTCTCTCTGTTGTTCTCAAATAAATAAATAAAAATAAACAAAAAAATTAATGCAATAAACATAAAAGGAAAACCCTAAAATGTGCACTTAATGACAAACTAACTTTATCACATAGTCTACTTGTGGTAAAGTGATATCAAATCAATGACGTAGTAAACAGAAAACTGCATACTTGTGCACTTACTTATTGTTACAAAGAAAAACTAGACAATTCTACCTGGGCAATTTTTATATTGAAAATTAATGTCTTTCTTATTTCCAATTACGCTTGAAAATTAGTTCGTTTCCAAATTAAAAAAAAAAAAGATACAAAATCAGACTTACGACTTACTTTTCGTAAACCTATATGTTGGAAATTGTACTGGACCATTTAGGTTATAGGCGCACACAAAACCTACGGAGTAAAAATCCCCACAAGTCGTTCACCTCTCCTAAAATGGTTCAGGATTAGATTTTTGAAGTTTCAAAAAAAAGGGGGGGGGCATATTGGTAGGGGGGGGAATCCATTTGAGAAATTATACTTGTCGAAATAAAAGACGCAAACTGATGTTATGGTCAGGACTCCACTCTTTGAAAACAAGACAGAAAAGCCGACGCCTTTAACAAGCAGGTAACTGTCTCTATTGGTGTGGGCTACCTTGAAAGGAGACGTGAGAGGTAGAAGAGACCTTCCAAAACTATTCCGACCCACTACCAGCAGCCCCCACAATTCACAAGCGATACTTAAGCTCGGACTATTCGTCCAAAATAATCCTACAAGTAGCAGCAAGCCGGGCAGAGTTCGCTCGCCGCCGGCACCGGAGCACGGCTCGGCGCCCACGTCTCCAACTTCATATGGGATGGGCGGGTCTGGAGGAGGAGCGACCAGAGCCCGGGAAGACGGGACAGCAGAGACGCGGCCCCGCGATTCTAGGACAGTAACAGATCCAGCCGCAGTCGGCTTACTTTCCAGAAGCTGCATCCCCGGGTGGGTGGAAAGGAACGAAGGAGCCCGGGCTCCGGTGCGGGTGGAAGGGAAGCCCCCCGTCACTGTCCCGACTCAGCCTCCAGCGCCTCTGGGAGGTCCCGCCTCCCGGGGGCCTTTCCGACCGGTGGCGCCTCCGCGACGCGGCCTTGCAGGGAGGAAGCGACTTAGGCGTCCAGCGCACTGCCAGATCCGAAGCGCGGGCCAAAGTTGTGCTCTGAGTTCCACCACTCGACAGAACCGTGCCATTCTAGCCCAGGGAGTCAATGGTGGGTGGCTGGGGAAAGGAAGGTGGGCGGAGGGTGGGTCGGGATCACCGCGCAGGGCCCACACGACCCGAGAGCCGCAGGCGTTTACGGCAGCCCTCCTCTTCCGGTTCCTCCGAGTCGGGCGTCGCGCGCGTGCGCAGAGGCGCTGCGTGCCGTGTCGGCGAGGACTATGCAGCTTCCGAACATCCTGCTCACCGGTTAGGGCGCGCTGCGGGGGAGGGCTGGAAGGCCTCGGGGGCGCCCAAGTGGAGGCAGCTCGGGTGTTCCCTTGTGGGTCGGCGTGGCGTCGTCGGGGCCTCCTCGTGGGGAGGGGGCGGGGAGGGGAGGGGACCTGGCGTGGGTTCGGTTGTCCTGGCGCTCCTCCATGAGATGGAAAGAGGCGGCGGCCGAGGCCCGACGAGCTGCTTCGTCTTTCTGAATCTGGTATTTTGCGTGAAGAACGGAAGGTTGATTCTCTGGCATAGTTAGGCTTGAGGGACTTTTTTGTTTGAGGCACGGTCTCATGAAGTCCAGGATGACCTGAAACACACACACACACACACACACACACACACCCCCGACCTCATGAAGTCCAGGATGACCTGAACTACACACACACACACACACACACACACACACACACTTAGGCTTGAGGGACTTTTTTGTTTGAGGCACGGTCTCATGAAGTCCAGGATGACCTGAAACACACACACACACACACACACACACACCCCCGGCCTCATGAAGTCCAGGATGACCTGAACTACACACACACACACACACACACACACACACACCCGACCTCATGAAGTCCAGGATGACCTGAACTACACACACACACACACACACACACACACTTAGGCTTGAGGGACTTTTTTGTTTGAGGCACGGTCTCATGAAGTCCAGGATGACCTGAAACACACACACACACACACACACACACACACACACACACACCCGACCTCATGAAGTCCAGGATGACCTGAACTACACACACACACACACACACACACACACACACACACACCCGACCCCCCCCCCACACGAAGTCCAGGATGACCTGAACTACACACACACACACACACACACACACACACACCCGACCCCCACACACACACACACACCCCCGACCGCCCGACCAAGCTGGCCTTGAACTCAGGGCCGTCTGTCTGCCTCAGCCTCTCAGATGTTGGGATTATTGGTGTGAGCGTCTGCGCCCCAGTCTAGGTTTGGGATTCGTATCGAGGTGTTATAAGGCAGAGTCTATCCTCAGATCTGTAATGGTGAATCCCATGATTCCTCATGCCTTCCTAGGCCTTTATTATTATTATTATTATTATTATTATTATTATTATTATTTGCCTTCGCATCTAAGAAAGACTTCCCAAACGAGGCTCGAGTAAATGAGTTGGTACGCTTGTGGAGAGGTGTGAACTGTTTACTGTATCTGTTTGTTGATTATTGTGAAGTCTTTATTTTTTTTTAATGTTAAAGAAGACACCTGACAGCCTTTATGTTCGTTTCTGGTGTAAGAATACTGTGAAGATCCCGAGCTATTGTGAAGCTCGTCTGGTTCTTTGGAACCTATCTTTAGTTTGCAGCACATCCCTAAAGTGAATTAAGATGCCTCAAAATGACTTTAAACAGCAGAATCATAGGCTCTTCTTGCAAATATCGAGTGGGTATGGATGTTGCAACATACAGATAAATTTCTGATTTGCATGGGCACCGCATTAGTCTGGTACACCTGTTAAGCCCATCCTTCTAAATGTAGAGGTAGGAGGGTCAGAAATTCAAGGAATCCTTAGCTACATAGCTACTTGGAAACTAACATAAGCTACATGAGATCCTATCTCAAAAAAAAAAAAAAAAAAAAAAAAGAGCCATAATATAAGAAATCTGTAGAACGAATGTTTTGTTTTCATTTATACATCTGGCTCTTTGTGGGTACTGGGGATTTGAACCTGGACCATAAGGCTTTGTAAACCAGTGCTTTTAACCACTGAGCCATTTTCCTCAGCCTCAGATTTGGTATATTATAGTGGATTTGATGTAAATGCTGGTCTTCTGCTTCTGGAGACTTGATTTGTTCTTTATTTAATGGCATTAAATTTGAACAGCTGAAAATGATGTATTTGATTATCTGGTAATTAGTAGTAGATGTTAAAAGAGGAAGGCAAAGAATGTTGTACAGTATTTTCATTTATCCAAATGGGTATATATGTTGTATTGTGAACACACACAAATGCCCATATGCATATATGTGCAATATGGTACCATATAAATACATATGTGTATATCTGCATGTATGCATGACATAAAGGAATAAAACTTGTTTGGAAAGATAAGAAAGAAACTGGATTATACTGGTTTGCTCTGGAGAAGAGTATCACATTGGAGATCAGTAGTAGTGATGAGGTTGTACTCAGACTGATTACATTTTTTCTATGAATGATTTCTTTTTGTTTGTTTGGTTTCTTTGAGGTAAAGTCTTGCCCTAGCCTAGGTTGACCTGGGATTCACTATGTAGTCTCAGGCTAGCTTCAAATTCATGACAATTCTCCTTCTGCCTCTTGAATGCTGGGATTAAAGATGTGTGCCACCATGCCTGGGCTGATTTCTAATCTTTTTATAAATCAGTAAATTGTGATAGTTTCTGTGATTGTGATGTTCTCAGTTCCATGTTGATGTCAGTTAAAATTGGTATCAAAATTGCTTAAGCTCTACCCAAGGAGAATCATATACAGAATTCTGATTTTCAGTCTCTGGGAAGTTTTGATTAGATCATAGTGAATATTCAAGTAGGATTGCTAATTAGGACAATGTTCCTACCAGTTGTTAGGAACCCTAGGACAGAGACTGGAGAGATGGCTCACAGGTTAAGGTATTTGCCTACAAGTCTGACAACCTGGGTTCACTTCCCCAATACCCATCTCATGTAAGCCAGATAGATGCACAACGTGGCACATGCATCTAGAGTTCATTTGCAGTGGCTAGAGGCCTTGGCATGCCCATACACACACACACACACACACACACACACACACACACACACGCACACTCCCTCTCTCTCTCTCTCATTCTGTTTCTCTCTCTTTGCAAATAAATAAAACATTTTAAAAAATAGGGCTGGAGAGATGGCTTAGCGGTTAAGCCCTTACCTGTGAAGCCTAAGGACCCCAGTTCGAGGCTTGATTCCCCAGGTCCCACGTTAGCCAGATGCACAAGGGGGGGGACACACGCATCTGGAAATCGTCTGCAGTGGCTGGAAGCCTTGGCACGCCCATTCTCTCTCTCTCTCTCTCTCTCTCTCTCTCTCTCTCTCTCTCTCTGCCTGTCACTCTAAATAAATAAATAAAAATAAACTAAAAAAAATTAACCCTAGGACAGAGGTGGCTGAAGTCTAGTAATATTTTACAAACAATACTGTTCTGTGGCTTCTCTTATAGGTACTCCAGGGGTTGGAAAGACCACACTGGGCAAAGAACTTGCATCAAGATCAGGACTGAAATATATTAATGTGGGTGATTTAGCTCGTGAAGGTAAGGGGTACTCTGGTGTTAAGACATTTTGTTTTGTTTTGTTTTGTTTTTTGAGGTAGGGTCTCACTCTAGCCCAGGCTGACCTGGAATTCACTATGTAGTCTCAAGCTGGCCTCAAACTCATGGCGATCCTCCTACCTCTTGTTTCCCAAGTTCTCGGATTAAAGGTGTGTGCCACCACAGCCTGGTGGCGTTAAAACTTAATTTTCACCTTTTAAATACAGATAATGGAGTATTAGTACTACTAAGTGTTTATTAGAGTATAGAAAGCAAAAAGGCCTTGGTTTTAAACTGTTAGGGCTTACAGAAATAAAAGATACTTTGTGTTTAGTGTTATATCGATCATTTCCCCTTAACCCAAAATAACTAGCAATTCTTGAGAATACTAGTAATTTGGGAGGTCTGTGAGGAGAATGGATAGATAGGATCTGAATATTGGGGAAAGGAAATGTGCTTGATTTCAGCAAACACAAAAGGTTCAAGTGATGCTAAGCAGTGTATGAGACAGTATATTGATCTCCCAGGAAGGGCAGAATATTTTGAACGAAAGCAGTAGGATATGCCCATCCCATAGTATTTTCTTAAATCACTTTGATATTTACACACCCATGTACAAGTGCATACGTTCCAGAGTGAAATAGTTTTCCTTATTTTTATACCTTGTTTCCCCTAATCTTTTATTATTTAGATATTTGTGTCATCTTTTTAATATTCTACAATTCATATAGAGTAAAAAATTCAGTATATTTAAACAAAGGGAACTTTAAATATTGCTCATTAATTTCCTAACACTTGCTACTAATTCGGTTTGATCTAATGTCCATATTTTTTTCAAATGACCTAAAGTCTGATCACCGGGTATCATGGAGTCTGGCAAGATGGCTTCTCCCAAGAGCATGCCGAAAGATGCACAGATGATGGCACAAATCCTGAAGGATATGGGGATTACAGAATATGAGCCAAGAGTTATAAATCAGATGCTGGAGTTTGCCTTCCGATATGTGACCACAATTCTAGATGATGCTAAAATTTATTCAAGCCATGCTAAGAAAGCTACTGTTGATGCAGATGATGTGCGATTGGCAATCCAGTGTCGCGCTGACCAGTCTTTCACGTCCCCTCCCCCGAGAGATTTTTTATTAGATATTGCAAGGCAAAGAAATCAAACCCCTTTGCCATTGATCAAGCCGTATTCAGGTCCTAGATTGCCACCTGATAGATACTGCTTAACAGCTCCAAACTATAGGCTTAAGTCCTTACAGAAAAAGGCATCTACTTCTGCAGGAAGAGTAACAGTTCCGCGGTTAAGCGTTGGTTCCGTTTCTAGCAGACCGAGTACTCCCACGCTGGGCACACCAACCCCACAAACCATGTCTGTTTCAACTAAAGTAGGGACTCCAATGTCCCTCACAGGGCAAAGGTTCACAGTACAAATGCCTGCTTCCCAGTCCCCTGCTGTAAAAACATCAATTCCTGCAACGTCAGCAGTTCAGAATGTTCTGATTAACCCATCATTAATTGGGTCCAAAAACATTCTTATTACTACTAATATGGTATCACAGAATACTGCCAATGAATCATCAAATGCATTGAAAAGAAAACGTGAAGATGATGATGACGATGACGATGATGATGATGACTATGACAATTTGTAATGTCGTTGTGATGCATGTAACATGTATGCTGTTCCTGAACCTGTTGTACCAAGCATGCTGGATGTTTACAAGTTGTTTTTGGAAAATAGTATTTAATTAGTGAATATAGTTATTATGCTATTTCAATGGAAATGTTCAATTTTTTAATAGAACTCAATGGTTTTTCATTAGCCTTCATGCATAAAAAATAAAGTTGGCTTTATCAATTTGATTGTTGGTGCTTTGACAGTTACGTTCTATAAAGCAATTTCCTTCTCAGTTTGAAGTTGTTGCAGACTTCACTATGATAACTATGTCTTCAAATGTTTAGATCATAAATTCTTATAAGTCACTTTTTTTTTTTTTGCCTGTGTGTGTGTGGTTGTCCCTACTTCCCCACTGTATGTCAGAGGCTAGAGAAGAGCATCCAGTGTCTCCCTACATTCTTCATCATCTTTTTCTTTGAGATGGAGTCTCTCACTGATCCCAGAGCTTGGAGTTTGACAAGCCCCAGCCATTCTCTGGTCTCTGCTCCCCACAGGACTGGGGTTACACATGTATGTAGATGTGCCCAGCTGTTCATTTGTGGGTGCTAGGGAATTGAGCTTGGGTAGTCTCAGGCTGTCATGCTTGCCTAGTAAGTGCCCCTAACCTATAAAAGTCATTTCCTCTGCCCCATTTCTTAGTCGCTGTTTTTTAAAAATAATTTTTGAGAGAGTATGCATGTACCAGGGTCTCCTGCCACTGCAAACATACTAAGACACATGTACCACTTTGTGCATCTGGCTTTACATGGGTTCTAGAGAATCGGAACACAGGGCATCAGGCTTTGCAAACAAGTACTTTTAACCGCTGAGCCATTTCTGCAGCCCTCTAACTCATTTTTTTTTTTATAAATTTTTTATTTATTTATTTGAGAGCGACAGACACAGAGAGAAAGACAGATAGAGGGAGAGAGAGAGAATGGGCGCACCAGGGCTTCCAGCCTCTGCAAACGAACTCCAGACGCGTGCGCCCCCTTGTGCATCTGGCTAACGTGGGACCTGGGGAACCGAGCCTCGAACCGGGGTCCTTAGGCTTCACAGGCAAGCGCTTAACCGCTAAGCCATCTCTCCAGCCCTCTAACTCATTTTTTATGTGGTTTCTTTCTTTCTTTCTTTTTCTTTCTTTTCTTTTTTTTTGGTGTTTGGTTTTTCGTGGTAGGGTCTTCTTAGTCTAGCCAAGGCTGACCTGGAATTCACTATGGAGTCTCAGGGTGGCCTCGAACTCACAGCAGTTTTCCTACCTCTGCTTCCCGAGTGCTGGGATTAAAGGTATGCGCCACCACGCCCGGCTCATTTTTTAAAATATTTATTTGCAAGCAGAGAAGGCTAAAAGAGAGAATGGGAATTGGCACGCCAGGGCCTCCAGCCATTGCAAACAAACCACAGATGCATGCAGCACCTTATGCATCTGGCTTATGTGAGTACTGGAGAATCAAACCTGGGTCCTTAGGCTTTGCTGGCAAGTACTTTAACCACTAAGCCAACTCTCTATCCCCTCTTTTTAAAAAAAAAAAAAAATTATTTGCAATCAGGATTACAGAGAAGAGAAAGAAAATGGGTACACCAGGGCCTCCAGCTGCTGCAAGTGAACTCCAGATGTATGCCCCACTGTGCATCTGGCTTTATGTGGGAACTGGGGAATCAAACCTGGGTTGTTAGAGTTTGCAGGCAAGAGCATTAACCAATGAGCTATTTCTCCAACCCCTCTCTAACTCATTTTAAATCACTAGTTATAATTATTGAAGCCTAAATTTTTTTTTTTTAATTATTTACTTGCAGAGAAGACAGACAGACAGAATGGGCTCACCAGGGCTTCCAGCTGTTGCATATGAACTCCGGATGCATGTGCCACTTTGTGCATCTGGGTTTACAGGGCTACTGGGAAATTGAACCCAGGTCACTAGGCTTTGGCAGGCAAATGCCTTTATCACTAAATCTCTCCAGGCCTGAGATTTATATCTGAACATTGCTAATAATTCTTCATTTTTATTTCTAATGCGGGTGGCTGAATCCAGACATGGCTCACCACTGAGCTGCAGCTCCACCCATTTATCCTCCCTTTTACATTTACATGCTTTGTAGTTTTGTTCCTCACTCTTAAATGTTACTATCTTTTTTTGGTGTGGGCACACTATGTAGCCCTGGCTGACCTTGAACTTTCTGTGTGGCTTAGCATAAAGAATGTACGCTTGGTAAATCCACCACTGTGTATCCCCAGCTTCTAAATGCTGCTTTTATTTTTAAGTAGAGAACATTTTTTGGAAGAGGTTTCTACAGTATGTGTGTGATGTGTGCACATGTGTGTACACAGAAGCCAGAGGAGCATGTCAGGTGCTTGTTGCACATTCACATGTTGCTTGAGACAGAATCCTCCAGAGGTTTTTGTTTTGTTTTTTTGAGGTAGGGTTTCACTCTAGCCCAGGCTGACATGGAATTCACTATGTAATCTCATGGTAGTCCTCTTACCTCTGCCTCCTGAGTGCTGGGATTAAAGGCGTGTGACACCATGCCCAGCTTTAGAGATTTTTTTTTTAATTTTAATTTTTTTTTTATTATTTGGTTTTTCAAGGTAGGATCTCATTCTAGCCCAGGCTGACCTGGAATTCACTATGTAGTCTCAGGGTGGCCTCAAACTCAGAGCACTCCTCCTACCTCTGCCTCCCTGGTGCTGGGATTAAAGACATGTGCCATCACACTTGGCAATACTTTATTTTTATTCATTTATTTGAGAGAGAGAGAAAGAAAGAAAGACACAGAGAGAGAGAGACAGAGAGAGAATGGGTACACCAGCTCCAGCTGCTACAAATAAACTCCAGACACTGGCGCCACTTTGTGCATCTGGCTTACATGGGCTTTGGGAAATTGAACCTGGGTCACAGGGAAGTGCCTTGACTGCAAAGCCATCTCTCCAGCCCAGATTTTTAAGTGATGATGTGTTTGCATAGAGTGCGTGTGTGGTGTGGAGTGGTGTTTATGGTTTGTATGTGTACAGATGCACACATACCCCATCCCCCCCACCCCCGTGAGCATACATGCAGAGACCAGAAAAGAACAGTATCTGCATACTGCTTTACCTAGGTATTTCCTTGAGATAGGCTTTCTCCCTCAACCAAGTCCTGGCAATTTTCTGGGCTTTGCCCCACCCCACCACTGCGATTCAGACGTGTGGCCACAAGGAAGCTTGGTTGATTGATTTTTCAGGCAGGGTCTCACACTAACCCACTAGGCTGACCTGGAATTCACTCTGGCTTAAAACTCACAGCACCCTTCCTTTGCTGAGGTGGGGCAAAGCCCAGAGTGCTGGGATTAAAGGTGGGCTCTTTGGTTTGTTTGTTTTTAATATTTATTTGTTTACTTATTTGAGCGAGCAAGAGAATATGTGTGTCAGGGCCCCTAGCCACTGCAAACAAACTCCAGACCCATGTGCCACCATGTGCAACTAGCTTACATGGGTTCTGGGGCTTCGCAAGCAAGTGCCCTAAGCCAAGTCTCCAGCCCTGTTTGTTTCTTAATGTGGATTCTGGGGAGTCAAACTTGGTCTCTGAGAGTTCTTCAGGCTTAAGCAGCAAGTGCTCTTTAACAACCATCTCCCCAACCCCAAGTGATAAATTTGTTTTGTTTTGTGTTTTGAAGTAGGGTCTCACCGTAGCCCAGGCTGACTTGGACTTCACTATGCAGTCTCAGCCTGGCCTCGAACTCAGCAATCTTCCTACCCGTGCCTTCCAAGTACTGGGAATAAATGCATGTGCCACCATGCCTACTGGTGATAACTCTTAAGGAAAACTAGGCAGTTGCCTGTAAAGCATTAGTTCCCAATGGGATGACTTTTTCCATTTGAATTTTCAGCAACCTACAGAGACATTTCTGGTTAGCACACTCAGGGCCAAGGGGATTAGGATTTATTTCTTAAATCTGTCCTGTAGAGGCTGAAGATTCTGCTAAACAATACAATTTACAGGATAGCCTTCCCTCCTACTTCATAATAGAATTATCAGCCTTAATGTATCAGAAGTGTTTTTTAAAAATATTTTATTTTTATTTATTTGAGAGAGACATAGGCAGAGAGAGGGAGAGAATGGGCATGCCAGGGCATCCAGCCACTGCAAACAAACTCCAGATGCGTGCACCATCTTGTACATCTGACTTATGTGCGTTCTGGGGAATCAAACCTAGGTCCTTTGGCTTTGCAGGCAAATGCCTTAACCGCTAAGTTATCTCTCCAGCATGAGAAGTTTTTTGTTGTTAATATTTCATTTATTTAAGAGAGAGAATGGGCATCCTGGGGCCTCTGGCCACAGCAATGAAACTTGACACATGCGCTGCCTTGTACATCTGGCCTATGTAGGTTCTAGGAAATCCTGGGTCCTTTGGTTTTGCAGGCAAGTGCCTTAACTGCTAAGACATCTTTCTAGCCCTATCAGCAGTCTTTAGGCTAAGAAGCCGTACTATAAAAAAGAAAATAAGGCTTAAGGCAACCTGTTTTTTATTATTGCTAAAGCGAGTTTGCTGCAATAGTAATTACATTGTGCTATATTAACTGAAAGAATTCAACTTTATTCTGTTTGCAATTAAGGATGATTAGGTGATGAATTTAGCTCAGTAAAATTGTTGGGGGCACAAATGTGTTGTGGTTGTAAGAATAATGGTTTTTAAAAATACTTAATCGTTTATTTAGTTGCAAGCAGAAAGAGACAGAATGGGCGTGCCAGGGTGTCTAGCCATCACAAACAAACTCCAGATGCATGTGCCACTTTGTGCATCTGGCTTTACATGGGCACTGGGGAATTGAACCTGGTCCACTAGGCCCTGAAAGCAGTGCCTTAACTGCTGAGCCATCTCTCCAGCCTTTTTTCATAGCAGCCATCTTGTAATTTTTTTCCCCTCCTACTAATACTCTTATTCATTTAGGACTAGTCATTCCCTAGGGCTGATCACTCAGATTTATAATTAAAATAGCCTTCCCCTCCCCGCCCTCCACCCCTAGGTAGGGTTTTGCTCTAGACCAAGCGGGCCTGGAATTCACTATGTAGCTCAGGCTGGCCTTGAACTCACAGCAATCCTCTTACCTCAGCCCCCCAAGTGCTGGGGTTAAAGGCGTGTGCCACCATGCCTAGCTTACAACAGCCTAATTTATAGACATTTAAACATAGCCATGTAATAGTTTCCAGACACATTTCCAAATTAGTATATTTAAAGCACATGCCCTGGAGTCATCTTTACTCTGCTGCCCCTTGTGATGCCAACTTCCTACTCAAGCACATTCTCTCACATGGACCCACTTGGCCACGAAGTTCTACTGTTTTCTCTGAAACATCCCTGTAAGTACCCCTGTCCCGTCCCCTCCAGCTATTGGTACTGTGGCTAGAATCTTCTACTCAGTTTGACTAGTTTCTCTGCCCTTCTTGTTTCTTTTTTTGAAGCAGGGTCTCACTCTGGCCCAGGCTGACCTCCAAATCATGGTGATCCTCCCAAGTGTTGGGATTAAAGGCATGCACCCCAAAACCCAACTTACCTCCCTTTTGATACTATTCATTATTTTGTTAGAAAGGGTGGGAAGGAGGAATGAATAACATGATAAGAAACTTTTTACTTAGCTCTTGGAGAGCTTTTTGGGAAAAGGATCAATCTTTGCAGCTCAGGCTTGCCTAGGACTCACTATGGAGCCCATGCTGGCTTCAAATTTGGAATCCTTCTGCCTTATCCCACCGAGTGCTGGGATTACAGGTGTGAACCACCCCTTTTGATTATATAAATCTTACATACTGACTTGAGTTTACCTTCAACCCTATCTGCAGCCATGCTTCCCCGTTCAGTTGACTACACAGTGGGCATTTTCTACATTTATGTCTTAACATCCTATTCTTTTTGTTTGTTTGTTTTTTAATCTTTTTATTTTTATTTATTTATTTGAGAGCAACAGGCAGAGAAAGAGAGAGAATGGGCGCACCAGGGCCTCCAGCCACTGCAAACAAACTCCGGACACATATGCCTCTTGTGCATCTGGCTAACACGGGTCCTGGGGAACCGAGCCTCGAACCAGGGTCCTTAGGCTTCACAGGCAAGCACTTAACCACTAAGCCATCTCTCTAGCCCTTAACATTGTATTCTTTTTTAAAGATTTCTTATTTTATTTGTTTGTTTATTTGCAAGCAGAGAGACAGGGAGAAGAGAAACACACATAAAGAATGGGCGTGCCAGGGCCTCTAGTCACTGCAAACTAACTCCAGATGCATGCGCCACTTTGTGTATCTGGCTTTATGTGGGTGCTGGGGAATAGTCAAACTCTGGTCATTAAGCTTTGCAGGCAAGTGCCTTAACTTCTGAGTCATCTCTTCAGCTCCACGTTCTACTCTTTCTAAAAAAAATAATAGTAATAATAAGCCAGGTGTGATGGTGCATGTCTCTAATCCCAGCACTTGGGAGGCAGCAGTAGGAGGATCACTGCCAGGTTTGAGGCCACCCAAGACTACACAGTGAGTTCCAGGTCAGCCTGGACTAGAGTGAAACCCTACTTCAGGAAGAAAAAAATACATATTTATCAGAGCTAGAGAGAGAGCTCAGCAGTTAATGCACTTGCCTGCAAAGCCAAAGAACCCAGGTTTGATTCACCAGGACCCACGTAAGCCAGATGCACAAGGTGGCACATGCATCTGTGTTTCATTTGCAGGGCTAGAGGCCCTAGCATGTCCATTCTGTCCATCTCTCTCTGCTTCTTTCTTTCTCAAATAAATAAATTAAATATATGTTTTTTTTAGTTTATTTGATAGAGAAAGAGGGAGAGACAGTGAGGGAATGGGCATGCCAGGGCCTCCAGCCTCTGCAAAGAAACTCCAGACACGTGATCCCCCTTGTGTATCTGACTAACATAGGTCCTGGGGAATCGAACCTGGGTCCTTTGGCCTTGCAGACAAACGCCTTAACCACTAAGCCATTCCTCCAGCCCTAAAATATTTTTTATTAGAGGGAGAGATAGGCAAGTCATGGCATCTTGCTAGTGCAAACAAACTCTAGACACATACACCTCTTTGTGCATCTGGTTTTACATATGTTCTGGGGAATCCAACCCAGGCTGGCAGGCTTTGCAAGCAAGCTTTAACCACTGTCCAGCCCTATACGTGCTGTTTACTAATAGATGCATTCCTCTGCCCAACAAATTCATTGAAAGCCCAATTCAAATGTCACATCTTTCTCTTCTGGTTTTTCAAGGTTCTCACTCTAGCCCAGGCTGACCTGGAATTCACTATGTAGTCTCAGGGTGGCTTCGAAGTCACAGCGATCCTCCTACCTCTTCCTCCTGAGTGCTGGGATTAAAGGCATGCACCACCACACCCAGCAAATGTCACATATTTGGCTTTAACTTCTCCAGGCTGAATTACTCTTTACATGTAAAGCCAGGTATTGTCAAAGCATATCAATTTCTCTATAGTAAGTTACTAACTTATACTAATTGCATTGCTGTTATAAGTATTTCTGAAGGGAAAGAGTCCTATGTTTTCAGTATTGGCAGCAGTGTCATAATATCTAGTATACCCGCATGATCAAGAAACAGCTTCCATTTGAGAGTATAAATTCTAGGCTGCCATGCATAGAAAACATGATCTTATAATTTGATTGCTTAGCAGCTAGGAAAGTAAGAATTAGCATTCTCACTCGGCTTCACAGTCTGTTTGTTTGTTTTTTAACTTTTACCATTTTATTTTATTTATTTGAGAGAGAGAAAGAGAATGGGTGTGCCAGGGCCTCCAGCCACTGCAAATGAACTCCAGATACATGTGCCACCTTGCACATCTGGCTTGCATGGGTCCTGGGGAATCGTACCTGGGTCCTTTGGCCTTACAGGAAGATGCCTTTACCACTAAGTCATCTCTCTAGCCCCACAATCAGTTTTTTGTTGTTTTGTTATGCCTGCAAGTAATATGTTTTACCTATAATTTCTTTAAATCATAAAACCTTGTTTAGGAAATTGACAATATTTTGATCTTTCAGTCAGGGTTGGGCCTGGTTAGTACTTGGATGGGAGATTCAATTGTTACCACAAGCATCTGAGTGCTGTCTCCTCTTCCCCAGGCCCCATGAAAATGTGAGTCCGGGAAGTGGGGGTTTATAAAGCCCTGAGGCAGCTTTGAATGTTTTATAGCTTTGACCTTGTAAATTGAGCGCTCAGCCTGCTCATGTGTATGAGTCCTTGTGTTCTCTTTTCTCACTAATCTATGGGAAAATGTGTTGTTTTTCTTCCTCTATTAGCTTCATTAATCTTGGCTTTTTTGTTGTTGTTGTTGTTTAAGCTCTGATATTTCAAAGGCTCGGATAAGCTGGACATGGTGGCACACTCCTGTAATTCCAGCACTTAGGAGGCTGAGGCAAGATGCTAAAGCCAGCCTAAGCTACAGAGTGAGACCCTTACTGAAAAACAGTACAAGACAAAGTTTCAGATATATTGCTATCCAGGATTCCTTTTAGACAAGATTTTAATTTTACTTTTCTTTTTTTGGGGGGGGGGGGGCTTTTCGAGGTAGGGTCTCACACTAGTCCAGGATGACCTGGAATTCACTCTGTCGTCTCAGGGTGGCCTCAAACTAAAAGCGATCCTCCTACCTCTGCCTCCCAAGTGCTGGGATTAAAGGTGTGCGCCACCACACCTGGCTTTTTTAAATTTTCTTTTCTTTTCTCTTTTTTTTTTCTAAGATTTTTTTGAAGAATTTTTCAGTATTATTTATATTTGATGTCCATGTAAAATCTAAAGTCTAGAAGCCAGGTGTGGTGGCACATGCCTTTAATCCCAGCACTCGGGAGGCAGAGGTAGGAGGATGGCTGAGTTCAAGACCACCCTGAGACAACATAGTGAATTCCAGGTCAGCCTGGGCTAGAAGTGAGACCCTACCTCAACCCCCCTCCAAACAAGAAGTGATTGTTTGCAAAGCCTGCTGGTCTGGGTTCATTTTATCAGTCACCCACATAAGCCAGATGCAAAAAGTGGTGCCAAGTGTCTAATGTTTGCAATAGCAAACGTGCACATGTACAAATTTATAAAATACTATTTTTTAAAGACTTTTAAAAAATTAAGCTGGTGTGGTGGCACACGCCTTTAATTCCAGCACTTGGGAGGCAGAGGTAGGAGGATCACTATTGAGTTAGAAGCTACCCTGAGATGACATAGTGAATTCCTAGTCAGCCTGGGCTAGAGTGAGACCCTACCTCAAAAAAAAAAAAAAAAATTTTTTTTTTTGAGAGAATGGGCACACCAGGGTCTAAAACCACTGCAAACTAACTACAGACACTTGTGCTACCTTGTGTATCTAGCTTGTGTGGGTCTTGGAGAATCGAACCTGGGTCCTTTGGCTTTGCAGGCAAGTGCCTTAACCGCTAAGCCATCTCTCCAGCCCGAAAATACCATCTTAACTAGGACATGAGGGCACACACCTTTAATCCAGCACTTGGGGGGTACAGGTAGGACGGTCACTGTGAATTCAAGCCAGCATGGAACTACAGAGTGAGTTGCAGGTCAGCCTGGGCTACAGTGAGACCCCTACTTCAAAAAAACAAACAAATACTGGGCTCCAGAGATTGCTTATCGGTTAAGGCATTTGCCTGCAAAGCCAGAGGATTCCAGTTCAACTCCCCAGGACCCATGTTAGCCAGATGCACAAGGGAGTGCACGTGTCTGGAATTTGTTTCCAGTGGCTGCATGCCCTGGCACTCCCATTCTTTCTCTCCCCCACCTCAAATAAATAAATAATTTAAAAATATATATATAAAGAAAATACTATTTTTACAAGTTGATTTACATTTCTTATAGGGGAGTTATATGATGGCTATGATGAAGAATATGATTGTCCCATTTTAGATGAAGACAGAGTAAGTATGACTTCATAAAGTATGCATTTGTTGAACTTCACAGGAAAGGTAATTTCAGTTTTCTGAGGTGTTTCTTTATTGCGTGTGTTAAGGTTGTTGATGAGCTAGAGAACCACATGAGAGAAGGTGGTGTTATCGTTGATTACCATGGCTGCGATTTCTTTCCTGAACGCTGGTTTCACATCGTTTTTGTGTTGAGAACAGATAACACCATATTGTACAAAAGACTTGAAACAAGGTAAGAAAAGCAGGGTCTCGGGAGCTGGTTCGTTGGGCATCACTGCCTGCCCTGCAAGCATGAGACCCCGGTGGCTTCCACTCCCACCTACTTAAAATGTTGGGTATAAGCTGGGCAAGGTGGTGCATACCTTTAATCCTAGGACTTGGGAGGCAGAGGTAGGAGGATCACTGTGAGTTCAAGGCCAGCCTGGACTACAGCAAAATCCTACCTTGAAAAACAAAAAAGAAGTTGGGTGTAGCCATGGACATTTATAACCCACCGCTGAGAAAGATAAAGACAGGGCTCACTGGTCAGCCAGGCTAATGGGCTAATCAAACCATGGTGAGTTCTCCAGGTTCAATGAGAGACCCTCTCTCAAGGAAATAGGCAAAAGTGCAACAGAGAAGGGTTCCTGATGTCCTCCTCTGGCCTCTGCACACACGGGCACAGGGCATACCACTGCATACACACACTCACACCACACATATGAGAAGTATTTTTGTGTGATTTTTTGATGTATTCAAAAAAGTGTCCATTTACCTAGCTACAGATGACTGGGCTTCTGTGCGAGAATGAAAATACTTAGTAGCAGAGGCCAGTAAGTTGAAAAGGAGACATAAAGGGTGGAGAAAGGAAGGGAGGAGGATACTTAATAGGTTGATATTGTATATATGTAATTACAATGATTGTAATGGGGAGGTAATACGATGGAGAATGGAATTTCAAATGGGAAAGTGTGGGGGTGGGGAGGGAGGGAATTACCATGGGATATATTTTATAATCATGGAAAAATGTTAATAAAAAATTTTAAAAAAAAAGTGTCCATTTAATGTCACTTAGCCCCTCCCCCCCCCACCCCTAGGTAGGGCTTTACTCTAGCCTAGGCTGACCTGGAATTTACAATGTGGTCTCAGGGTGGCCTCGAACTCATAGCAATCCTCTTACCTCTGCCTCCTTAGTGCTGGGATTAAAGGTGTGCACCACCACACCCGGCTTTCTATGTTTTTTTTTTGTTTGTTTGCTTAACTTTTCTTTGCCTTCTAGGGGTTATAATGAGAAGAAACTAAAGGACAATATCCAGTGTGAGATTTTTCAAGTTCTTTATGAAGAAGCCACAGCATCTTACAAAGAAGAAATTGTGCATCAGCTGCCCAGCAATACACCGGAAGAGCTAGAGGATAATATAAACCAGATCCTGAAGTGGATTGAGCAGTGGGTCAAAGATAATAAATAAATAGCTCTTGACTTGTAAGACTGGCCACATGACAGTCACTGTTGTTGATGTCTTTCTATCCACCTAACTGAAATTTCCCAAGGACCAGTAAAATTGTTGTATAATAATCGATAATGTAAAGGCTTATGCCCAATTTCTTTTTCTCCATGAGAAAGCTAAACAATCTCAAATATAATATATATTATTAAGAATTGAGGGTTGAGGAAATGACTTAGCCGTTAAGGCACATGCCTGCAAAGCCTAAGGACCCTGGTTTGATTCCCCAGGACTCGCATAAGCCAGATGCACAAAGTGGTGCATACATGTGAAGTTCGTTTGCAATCGCTGCAGCCCCTGGCATGTCCATTCTCTCGTTCTATAAAGAATTGAGAGCAGGGCTGGAGAGATGGCTTAGCGGTTAAGCGCTTGCCTATGAAGCCTAAAAACCCCGGTTCGAGGCTCGGTTCCCCAGGTCCCACGTTAGCCAGATGCACAAGGGGGCACGTGCGTCTGGAGTTCGTTTGCAGAGGCTGGAAGCCCTGGCGCGCCCATTCTCTCTCTCTCCCTCTATCTGTCTTTCTCTGTGTCTGTCGCTCTCAAATAAATAAATAAATAAATAAGAATTGAGAGCAAAATAAAGTCATCAAATTTAATTGCTAAGTAATAAATCTGATCAAGTGGATATATGTCTTTTAAAAATTTATCACTAAGCATATGGATGATCTCTTAGGAAAAAAAAAAAAGCAGGCCTGGTGGTGCACACTTTGTAACTCCAGCACTTGGGAGACCGAGGTAGGAAGATCATTGTCAGTTCAAGGTCAGCCTGGAATTTACAGATTAAGTTCTAGGTCAGCCTGGGCTAGAGTGAGACCATACCTCAAAAAAGAAAAAAAAAGAAACGAAAAAGATCCTCAAGCTGGGCGTGGTGGTGCAAGCCTTTAATCCCAGCACTCTGGAGGCAGAAGTAGGAGGATCACCGTGAGTTTGAGGCCACCCTGAGACTACACACTTAATTCCAGGTTAGTGTGGGCTAGAGTGAGACCCTACCTCGAAAAACAAAAACAAAACAAAACAAAAACCCTCTAAGCATTAGTAGTTGCTCTTCATCTTATATTTTGTACAGGCGGGAGGCTTAAGGAGGGTCTCACTCTAGGTCAGGCTGCCCTGGAATTCACCAAATAAATAAGAAAAAGGAAAGAAAGAAATGACACCAAAATAGCTTCACCAAGGCAAGGAAGCTGGTCCACTACGATTTGAGGGTCGGGGAGGTGCCCGTCCCTGGGAGCTTTTCCAGCCGCCGCGAGCTTTGCAGCCTGTGGCCGGCGTTGCTTCCTGCTGCGCTCCTTTCCGCCTTCGCCCACGGGGCCTTCCCGGTGGCTCCGGACCGGAAGCCTGCTCTCCAGGGTCCTCGCCCGGCGTCTCTGCGCTCGTGCGTTTCCCCCTCGCCGCCGGCGCCAGCTAATCGGGCCTGTCCACCTCGGGCTTCCGAGTGCGCGCCGGGCGGCAGCGCGGCGGAGGGCGCAGGCGAACGTCCGCTCGCGAGGGGGCCGCGCGCTCCCGACGAGGAGGGTCGGCGCGGGTGAGCGGCGCGGGGGCGCGCGGGCGGGTGAGGCGCGGGGGCGCGCGGGCGGGTGAGCGTTCCGGGGGCGCGCGGGTCAGTCCCGGCGGGGGCGCCGAGGACGCCGAGCGAACCCCGCACCTGCTCGGTCGGCTCCGTGACCTCGCCTGGCACTGACAACCTAGCTCGTCGATTGCAAACACCCTCTTTGTTCTCTTTATTGCTCTTCGTGCATTAGAAGTACGGCACACAAATGTTGCACAGTATCCTAATTTGGCTCCTGAATTTAAAAAAAAAATAGGAAATTCTAGAAAGTCTGTGGTGCCTAATACTGAATTTTGAATTCTGATGAATATGCCTCACAATAACCTTAGAGAACCGTAGAGGATTTTGAGTAGAGTGTTTTGAGTAGTTTACTGCCTAAAAAAAAAAACAAAAAAAAACTTAAGACTAAATTTTAAAATGTTTTAAAGGTAACATACAAAAGCCTATAGCAAAGTGACCCAGGCCATGGCTGTCTAAGGAGAGCTCAGGTTCCTTCTCTGCCAAGCTGGACAGGAAGTAAGTGTGTTTGACTAACTTGTTTGCTAAGGCAGAGTTGTCAGGCTTAATGGATATAGATGCTTCCAGCGCGTTTTTTTTTTTTTTTTTTATTCCAGCAGGAATTTATCTTCTCATTCAACTCTGTCCATCAAATGTCTTTGGAACACATGTTATATACATACTTGTGTGGGCAGGTGTCCAGGTTGGCATGTGCAATCAGAGAGGAAGGATGGACTGCTTAGAATGTGCAATGGGGGAGCTGGAGAGCTGGCTTAGCGGTTAAGGCACACCCCTGCAAAGCCAAAGGACCCAGATTCGATTCCCCAAGACCCATGAAAGCCAAATGCACAAGGTGGCACATGCGTCTGGAGTTCATTTGCAGTGGCTGGAGGCCTTGGCATGCCCATTCTCTCTCACAAATAAATAAAATAATAATAATAAAATAGCCAGGCATGGTGGCACGCACCTTTAAGCCCAGCACGAGGGAGGCACAGTGAGTTCGAGGCCACCCTGAGACTACATAGTGAATTCCAGGTCAGCCTAGGTTAGAGTGAGACCCTACCTCAAGAAACAAGTACAAGCCTGGCATGGTGGCACATGCCTTTGAACCCAGCACTCAGGAAACAGAGGTAGGAGAATCGCCATGCGTTTGAGGTTGCCTGAGACAACATAGTGAATTCCAGGTCAGCCTGGGCTAGAGTGAGACCCTACCTCGGAAAAACCCAAAAAAAGTACAATGGGCTCTGCTATTGTGGCACACGCTTTTAATCCCAACACTCAGGAGGCAGAGGTAAGATGATTGTTGTGAGTTCCAGGCCAATTTGAGACTACATGGTGAATTCCAGGTCAGCCTGTGCCAGAGTGGGACCTTACCTCGAAAATCAAAACACACACACACACACACACAAACACATATATACTTTTTTTTTTTTTTGATTTTTCAAGGTAGGGTCTCACGCTGGTCCAGGCTAACCTGGAATTCACTATGTAGTCTCAGGGTGACCTTGAACTCATGGCAGTCCTCCTACCTCTGCCTCCCAAGTGCTAGGATTAAAGGCGTGCGCCGCCACACCTGGCTCAAATAAATTATTGTTTAAAAAATTAAAGAAAAAACAACAGCACACACTGGAGACAGTCAAGGACAAAGGAGAAGGGGAAGGTGATTTCTTGGGGTAGGGGTGAGAAGCCCTGGTGCTCCCGGTACCTGGTTAGGTGTGGTAAATGTATCACACGGCCTGCAGTTGTGGAAGAAGCGTGGGGGATGCTCACTGTTGGGCTCAGCAGTCGCAAAGTCACTGATGGCTTTTCAGACGTTTTTATTTAGAATTTTTTTCACGGTAGGGTCTTGCTCTAGCCCAGGTTGACCTGGAATTCACTCTGTAGTCCCCTACTAGCCTCAAACACCCAGTGATCCTCCTACCTCTGCCTCGTTAGTGCTGAGATTAAAGGTGTGCACCATAGTTGTTTGAGTGAAGAAAAACAGAGAAAAAAGAAAGATTACTAACAATCTGTGATAGGTTCATTCCATGTCCTTTCCTGAGTGAACAAGGAATCAGATATAGTTTCCAGTCCTGGCTACCTGTGTAATTTGGGGCAAGTCCTGTATGCCAGGACTGGAGAAAGAAAACATATTTCTCAATGAAATCCTAAGGACCCATTGTTTCTGGCAGTACTGATAAACTAGCGAATTAGGAACACACTTTGAAAAATGCCCATACAGAAACAAAAGTTTAGCACTCCGAAGAACCAAAAATTCGGGGCTGGGAGGATGGTTCTGTGGTTAAAGTGCTCACTGCATGGCATGAAGACTTAAATTCCGATTCCCAGTTCCCATGTAAAATGCCAGGTGGGGGGGGGGCTCTTTAATCCCAGAGCTGGGGAACTGGAGAAAGAGAACCCCTGGGATTCACTAGTCTAACCTAAGCAGTGATTGCTGGGTTGTTTGTCTCAAAGGAGAAGGTGAAGAGAGGCTGGAGAGATGGCTCGCGGTTAAAGGCACTTGCTTACAAAGCCTAGTAGCCTGAGTTTGATTCCCCAGTGCCCAGTAAAGCCAGATGCTTAAAGTGGCACATGCATCTGGAGTTTACGTTGCAGTGGCTAAAAGGTTTGGCATGCCCATACTCTTTTTGTCTCTCTCAAATAAATAAATAAATAATATATTAAAGAATAAGATGGCTTAGTGGTGAAGGGGCTTGCCTGAAAAACCAAAGGACCCAGGTTTGATTCCCCAGGACCCACATAAGCCAGATGCAAAAGGGGTGCATGCATCTGGAGTTCATTAGCAGAGGCTGGAGGCCCTGGCGTACCCATTCTCTCTCTCTACCTGCCTATTTCTCTCCCTCTTGCTCTCAAATAAATAAGTAAAATAAATTTAAAAAATAAGGTGGAAAGGTTTGATTCCCCAGTACTCACGTAAAGCCAGATGCACAAAATGGCACATGCATCTGGCGTTCATTTGCAGTGGCTGGAGGCCCTGGCATGTCTATTCTCTATCTCTCTGTTACCTGTCTCTCTCTCACTTTCCTTGCAATATAAATAAATAAAAATATTTTTAAAAATAAAAAAATAAGGTGGAAGCCAGGCATGGTGGTGCACACCTTTCATCTCAGCACTTGGGAGGCAGAGGTAGGAGTTTGAGGCCACCCTGAGACTACACAGTGAATTCCAGGTCAGCCTAGGCTAGAGTGAGAGCCTACCACAAAAAAAACAAACATCAACAACAACAAAATAGAGGACTGGAGAGGTGGCTTAATAGATAAGGCATTTGCCTGCAAAGCCAAAGGACCTCAGTTTGATTCCCCAGGACCCATGTAAGGCAGATGCACAAGGTGGCGCATGCACCTGGAGTTCGTTTGCAGTGGTTGGAAGCCCTGGCACACACATTCTCTTCCTCTCTCTCTCTCTCTCTCTCTCTCTCTCTCTCTTTCTCCCTCTCACTCTACCTCTTTCCCTCTCTCAAATAAGTAAATAAAAATAAAATATTTTAAAAACTAGACATACTCAAATTCTTTCTTTTTTTGGTGGGATGGAGAAGTAGGATACCATTGTGTTAAGTTGGGATTAAACACTTGTGCTTAAAAGAGCCTCCTGGGACTGGAGAGATGGCTTAGCAGCTAAACGTTTGATTGTGAAGCCTAAGGACCCTGGTTCGAGGCTCGATTCCCCAGTATCCACATAATCCAGATGCACAAGGTGGCACATGCATCTGGAGTTCGTTTGCAGTGGCTGGAGGACCAGGTGCACCCACTGATATCTTCTCTTCCCCCCCCCCCCACCGCTTCTCTCTCTGTCACTCTCAAACTTAAAAAAAAAAAAGAGCCTCCTGCCTCAGCCTCTTGAGTATCAGAATATAAGCATGTACCACTGTGCCTTGCTTGATATTTAAATTCTAATCATTAACTACTGTAGTTGCCTCAAATATATCAATGGTGTCCCAAATAATCCTGTTCAGTAGTTCTACCTTAATTGACTTTAGACCTCAAATAGGTCCAGGAACATTCAGTGACTCATCCAAGACCACAAGAGGCAAGTGTGGAGTGAGATGTGAGCCCGATTCTGTTCCACATCCTGCTTCTCCTCCAGTCATCAACATCAAGCACATTAAACCGGCCTGGGGAGAAGGCTCAGCAGTTAAAGGCGTCTGCTTGCAAAGGCTGCCGTCCCGGCTTCAAGGCCCCGATGGCCATAAAACCAGATGCACAAAGTGGTGCGGTGTCTGGAGTTTGTTTGCTGTGATAAGAGGCCCTGGTGTACCCATTCTCTACATTTCTCTCTCTCTCTCATAAATAAGTAAAAAATATATTAATACATATATATTTTTTTTTTCCAAAGTAGGGTCTCACTCTAGCTCAGGGTGACTTAGAACTCACTGTAGTTCCAGGCTGGCCTTAAAATCACTGTGATCCTCATCCCTCTCCCTCTCAAGTGCTAGGACTAAAGGCACACGGTACCACACCTGGCTTAGTAAGAATATTTTTAAAAACACATTAGGGGCTGGAGGGATGGTTTAGCAGTTAAGGCACTTACTTGCCTGCAAAGCCAAAGGACCCAGGTTCGACTCCCCAGGACCCACGTTAGCCAGATGCACAAGGGGGCGCACACATCTGGAGTTCGTTTACAGTGGCCGGAGGCCCTGGCGTGCCCATTCTTTCTCTCTCTCCCTCTCCCTCCCTCTCTCTCTCTCTCTCTCTCTCTCTCTCAAATAAATAAATAAAATATATTTTTAAAAAAGGATATCAGGATATATATATTTCCACTCCCCTGAATTTTAAAAATCATTCTTTATGATTTTCTGACTGAACTGAAGCTCCACCCTAGTTTTTTTTTTTTTTTTTTGAGAAAGGAGGGAAATATTTCTAAATCGGCAGCAAAGCCACTGTTTGGAAATGCCCAGTGTCGAAAGCCCATCTCCACTGCACTCGTCCTGGAGGGAGGAGGTGGGTGAGGGTGTGGGGCGCTCGGCAGGCGCCCCACTGTCATCAGGTGGCCGCAGTGTGGTGATCGATCTGGAGGCACTTTTGCTGGAGACATTTTCTTCTGGAAAGAAGGCAGGCTGTGATCCCCAGGGGAGGTGATTATTTCACTTTCTTATCCTAGAGACAGGTATTTCTCCTTGGCCTTTCTCTCTTTCTTTCATCCATCCATCCATTAAATGACTCTTTTTTTGTTGTTTTTTTAAATTTTTTGAGGTAGGGTCTCACTCTAACTCAGGCTGACCTGGAATTCACTATGGAGTCTCAGGGTGGCCTTGAACTCATGGTGATCCTCCTACCTCTGCCTCCCGAGTGCTGAGATTAAAGGCATGCGCCACCACCCCCGGCTTACAAGTCTTTTTTTTTTTTAATTCATTTATTTGAGAGTGACAGAGAGAGAAAGAGGCAGATAGAAAGAGAATGAGCACGCCAGGGCCTCCAGCCACTGCAGACGAACTCCAGACATGTGCGCCTCCTTGTGCACCTGGCTAATGTGGGTCCTGGGGAATCGAGCCTTGAACCAGGGTCCTTAGGCTTCACAGGCAAGCGCTTTGCTGCTAAACCATCTCTCCAGCCACACGTCTTCTTCTTTTTTTTTTTTTTTAATTAACAACTTCCATGATTGTAAACAATATCCCATGGTAATGCCCTTTCTCCCCCCCCCCTCCACTTTTCCCTTTGAAACTCCATTCTCCATCATATCCCCTCCCCCTCTCAATCAGTCTTTTGTTTGTTTGTTTGTTTGTTGTTTTTTGTTTTTGAGGTAGTTTCACTCTAGCTCAGGCTGACCTGAAATTCACTATGGAGTCTCAAGGTGGCCTCGAACTCACAGCGATCCTCTTACCTCTGCCTCCCGAGTGCTGGGATTAAAGGCGTGCACCACCACGCCCGGCCAGTCTTTCTTTTATTTTGATGTCATGATCTTTTCCTCCTATTATGATGGTCTTGTGTACATGGTGTCAGGCACTGTGAGGTTATGGATATCCAGGACATTTTGTGTCTGGGGAGAGCACGTTATAAGGAGTCCTACCCTTCCTTTGTCTCTTATATACTTTCTGCCACCTCTTCCACAATGGACCCTGAACCTTGGAAGGTGTGATAGAGATATTGCAGTGCTGAGCACTCCTGTCACTTCTTCCCAGCACCATGATGCCTTCTGAGTCATCCCAAGGTCACTGCCATCTGAGAAGTAAAGATTCTCTACCAAAAGTGAGAGTAACATTAATATATGGGTATGAACATTAAAAGTGCTTACTGGGCAGTTTGATAAGCATAGTATATACATTTAGCCAGACAGCAGCAGACGTTACACCCCTAGGGCTTATGACTACCCCGTATTAAGTTTTCAGTATCAGGGATGTATTCCTTCCCATGAAGCAGGCCTCCAGTCCAATTAGAGGGCAGTTGGTTTCCACCATGACAGACATGCCACTATTGCACCTGTTGGCTCATTTGGCCTGGCTCCTCGAGTCTTTGTTTTTTAATGTTTTATTTTTATTTATTTATTTGAGAGGGAGAAAGAGGCAGAGAAAGAGAGTGAGAGAATGGGCGTACTAGGGCATCCAGAAACTGCAAACAAACTCCAGATGCATGTACCACCTGTGCATCTGTCTTATGTGAGTCCTGGGGAATCAAATCTGGGTCCTCTGGCTTTGCAGGCAAATGCCTTAACTGCTAAGTCATCTCTCCAGCCCCATTAAACAAGTCTTTACTGAGCAAGGATTATGTTTTAGAGTCTAAGTTAGGCCCTAGAATTACAGTTGTGAACTAATCCCGCCAAAGGTGCCTACCTTTTAGAATGTCCACATTACTTGGGGCTGCTTGAAATAGGTTTGGGTGTGGTGAGGGAAAGTGTGCAAGTGATTGACCTAACCTAATGGGGGCTCATAGGAGACCGGAGTCCAAACTCCCCATTTGACTGGCCAGGTTTCAGTTGTATAATCTGAAAAGTAAAATATGGAAGAATAAATTACAAAGTCATAAAGAAAAAACTTAAAGCAGAGAAATGGTCTGATGTACAATATATTATTTGCTACATTTGCCATGCTGTGAAATATATCTAGCCTGTTGATTTGAGCTGTGTACCCTTTGAGCATCATCTTCCCATTTTTTCCCTATCTCATCCTCCAGCCATCACCATTCTACTCTCAGCCCCTGTTTTTCTTTTTGAAGGCTGTGGTGTATGCGTGTGCATGTGTGTGTGTGTGTGTGTGTGTGTGTATACACCATATTTTCTTCATTCATGGCATGGCTATTGTGAGTAGTGTTGCAATGAACAGAGGTTGATTTCAAATCTTTTGGGTAAGTACGTGGAGCTGTTGGATCAGCTGACTGCTTTTTTTTTTTTTTTTTTTTGAGGTAGGGTCTCACTCTCGCCCAGGCTGACCTGGAATTCATTATATGTAGTCTCAGGATGGCCTCAAACTCATGGCAATCCTCCCACCTTTGCTTCCTGAGTCCTGGGATTAAAGAGATTAAAGAGATGGCTTAGCGGTTAAGGTGCTTGCCTGCAAAGCCATAGGACCCAGGCTCACCAGCCTGGGCGAGAGTGAGACCCTGCCCTGAAAAACAGAAAACAAAAAACAGAAACAAACAAACAAACAAAAAGACCCAGGTTCAATTCCCCAGGACCCATGTAAGCCAGATGCACAAGTGGACACATGCATCTGGAGTTTGTTTGCAGTGGCTGGAGGCCCTGGAGCGCCCATTCTCTTCTACCCTCTCTGTCTCTCTTTCTCTCTCTCCCTGCCTATTTCTCTGTCTCTCAAATACATAAATAAAAAAAATAATAAGATTATTAGGGGGAAAAACGGCATGTGCCACCACTCCCAGCAGCTGACTGATTTTTAACTCTTGCTTTTCCTGACCACAGACAGCCTGTTTCTCCCCATGGTAAAGATAGCCTCTGACTAATGAGCAAGGCGGTGAGGTCATCGAGCGAGTCAGAGGTGCAGACCTGGGGAACAGAAGAGGATGACTTGACTGAAGGCGATCTAGGGTATGGCCTTGGAAGAAGACCTGGTGGCATTTATCACGTGGACATGTCGCACTCACTTACATCTAGAAAGAGATCCGATGGAACAAGCTATGGCCCTCTTCCCTTTTCAAGGAAGGGGGAAGAAAGAAATGGAACAATTTCTCAGTCTTCCAGGGATAAGAGCTTGCAAGATACATGCCCTCAAGGATCCAGAATGTTCAGTGACAGCCGGCAAAGCAGCACTGGTAAGAATGCCGAATTTTCTTTCTTTCCTTTTCCTTGTGAATGCTATCAGTGCTATGTATTATCCTTCTTCCATAGAAGCTGTGGCCGTCCTTGATGCACTCATCTCTGGAGATAATGCTGATAGTTCAAAAGTAACTGATATGGGCTAGAGAGATGGCTTAGCAGTTAAGGCTTTTGCCTGCAAAGCCAAAGGACCCAGGTTTGACTCCCCAGGACCCACATAAGCCAGATGCACAAGGGAGCACATGCATTTGGAGTTTGTTTGTAGTGGCTGGAGGCCCTGTTGCACCCATTCTCTCTCTCCTTCTCTCTCTCTCCCTCTTTCTCTGTCAAATAAATAAATATTTTTTTTTAAAAGTAACTGATATTTTCCTTTCCAACTATCATAGGGTTTATGAAGTACAGTAATTATTTTGCACTAATACTGTGTATTGATTTCTTGTGATAGAATTTCTCTTTCTCTCCCTTAGTCAAAAAAATTGGTGCCACTAGGTATAGGCACAGGCCTAGGTTCTGGGGATGTCAGTGAACAAAATAGGCAGTAGTAGTTATAGACTATAGACTACTATGGATGTATCTAGCTGGTCATTGTACCTGGAGAAAGAAATTAAATTCAGGTTTAGTTCCTAGATATTCATATTTCTACATTGATTAAGCTTAAGCTAAACACCAAAATCTTTACTTTTTATCCACCAATATTCACATTTTTCTATACATTTGTGTTTGAATGTAGAAGTTAACATATTAACATAAGCTTCATATTATAGTCATTTTGTATTGTTTTGTTTTATTTTCGAGGTAAGGTCTTGCTCTAGCCCAGGCTGACCTGGAATTTACTCTGTAGTCTCAGGCTGGCCTGGAACTCACAGTGATCCTCCTACCTCTGCCTCCCAAGTGTTAGGACTAAAGGCGTGCGCCACCACACTTGGCTATATTATAGTTCTTTGAAAGTCTTTTTCTCAAAACTATGTGTATTTTCATTTGTGAAATGTTTTTGGCTTATTGTCCATAATTATGGAAGTTGTCAATAAAAAAAGCTGTTTGCCTGTAAAGCCAAAGGACCTTGGTTCCATTCCCCAGGACCCACATAGTCAGATGCACAAGGGGGCGCACGCGTCTGGAGTTCATTTGCAGTGGCTGGAGGCCGTGGCGCGCCCATTCTCTCTATCTCTCTCTCTCTCCTCCACTTTGTCAAAAAAAAAATTGAGGGCTGGAGAGATGGCTTAGCGGTTAAACGCTTGCCTGTGAAGCCTAAGGACCGCGGTTCGATGCTCGGTTCCCCAGGTCCCACGTTAGCCAGATGCACAGGGGGCGCACGCCTCTGGAGTTCGTTTGCAGAGGCTGGAAGCCCTGGCGCGCCCATTCTCTCTCTCTCCCTCTATCTGTCTTTCTCTCTGTGTTTGTCGCTCTCAAATAAATAAATAAAAAAAAAAAATTGAAAAAAATTTAAACACAAAAAAGTAAATAAGTTGTTATAACTTCTCTGGAAAAAAAGAAATGTTTTAGGCTTTCTTCCAAGTAGTGTAGGGATTATCAAGTATAGTAGTTATTTTTATAATTTTTAATATTTTTATCATTAGTTAAAATATTAATTTTTTTTTTTTTTGGTCAGGCGCTACAGCTCATGCTTTTACCCCTGCACTCAGGAGGCAGAAATAGGAGGATAGCTATCAATGCAAGTTCCAGGTCAGCCTCGGTTAGAGTGAGATCCTACCTTGAAAAAAAGGACTTTTTGAAGTTTAAAGAAAAACTGTATTTTCTGTTTTTAAAAATTTTTATTAGCATTTTCCATGATTAAAAAAAAATCCCATGGTAATTCCCTCCCTCCCCCACCGTGTATTTAATATTATAAACAAATGTCTTATATTTAACCAAAGAAAATATTCAAATCTTTCCAACAGATTCTAACTCAGAATTGTCAACTGAACAATTAAAGCAACGTCTTCATGAAACTTTAGAGGTAGGTCCTCTGTGCATGCTAAGCAAACTGCACCCCTCAGCTATACCTCTAGCACCCCTCCTTTCCCCCTTGAGTTCATACTTTTAAAACTTTAATTTAAAAGCTTGGCATGGTGGCGCGCACCTTTAATCCCAGCACTCGGGAGGCAGAGGTAGGAGGATCGCTGTGAGTTTGAGGCCACCCTGAGACTCCAGAGTGAATTCCTGGAGAACCTAATTAGAGTGAAGCCCTACCTCAAAAACAAAACAAAACAAAAACCTTTAATTTATTTATTTGTATACGTGTTGTGTGGGTGAAGTGTGGGTATGCTAAGTTCTCTTGCCACTACACGCATCAGGTTTTATTTAAACCCCAGCCAGTAGGCTTTGCAAAGCAAGCGCCTTTAGCCACTGAGCCATCTCCCCAGCCCCCAAACCAACCAGCCTCCTCTGTCTTTCATGCTTCTTGTCCCATAAAAAGGCCCCTTAGCCGGGCATGGTGGCACACGCCTTTAATCTCAGCACTTGGAAGGCACAGGTAGGAGGATCGCCATGAGTTCGAGGCCAGAGTTAGTTCTGGGTCAACCTGGGCTAGAGTGAGACCCTACCTTGCAAACCCCCCCCCCCAATAAAAAGAAAAGGCCCTGGGTAAACATGCTACCGGTTCTTTGCCCTTACACATGGCCCTTCTGTGTGCTGGGCTTATCAGCATGCTGTCAATCACTCCTTTCCACGGCTTCCCCTCTACATATGGCTTGAGCTACCCTGTATTAATTTAATGTTCTGGAAGTCAGAAGACCAGAGAACTCCCGTGTCAGACTAGAGAGCCCACTTTATCGGCACCACCCTCTGACCAATTGAGCTAATCGGCCGGAAGCCATAGCCTGCTTTAGTGTGAGTGTATTTCTTCTTGTGAAAGGGACATTGTTTGTTAGTTTCCTGGGACAAAATACCACAAGCTAGGGGTTGAAAACAACAGAAATCTACAGTCAGTTTGTAGGCAACAAGTCTGAAAACAAGGTCGTAGAATCCGTGCTTCCTTCCGAAGTTCCAGAGAATCCAGTCTTTGTTTCTGCCTTTCACACATGACCCTTGCCCCCCTTGTCTGTGTCCAAAATGTTCTTCATTGTATAAGGATATCAGTCCTAGGGCATTATCAGACATTATTGTAATTTGATTTGTAGGAAAAAACCCCCACAGGGGGTCCCCACGCTCTGCCCGGATAAGGCGACACCCCAAATCACTCACTCACGAGAAGCGGTCTTGATGCAAACTGCAAGAGGATTTTATTCCAAGCATGCTGGGGCCCACAGTCGTACACCGCACAGGGGTAGAGGACTGCAGAGCCCCGAATGCAGGAATGGGGTAGTTTTTATAGGGTTTCTAACAAAGCCTGTGCCTTAGACCAATCATTTTCTAATATTAGGAGCCCCGCAGGGTGTTAGCCAGTCAGTTGGTGCCACCCCATAGTTTCTAAGCCAATTAGTTTATGACCTTGGTGGTCAGCGTTTGCGCAGGTCCTTGGGTGGGAGTAGCAGAGTGTGGTATCAGTCTCCTGTGACCTTGGAGGTCAGCACTTGTGCAATTCCTTAGGTGGGGGTAGCAGAGTATGGTATCAGCCTCCTATGACCTTGGTGGTCTGAGGCAGGCTGCTACAGCCTATGGTGCGAGTTACTAAGGCTTACAGTGTAGGCTACTAAGGCTTACAGTGTGGGCTATTAAGGCTTATGGTGCAGGCTATTTACAGAAACCAAATAAGTGGTTTACTTTATTACTCATTTCCCATCCTTGAGGGCTATCTCATGCCCTTTTACCTAGTTTTATATTAGGAGTGGGCTCTGATACAATGAGAAGAGGGATTCTTTACTTGCTTCTGACAGAGAGTAAAACCTGGAGTTTGAGGTATGCAGGTGGCCCGCTTAAGCTCCCTTTGGAGCGTGATAGTATTTCTGAGCTTCTGAATTCTTGGGCCTTTCAGATTGTAACCTTTAATCTGAATTTGGCTTAAGGCTGCTGCCTCTGCTCCTTGAGTGCCTGTGTCTCAGTAAGTAAACAGACAGAAAGTCAAAGTTAGGATCGCTTTGCAGAGTGAAGCTGGAAAAATCTCTCTGTCAGTTAGACTCTGCTGAGTTTAATTTGCCTAACAAGTTTCTCATTTCTTTCTTTTTTTTTAAATTTTATTTTTATTCATTTATTACAGACAGAAAGAGTGAGAGAGTGAGAATGGGTGTGCCAGGGCCTCTATAGCCACTGCAAATGACCTCCAGCTACATGTGCCACCATGTGCATCTGGCTTATGTGGGACCTGGAGAATCAAACCTGGGTCCTTAGGATTTGCAGGCATGAGCGTTAACTGCCAAACCATGTCTTCAGCCCCCTTTTATGGGCTTTTGTTTTTTCGAGGTAGGGTCTTGCTCTAGCCCAGGCTGACCTGGATGGAATTCACTATGTACTCTCAGTGTGGCCTCGAACTCATGGCAATCCTCCTACCTCTGCCTCTGAGTGCTGGGATGAAAGGTGTGTGCCACCACGCCTGACTCTCATTTTTTTTTAAATTTTTTTTTAAATTTGAGAGCAACAGACACAGAGAGAAAGACAGATAGAGGGAGAGAGAGAGAATGGGCGCGCCAGGGCTTCCAGCCTCTGCAAACGAACTCCAGACGCGTGCGCCCCCTTGTGCATCTGGCTAACATGGGACCTGGGGAACCGAGCCTCGAACCGGGGTCCTTAGGCTTCACAGGCAAGCGCTTATCCGCTAAGCCATCTCTCCAGCCCTCTCATTTTTTTAAAAAAGCCATTCATATATTTATTCTTTGTAGGGAGCACATCATTACAAAGTTAACTGCCTCGCTTTGCTCCTTTTTAGTCTTGTGGACTGGAGAGATGGTTCAGCCGGTAAGGCACTTGTATGCAAAGCCTAATGATTGGGGTTCTATTCCCCAGTGCCCACATGAAGCCTGATGCACAAAGTGGCGCATACCTCTGGAGTTCATTTGCCCATTTTCTCCAACTCTCTTCTCTCTCTGCTTGCAAACAAATACGTTTTGCATCTATTGTACATTCCGTGTACCCGCCACACCAGCAGCAGCCCGGCCTCATTTTTGTTTTTCTGATCTGTTAAGATCTTCTGTCCTATTCGGGTCGAGTTCACTAGGAAATACTTGAGCATAATTCGGGGGAGAGCAAGCCAAACTGCAGTCGCTCCCGCAGTGGCACAGATGTCCACATGCTCATGTTCTGCACCTGAAGACTTTTCATATCCTTTCGTCATGTGGCCCCAGTGGGTAAAAACAGAAGATGTAGGCTCTTAGTTACAACTGGCGCTCAATAGCGGGGCTCTCAGCTTCAGTCTGAGTGGTTCACTTAAATGTTCAGAGCAATCTAAAGCTTTATTTGCAGGCATTTTGGGGCAAGGGTAATGTGGACTGCTAGCTAAATAGATGATTTTGGGTTGCAGGAACTCATCATATTTCTTTCCTCAGGAAGTAGAAATTTTAAAAACTGAACTTGAAGCAGCTCAAAGACAACTTGAAGGTAAAGAGGAAGCATTGAGAATTCTTCAAAGCATGGTGAGGATTTACTTTGAAACTCCCATCGTGTACATTCCAGTAAGTTGTATTGTAGTCCCAGCACATGGGAGGCAGAGGCAGGAGGATCGCCTTGAGTTTGAGGCCGCCCTGAGACTCCATAGTGAATTCCAGGTCAGCCTGGGCTAGAGTGAGACCCTACCTCAGAAAACCAAAAAGAAAATATATTTATTTGTTTGTATATATGGGTGTGCCAGGACCTCTTGCTATTGCAAGTGGAACACCAGATACTTGCACCACTTATTATTCATTCATTCATTCATTTGTGTGTGAGAGAGAGAGAGAGAGAGAGAGTGAGTAAGGACATGCCGGGGCCTCCTGCCACTGCAAATGAGCTCCAGATGCATGTGACACTCTGTGCATCGGGCTTTATGTGGGTCCTGGGGAATTGAACCCAGGCTAGCAGACTTCGCAAGCAAGCATCTTTAAATTATGCTAAGTTACCTCTCCAACCCTTGTGCCACTTTTTGAAAATTTTATTTATTTATTAGAGAAAGAAAGAGAGGGAGGGAGTGCCAGGCGTGGTGGCGCACGCCTTTAATCCCAGCACTAAGGAGGCAGAGGTAGGAGGATTGCCCTGAGTTCGAGGCCACCCTGACACTACATAGTGATTTCCAGGTCAGCCTGAGCTAGAGTGAGACCCTACCTCGAAAAATCAAAATAATAATAATAATAATAATAAATTAATTAAAAAATTTTTTAAAAAAAAAGAGAGGGAGGGAGAGAGAATGGGCATGCCAGGGCCTCTAGCCACTGCAAATGAGCCCCAAACACATATGCCACTGTGTGCACCTGGATTATGTGGTTTCTGGGGAAGCTAATTTGGGTCCTTAGGCTTTGCAGGCAGTGCCTTAACTACTAAATTAACTCTCTAGCCCTGTGCTATTTCCCTTTCTTTCTTTCTTTCTCTCCTTCTTTCTTTCTTTCTCTCCTTCCTTCGTCCCTTCCTTCCTTCCTTTCTTTCTTTCTTCTTTTGGTTTTTAAGGTAGGGTCTCATTCTAGTTCAGGCTGACCTGGAATTCACTATGTAGTCTCAGGGTGGCCTTGAACTCACAGTGATCCTACCTCTGCCTCCCGGGTGCTGGGACTAAAGGCGTGCACCACGCCCAGCCCTGTGCTATTTTTTTGAGTCTAGCTTTATGCAGGTGGCATAGATTATTTTTAAAACAACTTTATGATTTTCATATTATCAATTTTATATGCGTTACATATACAGTACAGTTGATTTTTACTAAACTATGACTTATGAAACTGTCACTATAATCTAATTATAAAACATTTCCAATATTGAAAACAAAAACAACAGGGCTGGGGAGATGGCTAAGAGGGTAAAGGTGCTTGCTTGCAAAGTCTGCTGGCTCAGGTTCAATTCTCCAGAACCCACATACATAAAATCAGACATGCATCTAGAGTTCATCTGCAGTAGCAAGAAGCCCTGGCATGCCCATACACATATTCCCCATTCCTGCATGAGTGATAAATACCTAAAACTAAGGGGGAAAAAAGTGGGGGGGGGGCTGGAGGGATGGCTTAGTAGTTGAGACGTTTGCCTGCAAAGCCGAAAGACCCAGGTTCAATTCCCCAGGACCCACATTATCCAGATGCACTAGGGCATGCATGCATATGGAATTCATTTGTAGTGGCTGGAAGTCCTGACATGCCCATTCTCTCTCTCTCTCTCTCTTTCTTTCTCTTCCTTTTTTTCTGTCAAATAAATAAATTAAAAAAAAAAAAAACAGTTGGCTGGGAATATGGTTCAGTGGTTGAAGGCACTTACTTCCAAAGCCTGCCAAGCAGGTGCAGTTCCCTAGTACCCATGTAAAACCAGATCTACAGAGTGCTACATGCAAGTGGAGTTTGATTACAGTGTCAAGAGAACCTGGTATGGCCACTTCCCTGCTCCCCCTCATTCTTCCTCTGCTTGCAAATAAATAAATAAATAAATATGTTTTTTAATGTGAATTTCACTGTATATATTGGAATGATTAGAAATCTAATTTGTATTGGTGCTATTTTTATTTTTCGTAGGCAGTACTTGGCAAAGCCACAAGTCACACCCAGGCAGTTCTTCAAAAAACTATAGAACAAAAGAAATCCTTGGAGAAGGTATTTGCCATTATTAACATTGATTTATTCAGTCCAATCATGTTTTCAATACAGTTTCCTTAAACTCACCATAATCATGGGTTTGTCATTTGTGCAAACCCTCTGCTTCAGTCTTGGGGTTTCCTCTTTGGGAATTTAACAATTTAAAAGACCGTCACAAGCCAGGCTTGGTGTTTCACGCCTTTAATCCCAGCACTCGGGAGGCAGAGGTAGGAGGATCGCCGTGAGTCCAAGGCCACCCTGAGACTCCATAGTGAATCCAGGTCAGCCTGGGCTAGAGTGAGACCCCACCTCGAAAAACCAAATAAAAAAAGACTGTCACATGGGCAAAGTAAGTTTCCTTTATCTCCCTATTCAGCGAAGCAGAAACCTGCCAAATAGTTCTTTTCATTTTTCTTCTCTTTTTACTCTTTTGCTTCTCTGGCAGGGTCTGAGTGTTTTTTGTTTTTAATTTTTTTTTGGTTTATTTTTATTTACTTATTTGAGAGCGACAGACAGAGAAAGAGGCAGAGAGAGAGAGAGAGAGAGAGAGAATGGGTGCGCCAGGGCCTCCAGCCACTGCAGACGAATTCCAGATGCTTACGCCCCCTTGTGCATCTGGCTAACGTGGGACCTGGGGAATGGAGCCTTGAACCAGGGTCCTTAGGCTTCACAGGCAAGCACTTAACCACTAAGCCATCTCTCCAGCCCATGAGTGTTTTTTTTTTTTAATTTTTTTCTTTTTATTTGAGAGCAACAGAGAAAGAGGGGGAGAGAGAGAGAGGATGGGCGCGCCAGGGCTTCCAGCCACTGCAAATGAACTCCGGATGCATGTGCCCCCGTATGCATCTGGCTAACGTGGGTCCTGGGAATCGAGCCTCAAACTGGAGTCCTTAGTCTTCACAGGCAAGTGCTTAACTGCTAACCCATCTCTCCAGCCCCTGTTAATTTTTTTTCTTTATTTATTATTATTTTTTTTTTATGAGAGAGCAAATGAGCAAGAGAGAGAGAATCGGCACACGAGGACAGTTGAACTCCAGACATATGCACCATCCTGCCCGCCTGTGTTACCTTGTGTGTCTGGCTTACATGGGTTCTGGGGAGCCAAACTTGGGTCCTTAGCCTTCACAGACAAGCGCTTTAATCTTTAAGCCATTTATCCAGTCCTCTTTTTTTTTTTTTTTCCCTGAAAACTGACAAATCCCTTTAAAGGACCTGGGTGTCTCTGACCATCTCCTCCTCTCTGCTAGGCAGAATCCTGGATGGTCACTTTCCTGTACCTCATGTGCCCTCTCTTGATGGGGCTGTTTGGGCAAAGACTTCCACCAGTGAATTTTGTTTATGGTGTCTACATGGGTATAAGCATTTACCTTCTGGTCATTGGGATTAAACACCCAACCTGAAGCAGTTTATGGAAGGGAAGGGTTTATTTTGGCTTATGGTTTCAAGGGGGTTTCATTAAGGCAGATAAAGCAGGGCAAGAATAGGCAGCAGGTGTCACATCAGCGGGAGGAAGTTGCAAGAGTGAGTTCACTAGCACTGGTAAAGGGTGACTGGAACATAAAATCTCAAGGTTGGACCAGGCATGGTGGCGCACGTCTGTAATCTCAGCATTTTGGAGGCAGAGGTAGGAGGACAGCCGTGAGTTTGAGGCCACCCTGAGACTACATAGTGAATTCCAGGTCAGCCTGAGCTAGAGTGAGACCCTACCTGAAAACAAAACAAAACAAACAAACAAAAACCTCATGGCCCACTGCCAGTGACATACCTGCTCCAGCAAGGCTCCACCTCCCAAATGCTCCACCAGGAGGGGACTAAGTAGGAGGATTAATCACAAACATTTTAAGCTAACATTTTGTATTCAACCCACCATAATGGGCAAAGGTGGTGTTGATAAGAAATCTTGGTTCAGTATAATAAATTTGGGGAAGGAGTTGAGGTAAGGTCTTACTCTAGCAATCCAATAAATTTTGAGCCCAATTTGAGATGTTTTTCATATTGAGAGCTTTGACAAAAGCTTCTTTGAGTGCTAAGGAAGTGTGTTAGATGTTTTTTACAAATGTCATAGACTCTTCTGAGTAATATTTCTCTTTTTTTTTTTTTTTCTTTTTTTAGTGTTTTTGAGGTAGGGTCTCATTGTAACCTGGGCTGACCTGGAATTCACTTTCACTATGTAGTCTCAGGATGTCCTTGAACTCACAGTGATCCTCCTACCTCTGCCTCCCAAGTGCTGGGATTAAAGGCGTGCACCACCACGCCTGGCTCAATTTCTCCTCTTTAAATCATTTCTGTGAAGTGAGTAAATACTTTATTTCATCTGTTCACAGCATCATAAAATGATTTATATGTGATAATTTTCCATGAAAGCGCTATTTTCTTTCCATAGGAAATAAATACCTTGCAGTGGGAAATAGAATTTGATCAGAGTAGATTTAAAAACATAGAGGAATCTTGGATCCAAAAATATGACAGGTTTGTATGTGATTTTACTGTTTTGGTGCTGGGAATTAAACCCAGGGCTTTGTGCATGCAGCAGAATTATTCTACCTCTGAGCTACATCCCCAGTCCTGATATATTCCTATTCTATAATCTTCCGTTGAAAATCTCTAAAATGCATGTAATTCAAATGCAGTTTAGGCTTTCTTCCTCTTTGAGCTAATTGTAAATAAAAAAAATTTTTTTCTGGTTTTTCACTCCAGTCCAGGCTGTCCTGGAATTCACAGTGTAGTCTCAGGGTGGCCTTGAACTCATGGCAGTCCTCCTACCTCTGCCTCCTGAGTGCTGGGATTAAAGGTGTGTGCCATCACACCCATGCACTGGCCTTCTTTTTTTTTTTTAATTTTTTTTGTTCATTTTTATTTATTTATTTGAGAGTGACAGAGAGAGAGAAAGAGGCAGAGAGAGAGAGAGAGAGAGAGAGAGAGAATGGGCATGCCAGGGCTTCCAGCCACTGCAAACAAAGTCCAGATGCCTGCGCCCCCTTGTGCATCTGGCTAACATGGGTCCTGGGGAACCGAGCCTCGAACCGGGGTCCTTAGGCTTCACAGGCAAGCGCTTAACCACTAAGCCATCTCTCCAGCCCTGCACTGGCCTTCTTAAAAAAAAAAATTATGGGCTGGAGAGATGGCTTAGCAGTTAAGGTGTATGCCTGTGAAGCCTAAGGACCCTGGTTCAATTCTCCGGTTTCCACGTAAGCTAGATGCACATGGTGGCACATATGTCTGGAGTTTGTTTGCAGTGGCTAGAGGCCCTGGTGTGCCCATTCTCACACTCTCCCTCCTTTCTGTCTCTAGTAAATAAATAAATATAAAATCTAAATAAAATTATTCATTTGCAAGGAGAGGGGGAGAGAGAGAGAAAGAGGGAGAATGGGCACAATAAGGCCTCTAGCCACTGCAAAGGAACTACAGATGTGTGTGCCACTTTGTGTATCTGGCTTTATGTGGGTCCTGGGGTATTGAACTCAGGTTGTTAGGCTTTGCAGGCAAGGGCCTTAACTGCTCTCTCTCCAGTCCTGTTTTGATTTTATTTTTAACTATTTTATTTATTTGAAAGAGAGAGGGAGAGAGTGGGTGCGCCAGGGCCTCCAGCCACTGCAAATGAACTGCAGATGCATGTGCCGCCTTGTGCATCTGGCTTATGAGAGTCCTGGAGAACTGAACCGTGATCCTTTGGCTTTGCAGGCAAACACCTTAACCGCTAAGCCATCTCTCCAGCCTCCTGTTATGACTTTTGAGACAAAGTCTCCCTTTGTTGCTCTTGCTGTACTTGAACTGTAGCTTGTGGAGACCCTCCTACCATAGCCTCCCAAATTCCGGAACTACAGATGAGAGCCACCATGCTCAGCTTTTCACTTAATAATTCTATTTATATATTTACAAAAAAACCATTGACTTAGAAAATTATCTGATGTTTCAAGTTACAAGTGGCTTTAGTTTATACCTATTTATTTTTCATAGGTTCTCACTATGTAGCCAGACTAGCCTTGAACTTTTGATCCTCCTGCCTCAGCCTCCCAAGTACTGTTGTTACAGCTTTATGCTATTATGCCTGGCTAGAACCTATTTTTAAATTTTTTTTGTTTATTTGGTTTTTGTTTTTCCAGATAGGGTCTTCCTCTAGACCAGAATGTAGTCTCAGGGTGGCCTCGAACTCATGGAGATCCTCCTATTTCTACCTCCCAAATTCTGGGATTGAAGGCGTGTGCTATCACATCTGGCTCTTTTTTTTTTCCCCATGTTATTTGTTTTCCTCCCCTCCCCTCCCTTTCCCTTCTCTTTTGAGGCAGGGTTTCATTCTAGCCTAGGCTGACGTGGAGCTCACTCTGTAGTCCAAACTGGTCTTGAACTCATGACATTCCTCCTACCTCAGTCTCTCAAGTGCTGGGATAAAAGGCATATACTACTGCCACTGCACTGGGCCTTGAATCTGTTATTTCTTTTTTTTTTTTGGCTTTCTGAGGTAGGGTCTCACTCTGGTTTAGGCTGACCTGGAATTAACTATGTAGTCTCAGGGTGGCCTCAAACTCACGGCAATCCTCCTACCTCTGCCTCCCAAGTGCTTGGATTAAAGACATGCACCATCACACCCGGCTGAATTTGTTATTTCTTAACTGTTCATTTTGAAACAAAGAACAGAAGAATTTCTGTATAACATTTATTGAGAATTGAGAATTCCTGGCTTTTTAATCCTTGACCACATTCTAGAATTCTTTGAAGGAGGAAAATTATATTAAGGCTTTTGTGTTTAACTTATAGAAATAAAAAATACATTTATTCAAAGTTGGGCATGGTGGCACACACTTTTAATCCTAGCATTTGGAAGGCAGAGGTAGGAGGATTGCCATAAGTTCGAGGCCACCCTGAGACTACATAGTGAATTCCAAGTTAGCGTGGGCTAGAGCAAGACCCTACCTTGATAAACCAAAAAATATTTTGCTTTTCATTCAGTGAGAAAGTATTAATGTTGTAGTTAACTTGAGCTTGGTTGTTTCTAGACTAAATTGTGACAACGTAGTCCTCAAAGAGAATCTGAAAGTGAAAACAGAAGAAATTAAAATGCTGAAGTCTGAAAATGCAGGTAAGTAAAGAGTGGTGTTTTGATTATTATTATTTTTTTTTCCTTTTTGTTGGTCTTTGTAAGACAGGGTCTCACTCTAGCCTAGGCTGTCCTGATATTCACTATGTAGTCTCAGGGTGGCCTCAGACTCACGGTGATCCTCCTACCTCTGCCTCCCCAGTGCCATCATGCCCGGCTTAGGTTATTCTTTGAAAATCTAGGGCCAGTGAAATGGCTCAGCAGTTAAGGTCCTTGCATCTTGAGTTTACTTGGAGTGGCATGATGCCCTCGCATGCCCATTGATTCTGTCTCTGCTTGCAAATAAATATTAATAAAAGAAGAAGAAGAAAGAAAAAGGGGGCTGGAGAGATGGCTTAGTGGTTAGGGCACTTGCCTAAGGACCCTGGTTCAAATCTCCAGGACCCAAGTAAGCCAGATGCACAAGGTGGCACATGCGTCTGGAGTTCACTTGCAGTGGTTGGATGCCTTGGCATGCCCATTCTCTTCCTCTCAGTCTCCCTCCTTCTCTCTAATAAATAAATAAAATATGTTTTTAAAAAAGCAAAAATGCTGGAGATATGGCTCAGCAGGTAAGGCATTTGCCTGCAAGGCCTAAGGACCCTGGTTCAGCTCCCCAAGACCCACATAAAGCCAGATGCACATGGTGGCACATGCACCTGAAGTTTGTTTACAGTGACTAGAGGCCCTGGCGCACCAACTCTCTCTCTGCCTCTTTGTCCTCAAATGAGTAAATAATTAAAATAATTAAAAAATAATAATCTAGGGCAGGAGACATGGTTTAGCAGTTAAGATGCTTGCCTGCAAAGCCAAAGGACCTAGGTTCAATTCCCCACAACCCATGTAAGCCAGGTGCACCTGGCGGCTCATGAGTCTGGAGTTCATTTGCAGTGGTTGGAGGCCCTGGCATGCCCATTCTCTCTCTCTCATAAATAAAAAATATTTAAAAAGTAAATATTAAAAAAAAGAATTTTATGCTTATCATAAGCATAAGTATATTGAAATCAGTTTTAGCTGGGTATGGTAGTGCACGCCTTTGATGCCAACACTTGGGAGGCAGAGGTAGGAGGATCACTGTGCGTTCAAGGCCACCCTGAGACTACATAGTGAATTCCAGGTCAGCCTGAGCGAGAGTGAGACCCTATCTCAAAAAAAAAAATAAAAACACAGCTGAGCATGGCCATGCATACCTGTAACCCAACATCCACTGGGGAGCAGAGACCCAAGAACTGCCCCAAGCTAGTGAAAACACTACAAGCTTCATGACCATTAAGAGACTCCTGCTGGGCCCAAGAATAGACGGAAGAGCAATGGAGCAGGACACCCACCTTTCCATTCCAGCCACCGCCAGCGAGTGCATCCTGCAACAGGCATGCACAAGGGGTACTGCAAAGGCATATACACATGTATACGCCACGTACCACACACACAAAAAAAGCAACTCAACAGCATTGACACCACTGCGCAGCTACCACCTCAATCTAGTTCCAAAGTATTTCCAGCACTCCGACTGGCCTGTGAAATAACGCGACCTGTGGGGCCCTTTCTAGTGTTGAATCGGAGGTGCTTGGAGGCCCTGGCCGTGCTTGATGTCAAGCAGCAGAAGATGGCCCGGGAGCGCACGGGCCGGGACGCGAGCGGCCTCGCCGAGGTGTCGGGTCTGGAGGTGGGTGTGCGCGTGCGAAAGCCGAGCGTGGAAGGGACCCTGCCTGCTTTCCTCTCCTCTCCTCCGCCGCGGGTCCCAGGGTCACACCACGCTTAGGTGTCGTGACTAAGGTGGGAGAAGCCCAGAGACTTCCCCAAGTCAGCTTCTTCCAACCTCGCTGATCCATGCCCCGAGCCGTGCCCGTCGCTCGCGCACATCAGGGAAGGTGCCGCCCGCTTCCTGCCCCACCTCGTTCCCAGTCGAACAGTCATAGCCGCGGCTGTGTGAGACGTGCCTCGCTTCAGGTGCACAGGGGCTGACAGCAGAAGAGGTTATCTCATCTAATCCCCAGCACAGTACCAAGGGCTTCAAAGCAGGTGCTAGATCGGTTCGGTTATTTCCCAAGGTGACAAGACTGATGTCCCGTCACTGGCTTGCAGTGTGGGACTTTGGATAATAAGGGACACAGGGTCTTGGAGTGTATCAACTGAGGACTAAGCATGCTCGCATGCTCTCTCACTGACAGAAAGAACTTCAACCTAAGAACTCTTTTTAAATTTTTTTTTTTAATTTTTATTTAGTTGAGAACAACAGAGACAGAGAGAAAGAGGCAGAGAGAGAGAATGGGTGCGCCAGGGCTTCCAGCCACTGCAAACGAACTCCAGATGCATGCACCCCCTTGTGCATCTGGCTAACGTGGGTCCTGGGGAATCGAGCCTCGAACCGGGGTCCTTAGGCTTCACAGGCAAGCACTTAACCGCTAAGCCATCTCTCCAGCCCCTCAACCTAAGACTCTTAGTAAAAGAGACTACGACTTTGTCCTCAGCAAGTGCCACACGTGGTTCTAAGTGGTTTACATAGATTGACACATTTAATACATAGGGCCCAAAAGGTGGAAATAAGGCCTCGCTTTAGCCCAACTTTACTTGGCACTCACCCTGTCATCCTGGCTGGCCTCAAGTTTACAGCAATCCTCCTACCTCAGCTTCTTGTGTGCTAGGACTAAAGGTGTGTGCCAACATGCCTAGCTCAAGTGGGTAATAATTCAATTTTCATTTTTCTGAGATATGGTCTCTCTCTAGCTCAGGCTGACCTGAAATTCACTATGGAGTCTCAGGGTAGGTGTGGTAGGGCACGCCTTTAATCTCACCACTCAGGAGGCAGAAGTAGGAGGATCACTGTGAGTTCGAGGCCATACTGAGGGCACATAGTTAATTCCAGATCAGCCTGGGCTAGAGCGAGGCCCTACCTTGGGAAAAAAAAGAAGAAGAAGATGGAATTCTTTGAAGTTTTCATTGCAAATATTGACATTCTCATTTGTGGTTAATCTCACTTGGATCTTGAAACCCTTGTCTCAGTTTTTTTTTGTGTGTGTGTGGTTTTTTTTTTTTTTTTTTTTTTTTTGGTTTTTCAAGGTAGGGTCTCATTCTAGCTCAGTCTGACCAGGAATTCACTATGGAGTCTCAGGGTGGCCTCAAACTCATGGCAATCCTCCTACCTCTGTCTCCCGAGTGCTGGGATTAAAGGTGTGCACCACCACAGCCGACCCCCCCTTTTTTTTTTTTTGAGAGAAAGAAAGGCAGACAGAGAAAAATGGGTGCACCAGGGCCTCTAGCAACTGCAATCGAAACCCAGACGCACGCGCCACTTTGTGCATCTGGCTTACGTGGGCCCTGAACAATATGAACCTGGGACCTTAGGCTTCGTGGGCAAGCACCTTAACCACTGAGCCGTCAATCCAGCCCTCAACTTTATATACATATCTCCTTCCCTTTCCACTTACTTTGGCTTGGAATCTTGAATGATAATGTGCGTGGTGGGCAGGTGCCCTGTGCCTGTGTGCAGCTGGGGCAACGTTACCTACTGCCAGAGGCAATCCTCTTGGGTTTCCAGCTCGCAGTCCTTGGAGCCTGCCTGTGTCGTGGTCCCGGAGGGAATCCCTGTTCGTGTGCCAGGATGGCGGCATCCGCTCGGAAGCTGGTTCTTCAACTCAAGCACGAGGTACCTGTCACGCGATCATGGCAGCAGAAGCTTTGTTCCGTTGCTCTGTTAATGGAATAACGGGGTGTCTGTCACAGTTAACGCCAGCTTAGCATCACTGGCTGTGGAAACTTGGGCCTTAGTGTCATGTGTCAGCACAACTTGCTGACTGGATTTCGATCACTTGGCTCCACAATACAAACAGTATGTGGCATGATGTTTGAAACCACATAAGTTGGTTTCCCTAAGTTTGTAGCTAACAGTTCCTAAATTAACATTTTCTCGTTTATATCGGCCCCTAACATTGCTATATAGTAAAGGGGAAAGGTACATTTAATGCTTAGAACCACTAGTATTAACTCTTGGTACCAGGGGATGAACGTGGAACTGAACAGCAGTGGGGCTGGGCATGGTGACCCACGCCTTTAATCCCAGCACGTGGAGGCAGAGCTGGGAAGATCACTGTGCGTTCGAGGCCACCCTGAGACTACATAGTGAATTCCAGATCAGCCTGGGCTAAAGAGACACCCTTCCTCGAAAAACGAAAAATAAAAAAGAAAGACATGCAGTGGGGTACAGAAGGAAGCTTCAAGCCAGCATGACCAGCGTGCACCTTAGCTCCATCATTCACTCTCTCTGTGGTTGTGGGCAGGAGACTCAGTATCTCATATGGCAAATGAGGGATCATAACTACTGTGTTATAGCGCTGTTGTAAGAATAGAGGAGGCAGACATATAATGTTTGGCATAGTGTCATGAACTGCCAGGCATTTATTTAATAATTGATAGCTGTCCTTGTAATTGAGCTGGAATTACAAATATGTTTGCAAAGCAATTTGTAATTCACTGTATTTCTAATTGAAGGAATGGAATTTAAAGCCTTTCGACCACATAGGAAAGCTAACGGCCAAGCATTAGCACTCCATTAGTAAAAACGTAACATAGGTCAGAGTTGGGTTAGGCTACAGGAGATACTGGAAAGAGATGTCCAGTGCTTTTGTCTAAACTGAAGGGCAGTTGCCATCCTCCCTTCTCTCTAGCTGTGCCCTTCCTCCAGGATCATGCAGGACACACAGGGCCTAGCCAGGGTCGTTCGAGCTCCAAGGGGTTGGCTTGGTGGGGTTTGGCAGACACGAGGAGAACTGCCGGTGATCCACCCAAGCGGGCTACTGCTGGGCTTTTAAAGGGTCAGTGCAAGGCAGATTGCGTAGTCAAGAACCATTCTGGTTTTACCTCTGACATCTCCCACTTCCTTTCAACATCAGTTGGAACTTTTGCAGAAGAGTAAAGAAGAAGCTTACATGATGGCAGATGCGTTCAGAATTGCATTTGAGCAACAGCTGATGAGGAAAAACGATCACGTGCTGAGACTGACCCAGATGGACAAGATGTGCAGAAAAGCACCGCGGCTCAGTGGGAAGCTCCTTACGGAGGATGGTAACCGTGCCGCACTGTGCTCAGGCCAGGTTTAGTTGGTTTGGGTTAGAATCAAAATTCAAGGGAGATGTAATTGAAATTTCACATGTCATTGTGACTCTTTTAAAATTTAGCAACTATGGGCTGGAGAGATGGCTTATGTAGATAAGGCGCTTGCCTGCAAAGCCTAAGGATCCAGATTCAATTCTCCAGTATGCACATAAGCCAGATGCACAAGGTGGGACGTGTGTTTGGCTAGAGGCCCTGATGTGACCATTCTCTCTCTCTCTTTCTTGCTCTCAATATATATATATATATAGATAGATAGATATAAAATATATAATAAACCTTAAAATGTAGCAATTACGATACACCAAGCATGGTGGTGCGTAACTGTGATCCCAGTACTCAGGAGGCTGAAGCAGGAGGGTTTGAGAGTTTGAGGCCAGCCTGGGCTATGCAATTAAACCATGTCAGAAAAAAGTAGCAATTACTGGAGAAAAAGGAGTCACTGGCAATGACATGTGCAGATAAGCTATTGGAATCAATGAAATCATAAAGTGAGAGGAGAAGCTCTTTTAGAGTACTTCTGTATTTCATTTATTCGAGACTGTGCTTAGCAGAACAAAACTTGAAGTGCTGATTCGTTGGGTATGGTGGCGCATGCCTGTCATGCAGACACTCAGGGGCAGAGGCAGAGGGTTGGCTGGAGTACTTCAAAAACAACAAAGGAGGCGGGCGTGGTGTGCACACCTTTAATCCCAACACTTGGGAGGCACAGCAAGAATGAAGACCTGAGCTTGACCCCAGCATCCTCAGAGAAAGCGTGTCACATAATGCCTACAATCCATTGCAGGGGGAGGGAGGCCAAGACAGAATCATGAGGGCTCGGTGGTTAGGCAGTCAGACTGAAAAAAAAAACCCAGTCTGGGATCAGTGATTTCCTAAATTCAGTAACACAAGTACCAACTTTGTTTTTGTTATGGTAGTTCAGACAACTTCTTGACATAGGTTATATGCTCTTTCTTTGTCTTTTTTTTTCCCCCGAGGCTTCCCAAGTGGTAAGATTAAGGATTTTTTATTTTTATTTTTTTAAATATTTATTTGCAAGCCAGGCATGATGGCGCACACCTCTAATCCCAGCACTCAGGAGGCAGAGGTGGAAGGATTGTTGTGACTCTCAGGCCACCCTGAGACTCCATAGTGAATTCCAGGTCAGCCTGGGCTAGAGTGAGACCCTACCTCAGCCCCCCCACCCAAATATTATATGCACACACACACACGTTATTTATTTGCAAGCAGAGACAGAAAGAATGGCATGCTAGGGTCTCTTACCACTGCAAACAAACTCCAGACGCATGCGCTACTTTGTACATCTGCCTTTATGTGGGCACTGGGGAATCAAACCTGGGTTGTTAGGCTTTGTATGCCTTAACCTCTGAGCCATCTCTGCAGCCCTATTTTTATTTTATTTATTTCAAGGTAGGGTCTCACTCTAGCTGAGACAGACCAGGAATTCACTATGTAGTCTCAGGCTGGCCTTGAACTCATGGTAATTCTCCTACCTCTACCTCCTGAGTGCTGGGATTAAAGATGTGCACCATCATGTCCAGTCCAAAGCATTCCTTTAATCCCAGCATTCAAGAGGAAGAGGTAGGAGGACCACTGTGAGTTGGAAGCCAGCCTGAACTACATAGTATATTCCAGGTCAGCCTGGGTTAGAGTGAAACCCTGTCTCAAAAACAACAGGGCTGGAGAGATGGCTTGGTGGTTGAGGCACTTGCCTGTAATGCCAAAGGACCCAGATTCAGTTTCCCAGTACTCACACAAACCAGATGCACAAGGTGGTGCATGCATCTGGAGTTCGGTTGCAGTGGCTGAAGGCCTGGCATGCCCATTCTGTATCTGACGTTCTCTGTCTCAAATAAATAAAATATATCTTTAGGGCTGGAGAGATGGCTTAGTGGTTAAGCGCTTGCCTGTGAAGCCTAAGGACCCCGGTTTGAGGCTCGATTCCCCAGGTACCACGTTAGCCAGATGCACAAGGGGGCGCATGCATCTGGAGTTCGCTTGCAGAGGCCAGAAGCCCTGGCGCGCCCATTCTCTCTCTCTCTCCCTCTATCTGTCTTTTGCTCTGTGTCTGTCACTCTCAAATAAATAAATAAAAAATGGACAAATAATATTTAAAAATATATATATCTTTAAAAAATATATTTATTTGAGAGAGCAAGAGGGATAGAGAGAGAATGAGAGAGTGGGTGCTCCAGCCACTACAAATGAATTCCAGATGCATATGCCACTTTGTGCATCTGGCTTAGATAGGTCCTGGGGAATCAAACCGTGGTCCTTTAGCTTTGCAGGCAAGTGTCTTAACCACTAAGCCATCTCTCCAGCCTTAAATAGAATATATTTTTTAATTTTTTAATTTTTATTTTTTGTTTATTCTTATTTATTTGAGAGTGACAGACAGAGAGAGAAACAGACAGAGAGAAAGAGAGAACGGGCATGCCAGGGCTTCCAGCCACTGCAAACAAACTCCAGATGTGTGCGCCCTCTTGTGCATCTGGCTAATGTGGATCCTGGGGAATCGAGCCTCAAACCGGGGTCCTTAGGCCTCACAGGCAAGCGCTTAACCGCTAAGCCATCTCTCCAGCCCGAGAATATTTTTAAAAAATACAAAATAAAAAAATAACATAAGGGCAAGTAGGTAATATTCTCATTTTAGAGAATTTTAGAGGTAAAGAAAATGAAGCTCAGGGCTTGGGAGATGGTCAGTGGGTAAACTGCTTGCTGTGCAAGTATGAGGTCATGAGTTCAGATCCACAGTACACACATAAAATAAAGGCATGGGCTGCCATGGCCCCATAATGAGTGCACTTTTCTCAGCTTGGATTTTCATGTTCCATTCTAGGAACTCCATCACCAAGGAGTAAGAAGACCTTGGCACAGAAACTGTTGGGTATACTGCCTTCAGAACTTATTTCCAAGGGAGCTGAAGACCAGAACCATTCCCAAGAAGTCTTTAAGATGCTAATAGACATGGTGAGTACTTTCCCTCAGCTTCTTCCCCGAGGGCTTGTGGTTAAGATGCTCAAGGGCCTCCACCTCATTCAAAGCTGTACTTGTCCTTTCCATCCTTTCTCCACGTTCACGATCTTCTCCCTGCCACTTCTACCCCGGCCCCCTCTGGGCAGGTTTAAAGTGTCAGCTCTCAAGAAGGGCTCAGTTGCTCACTCAAGTACCTGAAGTCAGCTATGTGGCTTGGGACAGAAGTATGCACGCATGCATTTAAGTGTTCAAGGCACCGTGACGCCTTTTAATCATCAGCACAATCCTGAAAGCAGTCCAGTCGTTCTTCCACAGAAGGCAAGCTAAGACATTGACTTGGGATTTGAACAAACATATCTAAGGCTAAAGATTTATTTGCATATGAACATATCAAAATCATTTTAGATATGAATAACTTCACTGTCTCTTAGGCTAAGTACGCATTTATATGATACACATATGTATAGTCTTCCCCCTCCTGCCCAGATGGCTTATAGGAGCAACACTAACATCAGGTTTTCTTTTTAGAAACATTCCCCATGCACATGCGTCAAGAACATTCTAGATTAGGTGGTGGGGAGGTAGTTCCGTTGGTAAAGTACTTGCCTCACAAGCTTGAGGACCTGAGTTTGATCCTAAGACTCGTGCAAAATTGCAGACACAATGACACATGCTTGTAATCCCAGCACTAGGGAGGCAGAGGCGGGGGAGACCCCTGGGCTCATTGGCAAACTGGCCCAATCAGGAAGCGCCAGTATCAAAAAAAATCTGAGCTGGGCCTGGTAGTACACGCCGTTAATCCCAGCACTTGGGAAGCAGAGGTAGAAGAATCACCATGAGTTGGAGGCCACCCTGAGAATACATAGTGAATTCCAGGTCATCCTGGGCTAGAGTGAGACCCTACCTTGAACCCCTCCCCCCAAAAAAAATCTGAATGGGGGCTGGAGAGATGGTCCAGCAATTAAGGTGCTTGTGTGCAAAGCCTAACAATCCAGGCTTGATTCCCCAGGACCCACATAAAGCCAGATGCACAGTGGCGCATGCATCTGGAGTTCATTTGCAGCAGCTGGATGCCCCGACACACCCATTCTGTCTCTCTCTCTCTCTGCTTGCAACTAAATGAATTAAAGAGTATATATATATATATGTATATGTGTGTGTGTGTGTATATATATATATATATATATATATATATATATATATATATGTTTTATTTATTTATTTATTTATTTTGGTTTTTCAAGGTAGGGTCCCACTCTAGCTCAGGATGACCAGGAATTCACTAGTCTCAGGGTGGCCTCAAACTCCCAGTGATTCTCCTACCTCTGCCTCCTGAGGGCTGGGATTAAAGGCGTGTGCCACCACACCGTTTTATGTTTTTCAAGGTAGGGTCTCACTCTAGCCCAGCTGACCTGGAACTCATGACAATCCTACCTCTGCCAGGTGTGGTGGCGCATGTTTAATCCCAGCACTTAGGAGGTAGAAGTAGGAGGATCACAGTGAGTTCAAGGTCACCCTCAGACTACATAGTGAATTCCAGTCCCTTTTTCTGTCAGGGAGACACGTCATGTGAGGTGGTTATCTTGTGATTCTCTTTGGGCCTCAATCTCTAACAAAAACTACCTTAAAAAAAAGCTAGTTTTCACCGGGCATGGTGGTGCATGCCTTTAATCCCAGCACTTGGGAGGCAGAGGTAGGAGGATCACCATGAGTTTGAGGCTATTGTAAGACTACATGGTGAATTCCAGGTCACCCAGAGCTAGAGCAAGACCCTACTTGAAACAGTACTTTCTTTGAATACGCTCCCTGATTTCCTAACTGGTATGTTTTTAATCTGTGTGTTCAGCTGAATGACAAGGAGGAAGCCCTGGCTCACCAAAGAAAGGTCAGCTATATGCTTGCTCGGGCACTGGAAAACACAGACATTACCTCGAAGCAGCAGACGGAAAAACATCCTACCGAAGAGGATTTTCTACTCAAAACCCCCTGGCATAAAACTTCAGAACTCTCTCTTCTAGGTGATCCAATACACTCAGGTGTGCAAATTTGTAACCATGGGGGCTGTTTTTGTTCAGGGCAGCACCCACAAAGAGCTCCAGACTACTCAAGAACCCATAAACGGTCCCATTCTTTGCCATCAAGTTTATGTTGAAGAGAAACCAGTAGGCATTAGAATGCAAGCTGTTAAAAGTCAAGAGACATTGAAAGCTGGGATGCAGGCCAGGCGTGGTGGCCTACGTTTTTACTCCCAGCACTTGGGAGACTGCGCACTTGGGAGACTGTGTGAGTTCAAGGCCAGCCTGAGACTGCATAGTGAATTCCATGTCAGCCTGAGGCTAGAGTGAGACCCTACCTCAAAAACAAAAGGCTGAAGGCTGCGTGAGGCTCTTGCTGTGATTCCCCACTGTGTGTGGTGGCTTACACTTAAACCCAACACTGAGGCATGGGGATCTTGTGAGGTCAAGGCCAGACCGGGGTGCAATGTCTCAAAAAAAAAAAAAAAAAAGATGAATGAATGAATCTATGAAGAAAAAATGACTATACATATTATTAACTAAATAAAGTAGATTTAATGTTTTTGATACATAATGTATTTTGATCATTTTGTTTTGTTTTGTTTTTTTTGAGGTAGGGTCTCACTCTAGCCCAGGCTGACCTGGAATTCACTGTGTAGTCTCAGGGTGGCCTCGAACTCTCGGCAATCCTCCTACGTCTGCCTCCCGAGTGCTGGGATTAAAGGTGTGCGCCACCACGCCCAGCTTGATCATATTTTTTAAAATGTTAAAAGGCAACTTAAATAATCAATGTTTCTACTTTTTACAATAAATTTATTAGTTAATATTTTATCTACTAATTTCCATATTTATGAACTTTTCAGTTTGCCAATGTCTTATAAACAGAAAAATTAAAAAAGTATAAAATAATTATTCTACCTACAAATTATTTATAAGGGTGGAGAGATGGCTCAGCAGTTAAGGCACTTGCTTGCAAAACCTAACAACTTGGGTTCAATTCCCCAGTAGCCACATAAAGCCAGATGCACAAAGTAGTGCATGCATCTAGAGTTGGTTTGGAACAGGTGGAAGCCCTAGCACATCCACTCCTCTTTCTCTGCTTGCAAATAAATAATTAAAAAAAACTATGGCTGGGTGTGGTGGCATACACTTTTAATCCCAGTACTTGGGAGGCTGAGGTAGAAGGACTGCTATGAGTTTGAGGACATCCTAAGACCACACAGTGGTCAGCCTGGGTTAGAATGAGACCCTACCTTGAAAAACAAAAAAAGAAACAATATGTGTGTGTGTGTGTGGTAGGTGTGAGGCATGAGAATTGCAAGGGCAGCCCGGGTACCTATCAAAAACCCTGTCTCTGTCATAGAACAAATGGACCTAACAGGTAGCTACAGAACATCCCATCCAAATGCTGCAGAATATACATTCTTCTCAGTAGCACATGGAACATTCTCCAAAATAGACCATGTATTAGTATACAAATCTCACCAAATACAGGAAAGTTGAAATATCTATCTGCTCACAATGGGATTAAACTATAAATTAACAGCAAGAAAATTATAAAGCATACATAAAATCATGAAAACTACAGTACACTATTGAAAGATGAATGGGTTACTAAAAAAAAATAATGTCGGGCGTGGTGGCTCATGCCTTTAATCCCAGCACTCGGGAGGCAGAGGCAGGAGGATCACTGTGAGTTCGAGGCCACCCTAAGAATTCCAGGTCAGCCTGGGCCAAAGTGAGACCTTACCTTGAAAATAAATAAATAAAACAAAACAAGCCAGGCTGGTGGGTCACGCCTTTAATTCCAGCACTGCTGGGGGAGAAAAGTCATCAAAGGTCTTAACCAGAAGTGGACCACACAAGATTAATGGCTGGCCAGCTAGGCCAATTATTCCAATCTGTGCAATGGTAGCCTGTTATGGGGGAAAAAAACAACTGCTCTCTGATTAGATTTGAGGCTCATTCTATAGGAAATTCCTGCCTGCTACTGAAAATGTAATAAAAAACCTAGACACAATGTGGCTTTCACAGTGACTGATGCTACATGCATAAGAACTGCAAAATAGAAGGGTAAAAATGACATCAAAATAGAAGAAAGCCAGGCATGGTGGTACACGCCTTTAACCCCAGCACTTGGGAGACAGAGGTAAGAGGATCACCATGAGTTCGAGCCCACACTGAGATTCTGAGATTGCATAGTGAATTCCAGGTCAGCCTGGATTAGTGTGGAAACCCTACCTCAAAATAAGTAGATAGCTGGACATGGTGGCGCACGCCTTTAATCCCAGGATTTGGGAGGCAGAGTAGGGGGATTGCCATGAATTCAAGGCCACCCTGAGACTACACAGTGAACTCCAGGTCAGCCTGGGCTGAAGTGAGACCCTACCTTGAAAAACTAAAAAAAAATAAAAATAAAAAAAATAAAAGAAGATAGTCTAAGTTGGAAAGAGGAAAGGATTCAGTGGAGGGGAAATTTGGGAAGGGAGGGGCTGGAGAGATGACTTAGCAGTTAAGGCATTTGCCTGAAAAGCCAAAGGACCTCGATATAATTCCTCAGGACCCACATAAGTCAAATGCACAAGGTGGCACATGCATCTGGAGTTTGTTTGCAATAGCTGGAGACCCTGGCATGCCCATTCTCTCTCTCCCAAATAAACAAATAAAAATAAAATATTTTAAAAAAGAGAAATTTGGGTAGGGAAATAGGGAGGGGTAGGAGGGGATTATCATCATAGTATATTATCTATATGTATGAAAGGTGACAATGAAGTTTTTTTGTTTTTTTTTAAGAAGTCATTTCCTAGGGGAGAGGAAAAGGAAAACAATAGGAATTAAAGAAAATTAAGGGATCTGGGCACAGCATCACATGCTGGTCATCTTAGTATTCAGGAGACTAAGGCAGGAACACCAACAGTGAGTTCATGGTCAGACTGGGCTACACAGTGAATTTTATTTTATTACTAATATTTTTTGTTGTTTTTTTTCAAGGGAGGGTCTTACTGTAGTCCAGGCTGACCTGGAATTCACTATGTAGTCTCTGGGTGGCCTCGAACTCACAGTGATCCTCCTACCTCTGCCTCCCGAGTGCTGGGATTAAAGGTATGCGCCACCACACCTGGCTGTGTATTAGAACTTTTCTAATGCATGTTCAAATATACATGAGATGTGAACTTGTGTTTACACTCATAAAAACTACAGTAAAATACTTTATTTTAAAATACATTTAATAAAAATAACCCATAGTTTTACATATCTTTTTTAGGGGGTTAGGGGGTTTGAGGTAGGGTCTCACTAGCTCAGGCCAACCTGGAACTCACTATGGAGTCTCAGGGTGGCCTTGAACTCATAGCGATCCTCCTACATCTACCTCCCAAGAGCTGGGATTAAAGGCGTGCGCCACCACGCCCGGCAGTTTTACATATCTTACATGTATAGAATATTTACAAATTTACTTCTACAGCATTTACTCCATGTTTCCTGTTGTCTTCCACCATTTGCCTTTTGCATTATTTCTTTCAGTGGTAAAACACTGTCCAATGTTGTTTGTAACTAAAATATTAGCTTCTTGGGCAATCCTCCTAAAAATGAAACAAAACAAAAAAAGGTTGTTTACATTTAGCCTTCTAATGGTTTTAACCAGTCAGTGCATTTACTCCATTACTTCTCGTGCTGGAATTGTCACACAGCAAGCATTCAGTACTGAAGAAGAGGCCGAAGGGAAGGCGGCAGCATTGACAGTTTTCCTGAAGTACACTCCAAAGTGTCAGAGGTCGTAGTCGCCACAGAAGAAAAGAGTAAGAGCAAATCTACTTAAACAACTGAAATCTGACAAGCTCAGAGGCTTCATTGCCTAGATACCATTTGGTCACGACCTATACACAAGCTATTTGAAACTAAGTCAATTAATTTCTTATTAAAACTGGAACTTACGGGCTAGAGGGATGGCTTAGCAGTTAAAGATGTCTGCCTGTAAGGCCAAAGGACCCAGGTTCAATTCTCCAGGACCCATGTTAGCCAGATGTACAAGAGGGCACATGCATCTGGAGTTTGTGTGCAGTGGCTGGAGGCCCTGTCCTGCCCATTCTCTCTCTGTCTCTCTCTCCCCCCTCTTACTCTGCCAAATAAATAAATGAACAAACAAACTGTAATTTACCTTGTTCCAAGGCCTCTGTTCTTTTCCTCTTTGTTGCCATGGCTGGATTTGACTGCTCCTTTAAGGCTTCCACAGGACAGTTTGGTCTTGGCAGCTGACATCCAGGCGTTGGTGCTGGACGGTTACTGAAGTACTTAGTTTTCAATGCCTTTTCAAAGAAAAGAAACCAAAAACAAGGGTTTGTTGTTTTGCCTTTAGAGACAGGGTCTAGCTATGCAGAACTGGCTGTCTTCAAACTTGTGGCTATTCTCCTGTCTCTGCCTCCCTAGTGCTGGGAAACACAACCATATGCAGTTCATAGATTAAGTTTTAAGTATCTATACTCTATGCAGGAAAATATAACCATTAGATAGTTGAAGAGTATTACAAATACCATGTGAACACTCTTTCAAAAACTAAAAACCTGGGCTGGAGAGATGGCTTAGCGGTTAAGCGCTTGCCTGTGAAGCCTAAGGACCCCGGTTCGAGGCTCGGTTCCCCAGGTCCCACGTTAGCCAGATGCACAAGGGGGCGCACACGTCTGGAGTTCGTTTGCAGTGGCTGGAGGCCCTGGCATGCCCATTCTCTCTCTCTCTGTCTCTCTCTCTCTGCCTGTCTCTCTCAAATAAATAAATAAAAACAAACAAAAAAAATTAAATAAAAAAAAAACTAAAAAAAACTAAAAACCTAAATCCAAGTATTCGGAAAAACAAATTACTACAAGTAAACACCTAGCATCCTAGGATTGGCTAATTCCATTACCATAAGAAGAGAAAAAGATGAGCTGGGGAGATGGTTCAGCAGTTAAAGGCACTTGGGCTAGACAGTTGGCTTAGCTGTTAAAGCACTTGCAAAGCCAAAGGACCCAGGTTTGATTCCCCAGGATCTATGTTAGCCAAACGAACAGGGTGGTACATGTGTCTAGAGTTTGTTTGCAGTGCCTGGAGGCCCTTCTTTTTCTCTTTCTCCGTCTTTCAAATAAATAATTTTTTTAAGGTAGAATTATTTATGAAATCTGACTTGTTCATTCAATGAATGCTATGTTGAAGACTTGCCTTATATTTCCTAATATAAAAAAAATGTCAGGGCTGGGTGTGGTAGTGCTTGCCTATAATCTCAGCACTTAGGAGGCAGAGGTAGGAGGATTGCTTTGAGTTTGGAGCCAGCCTGAGGCTAGAGTAAATTCTAAATCAGACTGGCTTCCCTGCCCTCAAAAATTAAAAAGCTGGGGAGATGACTCAAAAGTTAAAGGCACTTGCTTGCAAAGCCTGCCAGCCCAGGTTCAATTAACCCCGTACCCATGGAAATCTAGATGCACCAAGAAGTACATGCGTCTGGAATTCCTTTGCAATGTCAGCAGGTCCTGGTGCACCCATATACATACCCAGACACACTCTCTCAAACAAATAAATAAAACTTTAAACACGTGTATTAAGGCTGCCCACTATCTCCCCAAACCTCCAGGCCCTCCTGGTTAGGTCCTCCAACCTCCACTGCCGCTCTCTCCTGCTCTCGGAACTTTCTCCATTCTTTCTCTTAATCTAACAAAATCTCTCTAAACCTTTTTTTTTTTTTTTTTTTAAATAAAGGCATATTAAAATACCTGTGAGGCTGTAATACGCGTACATGGATTAAACAGGAATAAGCCTTGTATGAGTTCCAGCAAGTCATCTCCTGCTGCAATGAAGATGTGCTGTAATGGGATTCCAGGGAAACTCTTAAACGTCACATAATCTGGAAGACTACACATGTCCTGAAAAGAAAATAAATTCAAATTTAAATAAACGATAGAGGGCTGAAGAAATAGCTTAGTGGGTAAGGCGCTTGCAGTTAAGGCCAAAGGACCCAGGTTCGATTCCCCAAGACCCACATAAGCTAGATACACAGGATGGCACATGCAAATGCTAGAGGTCCTGGAGCACCAATCAATTTCTCTCTCTCTTAAATAAATACAAAAAATAAAATAAAATATTTAAAAAAATAAACAACCGAACGGCATATAGATAGAATAAAAATGTGATCTAAAGCAGGGCGTGGTGGTGCATGCCCCTTGAATCCCAGGAGACAGAGGCAGGCGGATCGCTGCCACCTGAGACTACATAGTGAGTTCCAAGTCAGCCTGAACTACAGTGAGACCCTACCTCGAAAAACCAAAAAACCAAACCAAAGCAAAAAAAAAAAAACACAAAAAAACAAAACTAGAACTACTGAGAAGGAAGGAAAAATAAGATATAAGATAAATATAAAAATCAACCACAGCGGTACACATGAATAATGAGTACGTGAACACAAAAACTGAAAACAGTATCTTTACAACTACACCAGAAGGAAAAATTAAATACTCAGGTCAGAAATGTGACAAGACATGTATAGGCTCATTTACTGAGACCTAATAAATGCTGATAAAATAAACAAACATCTACATAAAGTGGTGAGCAGTATAATGCAGTACATTCATGGTACAGAAGATTTAACGCAATAAAAAAATCAATTATCTGTTTTTTTAAGGCAAGCCCAACAGACTAGACTTTTAAAAAAAAAGTGAAAGAAAGAAAGGGAGGGAGAGAGGGAGAGAATTGGTGCCCCGGGGCCTCCAGCCAAACTCCAGATGCATGCACCTGCTTGTGTGCAAGTGCAACATTGCACTCTTGTGTGCATGTGCAACATTGCACGCTTGTGTCACTATGCGTCTGGCTTACATGGGACCTAGAGAATGTGAATCCTCAGGCTTCACACACAAGTGCCTTAACCGCTAAGCCATCTTTCCAGTCCAAGAAATCAATTTTCTAACTGATATGATTTAGCTTTCATTCAAATTTTGACAATCATACAGAAAGACTGGTTATTGGGCTGGAGAGATGACTTAGCAGTTAAGGCACTTGCCTGTAAAGCCAAAAAGGACCCAGGTTCAATTCCCCAGGACCCACATAAGCCAGATGCACAGGATGGTACGTGGGTCTGGAATCTGTTTGCAGGGCTAAAGGCCCCGGTGTACCCATTCTCTCGCACTCTGACTCTTTCTCTCTCTCTCAAATAAATAAATATAAATAAAACAAGAAAAAAAAAAAAAAACCTTTAAAAACACAGACCTTTAATCCCAGCACCCAGAAGTCAGAGATAGTAGGATCACAATGAGTTCAACCTCGGAAATAGTTTTGAAAAGGACAATACATAGCTACTTTAATTAAGACTGTATGGTATTGTAGAGCAAGACCCTACCTTGAAAAACAACAACAACAAAATAAACCAAAAAAAAAAAACCTGAAAAGACACATCAACATGGACTGGGGAGATGGCTCAGTGGTTAAAAACTCTTGCAAAGCTTGATGACCTTGGTTTGATTCGACAGTAAACTCAGAAAGCCAAATGCACAAAGTGCCACAAGCATGAGGAGTTTGTTTGCAACAGCACTTGTGCCCATTATTAGTCTCTCTTTTTCTTCCTCTCTGCTTGAAAATAAATAAAAAATATTTAGCCAGGTGTGGTGGTGCACACCTTTAATCCCAGCACTCAGGGAGGATTGCCATGAGTTCAAGGCTAGCCTGAGACTACAGAGTGAATTCTAGGTATGCCTGGGCTAGAGGAAGACCCTACCTTGAAAAACGAAACAAAACAGGCTGGAAGATACCTGAAGGAGTTAGAGGTACCTGCTTGCGAGGCTTGTCAGCCTGAGTTCAATTTCCCAGCCACCCACGCAAGCCAGACCCAAGAAGTGGCTGACGCGTCTGATCCTCATTGACAGCAGCAAGAGACCCTGGCACCCCCATCTCACTCTAGTCCAGTAGATGGTAGATGTCATAATTTTAACATTTCCCTTTGTAGACTTGTCATTTGTAATTGTATACTGAGGCTATCTTATTAATAATTTAGGACAATAGAGGCTGGGGATGTAGCTCAGTGGCAGAGTACTTGCCCAAATGAGCGAGGACCTGACTTTCTTTCCCAGCACTACAAAGATTTAAGTGAATACATTTCTTTAGGAGTAACCTGACAGTACTTAATAAAATATTTGACAATTAAATAATGATAAAATCCTAAGTACATTTCAAAGAAAATGAATGACAGCTTACAGGCCACTGTTCTTCAGTTGGTGTTCCTAAAGTTTCAAATATTCTTGTTAGCTGGTCAAGATCTGAATCTCCTGGCAAAAAAGGAACCTGAAAGAAAGCAAAAGGCAAACACTTTAGGTGGTTTGTGATAGCTGTTATATACATAATGTTATAAATTTGATAATAGAAAAGAAAATTGTAAACCACGTGTGGTGGCGCACGCCTTTAATCCCAGCACTTGGGAAGCAGAGGTAGGAGGATCACTGTAAATTCAAGGCCACCCTGAGACTACGTAGTGAACTCCAGGTCAGCCTGGGCTAGAGTGAGACCCTACCTCAAAAAACAAACGAAAAAAAGCCGGGTGTGGTGATGTATGCCTTTAATCCCAGCACAGGAGGCAGAGGTAGGTCGAATTCCAGGTCAGCCTAGATAGAGTGAAATTGTTTTGTTTTGATTAAAGGTGTGCACCACCATGCCTGGCTGGTGCAGGTTTTTGATCCCAGCATTTGGGAAGCTGAGGTAGGAGGAATGCTATAAGTTTGAGGCCAGCCTGGAGCTACGGAGTGAATTGCAGTTTACCCTGGGCTAGAATGAGACACTACCTCAAAAAAAAAAAAAAAAAAAAAATTAACTTGGTGCTATCATGCATTGGTTGTAGACCGTGCGATAGCTACCACAGCAAGCAGCACCTTCACTACTCATTTTATTTCCTTCTAATTTGTGTTTTCTCCCTGGAGTAGGGACTCAATTTAGCTGTGTGCATATCAGGCAAGTATCACCAATGAGACACATTCCAGCCTTTTCTCATACATCTTCAGCGAAATTTACTACATAACAGGCATTAAAACAGAATGGTCAGGGCTGAGGAGATGGCTCAGCAGTTAAAGGCACTAGTTGCAAAGCATGACAGCCTAGAATCAATTCTCCAGTGCCTACGTAAAGCCAGATGCACAAAGTGTGTTTGCAGTAACAGGAGGCTCTGGAGCACCCATTCTCTTTCTCCCTCTCTGCTTGCAAATAAGAAAAGAAGAAAAAAGAGCCAGGTATAGCAGAGCAGACCTTTAATCCCAGCTCAAGAGGCCAGAGGTAGGAGGATTGTTGTGAGTTGGAGACCAGCCTGAGACTACATAGTGCATTCCAGGTCAGTCAGGACTACAGCAAGACCCTCAGGATGCAGAACTCAGCTTGAAAGACAAAGTTAGACCCAGGCTTGATTCCCCAGGACCCACGTTAGCCAGATGCACAAGGGGGCACATACGTCTGGAGTTTCTTTGCAGTGGCCGGAAGCCCTGGCTCCCCCCTCTCTGTCAAATAAATTAATTAACTTAAAAAAAAAAAAGTAAAACCAGGGCTGGAGAGATGGCTTTGCAGTTAAGCTGCTTGCCTGCAAAGCCTAAGAAGCCATATTTGCCTCTCCTGATCCCACATAAGGTGACGCTGCATGTCCCATGGTCACAACGTGGCTTAGGTGTCTGGAGTTTGTTTCCAGCGATTGGAGGCCCTGGTGTGTCCATTCTTTCCCTCCATCACTACTTCCCTCCCTCTCTCTCTGCCTCAAATAAATAAAAATAAAATATTTTTTTGAAAAAGAAAGAAGAGGTCTTGGCAGTTCTAGGTGCCAGCCTACAAAGCCTAATGGCCTGGGTTTGATTTCCCAGTACCTACATAAAGCAGATGCACAACATGGCCCATGCCTGTGGAGTTCACCTGCAGTGGTAGGAAGCCCTGGCACCACCATTCCCGACTTCTCTGCTTGCAAATAAAAATATGTTCTAAAAAAGGAAGTTTTGCCAGATGTGGTGGTGCACGCCTTTAATCCCAGTACTCAGAAAGCAGAGGTAGGAGGATCACCATGGGTTCAAGGCCACCCTGAGACTACATAGTGAATTCCAGGGCTAGAGTGAAACTCTACCTCAAAAAAAACAAAATATATAAATAAAAGAAAAAAGGTCTCAACGTTTTCCTCTATAGCTCTTCTACCTTATTTCATGGAGACAGTCTCTCATTGAACCTGAGGCTTGCCTTTTTTTGGCCTAGGCTGCTGACCAAGGAGCTCCAACAATCTACTTACTTGTCTCTGCCTAAGTGTGGGGTTATAGGTGTATAAGGCATGCCTGGTGTTCTACACAGGTGCTACAAATTTGACTCTTAACAAAGAAACACAAAACAACCCTGGTTCTGGTTATCCAATTATCTGCTTTTGAACTCGAAATTTGCCTTCTATCTAAAAACAAAAACAAAAAAGGTCTGGGCTGGATGTTAGGGCACTCATCTTTAATTCTAGCACTCAGGAGGCAGAGTTAAGTGGATCTATGTGAGTGCAAGGCCATCCTGAGACTACATAGTGACTTGTAGGTCAGCCTGGGGTTAGAGCAAAACTTGACCTAGAAAAATCAAAATCAAAACAAAACAATAATTTATTTATAAAAAAGAGAGAAAGAGAGATACAGAATGGGCACACCAGGGCCTTCAGCCTCTGAAAACCAACTCCAGACACGCGTGGCCCCTTGTGCTGCTGGATTACGAGGGTCCTGGGGAATCAAACCTGGGTCCTTTGGCTTTGCAGGCAAATGCCTCAACTGCTAAGCCAGTCCTCCAGCCCCAAAATAAATTTTTATTTATTTTTGTTTATTTATTTGAGAGTGACAGACAGAGAGAAAAGAGGCAGATAGAGAGAATGGGCACACCAGGGCTTCCAGCCACTGCAAACGAACTCCAGACGCGTGCGCCCCCTTGTGCATCTGGCTAACGTGGGACCTGGGGAACTGAGCCTCCAACCGGGGTCCTTAGGCTTCACAGGCAAGCACTTAACTGCTAGGCCATCTTTCCAGCCCCAAAACTAATTTTTTTTTTTTTTTTTTTGTATTTCGAGGTAGGGTCTCACTGTAGCCCAGGCTGACCTGGAATTCACTATGGAGTCTCAGGGTGGCCTCGAACTCACAATCCTCCCACCTCTGCCTCCCGAGTGCTGGGATTAAAGGCATGTGCCACCACGCCCGGCCAAAACTAAATTTTTAAAAGGGGCTGGAGACATGGCTTAGGGGTTAAGGCACTTGCCTGTAAAGGCAAAGGACCCAGGTTCAATTACCCAGGATCCACATAAGCCAGATGTCTGGAGTTCGTTTGCAGTGGCTGAAGGCCCTGGCATGCCCATTTTCTCTCTATCTGCCTCTCTTGTCTCTCTCTCATTCAAATAAATAAGTAAAATAAAAATTTAAAAAAAAAAAATATTTGAGAGAGGAGGCAGAGAGAGAGAGAAAGAATGGGTGCACCAGGGCCTGAAGCCCCTGAAAACAAACTCTAGACACATGCATCCTCTTGTGCAATTGGCTTACATGAGTACTGGGAAATCAAACCAAGGTCCTTAGGCTTGCTGGCAGCTGCCTTAACTGCTAAGCCATTTCACTCAAGTCCAGGCTCACCTACGTAGTCTTAGGCTGACCTCAAACTCACAGCAATCCTCCTACCTCTGCTTCCTGAGTGCTGGAACTAATGATGTACGTCACCAAGCCCACCTCATAGACATTAATCTTGATGCTCCATGGTTTTTGGTGTCAATTCTATGTGACTCAGTTTCCCGTAACACAGCAAGGCTCCACCTCCCAAACTGTCACCCGCTGAGGAACAGGCATTCAGAACATATGAATTCATGGGGGATATCTGATTCAAACCACCCTATCTCCAATTTATAAAGTTCAGTGTAGAGCCAATATTAAAATTGTTTCCCTAGTCTTAACCCTCCACCCTTTCCTACCTGCTCTTTGGAACCTTTTTCGTTTGTTTGTTTTTTCAAGGTAGGGTCTCACTCTAGCCCAGGCTGACCTGGAATTCACTATCAGGGTGGTTTTGTGGAACTTTTTTTATAGTAAGACGTCTAGTAAAAAAAAATTCTAGTTAATACCATTTTAATTTCTATTCCTTTCAAAAAAAAAAATATGTAGGGCTGGAGAGATGGCTTAGCAGTTAAGGCAGTTGCCTGTGAAGCCTAAGGACCCCAGTTTGAGGCTTGATTCCCCAGGACCCACATTAGCCAGATGCACAAGGGGGCACATGCGTCTGGAGTTCACTTGCAGTGGCTGGAAGCCCTGGCGTGACCATTCTCCCCCCCCCCCCCCGCTCATCTGCCTCTTTCTCTTTCTGTCACTCTCAAATAAATAAATAAAAATAACATTTTTTTTTTTTAAATATGTAAAGGCTAGAGATGGAGAGATTCTTTAATGGTCAAGGGGCCTGCCAGCAAAGCCAAAGGACCCAGGTACAATTCCACAAGATCCACAGAAGCCAGAGGCACAAAGTGGTGCACATGTCTTTAGTTCATTTGCAGTGGCTGGAGGCCCTGGCATGTCCATTCTTTCTCTATCTGCCTCTTTCTCTGTCACTCTCAAATAAATGAATAAGCTTAAAAAAAAAAAAAAGACTGTCTCATCTATCACTGGTTTCAACCTCTCTATATAGCCGAGGCTGACCTTGAATTTATAATCCTTTTGTCTTCACATGTCAAGCACTAGAATTACAGTTGTGTGCCACACTTTTTTTTTTTGAGGCAGGGTCTCACTCTCTAGACCAGATTGACCTGGAATTCATATGTAGTCTCAGGCTGGCCTCAAACTCACAGCAATCCTTCCTCCTCTCTCTGCCTCCTGGGATTAAAGGCATGCGCCACTACATCCGGCCCCAGTCCTGTATTAAGGGCTGAGATTACAAACATGCCCACCTCAATTGAGGCTTGTTTGTTTTGTGAGACAGGATCTATGTCTTGATCTTGTGTTGATCCTCCTGTTTCTACCTTCTGAGTGCTGGGATTTACAGGTATGTACCACCATGTCTGGCAGTCTTTCATTTAAAAAGTTGATTCAGCTTGTAAGCTTTTTGCTGAAGAAATAATAATGGAAAGAGAATTCCTACAAATTTATGAGACCAAATAACTGAAACTACAAAACTAACGTATGTATATTTATTTAGGACTTACCCTTAGAAGCAACTCTGCCAATATGCAGCCAACAGCCCACATGTCCACACCTACACCATACATTCTAGCTCCAAACAGTAACTCAGGAGCCCGATACCATCTGAAGAACAAAAATAAGCAGTTATATGGGAAGTGAATTACTGAGGCTTCATATTTACTTTTTATTTTATTTATTTTTTTCAAGGTACAGTTCTTACTCTAGCCCAGGCTAATCTGGAAGTCACTCTGTAGTCCAAAGTAAAGTGACACACATCTGTAATCCCAACACTTAGGAGGTTAAAGTAATGAGAAGTTACTAGGTAGAGATATCTGAGTACTGGGCGTGGTGACACATGCCTTTAATCCCAGTACTCAGGAGGCAGAGGAAGGAAGATGGCTATGAATTTGAGGCCAGTTTGGGACTACAGAATGACTTCCAGGTCAGTCCAGGTTACAGTGAAAACCAACCTTAAAAAGAAATGTCTGGGCTGGAGAGATGGCTTAGCGGTTAATCCCTTGCCTGTGAAGCCTAAGGACCCTGGTTCGAGGCTTGATTCCCCAATTCCCACATTAGCCAGATGCACAAGGGGGCACATGCATCTGGAGTTCGTTTGCAGTGGCTGGAGGCCCTGGCGTGCCCATTCTTTCTCTCTCTCTTTTCCTCTTTCTCTCTCTGTCTGTCACTCTCAAATAAATAAAAGTACCAAAAAAAAATTAAAAAAAAAAAAAAAAAAAAAAGAAATGTCCAAGAAACCCGGCATGGTGGCACATGCTTTTAATCCCAGCATTTGGGAGGCAGAGATAGGACTGCTGTGAGTTCAAGGCCACCCTGAGACTACAGAGTGAATTCCAGGTAGCCTGGGCTAGAGTGAGAACCTGTCTCAAAAAAACAAAACAAAACAAAAGTCCGAGGATTGAGTTAGACTCTCTTTGAAAGGTGTGTTTTTTATTGTGATAAAATTATATAAATAGCTGGGCGTTGTGGTGCACATCTTTAATCCTAGCACTTGGGGGCAGAGGTAGGAGGATTGCTGTGAGTTAGAGGCCACCCTGAGACTACATAGTGAATTCCAAGTCAGCCTGAGCTAGACTGAGACCCTACCTCAGAAAACAAAAAACAAGCAAACAAAAATAATATATAGCCATATATTTTACTTTTTATTGACAACCTCTATACAGACAATCTACCATGATCATAATTTCCTCCTACAGTACTGTAACTCCATTTTTTTCATCCTGATTCCCCTTCCATTAAACCCATTCTTTCCAACTAGTCTCTCTTCTCTGTATTTATTAAAGTTGTTTTGTTTTTTTTTTAATTTATCTACTAGAGAGAAGGAGAGGAGAGGATGGGCACACCGGGGCTTTCAGCTGCTACAACGAATTCAAGACGCATGCGCCACCTTGTGCATCTGGCCTACATGGGTCCTGGGGAATGGGACCTAGGTCCTTTTGCTTTGCGGTCAAGCGCTTTAACTACTAACCATCCCTCAGCCCTTCTATTTAAAAAAAAAATTGACAACATGACAGTACAGCATACAATGCCCCCTGCATGACCTTAACTACATATTTTACACTGCTGGATGGCTCCTGCACTTATCTCAGAAACACGGTCTACAGTCCTACTCATGGAGAGCGCAGGAGCTCCTCCAAGCTGAATACAGAAAGCCTAGCCTCAACCAGGACCCATCTCCATCTTTCCTGAGCAGGACACTGCTGCCATGTCATGTTGCAGTGATACCCACTGATGCTGTTTCTACCTTTAAAAAGTCAGGATTGGTTAGAACTAAGGTCACAGATAACACCAAACACAGTGGTGGTGGGTGACTTTAACACCCCACTCTCATCAATTGACAGGTCATCCCGGGAAAGAATAAACAGAGAGGCATCTGGACTAAATGAGGTCATAGAAGGAATGGACTTAACAGATATATACAGGACATTTCATCCAAAGGCTGCAGAATATACATTCTTTTCAGCAGCACATGGAACATTCTCTAAAATAGACCATATATTAGGACATAAAGCAAATCTTAACAAATTCAGGAAAATTGAAATAATTCCTTGCATTCTATCTGACCACAATGGAATTAAACTACAAATCAGTAGCAAGAAAGGCTATAGAGCATACACAAAATCATGGAAACTAAACAATACACTACTAAATGATGAATGGATCAATGAAGAAATCAAGAAGGAAATCAAAAAATTTATAGAGTCAAGCGATAATGAGAACACAACATACCAAAATCTCTGGGACACAATGAAGGCAGTTCTAAGAGGTATATTTATAGCCTTAAGTGCCTATATTAAGAAATTAGAAAGGTCACAAGGAAACGACCTAATGCTTCACCTCAAAGCCTTGGAAAAAGAAGAACAAGGCAAACCAAAAATCAGTAGGCGGGAAGAAATAATAAAGATTAGGGCAGAAATTAATGAAATAGAAACAACAACAACAACAAAAAAAAATCCAAAGAATTAATGAAACAAAGAGTTGGTTCTTTGAAGGAGAACAGACGGCAGGACTATACAGAGTCGCTCCCGAGCCACATAGCTCATGTACTAGCTGTGAGACTTTGCTGACTCCAGGTTTCCTCCACCAAAAAGAAGAGAATACCATAGGAAGGTTTGGTAAAATGGCTAAAATAATAGGCATGTTTGCCTCACCCCAATAACTGAGTGCTGCTCCCACAATGCATAACCCACAACCCTATGGGGAATACCAGTAACTACTCAGGGGGGCCCCCAGTGGAATGGGAGCAGGGAGGAGGGAAAAAAAATGGTTCCAAGACATGATGTATCCATACAAAGTATGTTCTTAATAAAAATAAAATAAAATAATATGCACACCAAAAAAAAAAAAAAAAAAAAGAAGTCAGGATTGGGCTGAAGGGATGGCTTAGCAGTTAAGGTATTTGTTTGCCTGCAAAACCAAAGGACCCAGGTTCCATTCCCCAGGACGAACTGTGTCTGGAGTTTGTTTGCTGTATCCGGAGGCCCTAGCATGCTCATTTTCTCTCCCTGTCAAATAATTAATTAATTAATTAATTAATTAATATTTTAGAAGTCAGGATTACCTTGAATAGCAGAGCTTGAGACCTATGGTCTCTATTCCTTCTGTGATGCCTAAGTCTGTGACGGGAATCAATCATGAGAACACAGACATGCTGTGTACCATGAACCGCTCTGTACCATGAACCACTGACTCTCCACTCCTGGGCAATCTCAGCATCACGAAGAAGCTGGTAACTGAGTCTAAGCCATCCTGCCCTCCCCTTCAAAGACTCAGGATTAACAATAGCAATGCAGCCACACAGCTGCCCAACACCAGCCAAGAAGGAGGCTTGCACTGAATGGAATGTCACTGCCAGCCTTCCATGCCCCATATGCAGTGTGTTTGCAATCACTCTCAGCTACCTAACCGAAAAAAATCTGTCAGGAATAATGACCTGAAAAGATGGTAAGGTCAGTGTCAGAGGTAGCCCAAGAAGGCATTCCTGTTTCCCAACGTACCAGTCACTTCCTAAGGCTTGAGCAACAGAGCCCCCCTACCCTATTTTATTTTTATTTATTTATTTGAGAGAGAAAAAGGCAGAGAGAAAGAGAATGGATATACTAGAGCCTTCAACTTCTACAAAACAAACTCCAGATGCATACTCCACCCAGTACATCTGCCTTAGTTGGGTTCTGGGGAATCAAACCTGGATCCTTTGGCTTTGCAAACAGGCACTTTAACCACCAGGCCATCTTCTCTAGCCCTCTCTTACACTTTGATGTCATCATTCCTCCCCCCCACCCCCATTATGCAGGTCTTCTGTAAGTAGCATCAGTCACTGTGAGATCACTTTGTGTCTGTCTGGAAGCAATACACTTCCTTTGGCTCTTGATTGCGGGGGCGGGAAGGATGGTTAAGGTAAGGTCTCACTCTAGCCCAGGCTGACCTGGAATTCACTAGGTAGTCTCCTACCTCTGCCTCCCAAGTGCTGGGATTAAAGGTGTGTACCACCATGCCTTGCCAGGCTTTTACACTCCTTCTGTCACCTCTTGAACAATGGTTTCTGAGCCTTAGATGACTATCTATTTTTTAGAAGGCACCCACCCTGATTCCTGAACACTGCCAAGACACTTCCAAGAAGCCTGCTGAAGCTCACTGATGACCACCAGCTGGGAGTTCTCTTACCTGGTTACAACCTGATGTGTATAAGCCCTGTTTGGGCTCCCAAATGATTTAGCCAGGCCAAAATCTGCCAGTTTTAGAACTCCATTTTCATCTAACAACAAGTTGTTTGGTTTCAGATCCTGTGTCAGAGGAGTGAAAACAGACAAACAAATAAGCAGGAGAGGGGACAATACCAATGTGATATTTAGTTAGCTCAATTTTTTTCTTGTTATTTCAAGACAGAGTCTTTATGTATCCCAGGCAGCTTTGAACTCACTATATGAAAATGACCTTGAATTCTTTGTTTTCTTTCTTTCTTTTTCTTTTTTTTTTTTTTTCAAGGTAGAGGTCTCACTTTAGCTCAGGCTGACCTGGAATTCTCTATGTATTCTCAGGGTGGCCTCAAACTCCAGGTTATCCTCCTACTTCTGCCTCCCAACTGCTGGGATTAAAGGCATGCGTCACCACACCCGGCTGTTTTCTTTCTTTCATCTGTTTGTTTGTTTACTTATTTATTATTGCTAGGGTCTCCCTCTAGCCTAGGCAGAACAGGAATTCACTTTGTAATCTCAGGTGGCCTCAAACTCACAGTGAACCTCCTGGGGGAGAGAGAGAAAGAGAGAGAGAAGGGGAGAAGGGAGAGGAAGGAAAAGAAACTTAAAACCTTACCTGAGTCAGGTATAGTGGTGCACACCTTTAACCCCAGCACTTGGGAGGCTGAGGTAGGAGGATTACAGTGAGTTCAAGGCCATCCTGAGACTAATAGTGAATTCCAGGTCAGCCTGGGCTAAAAAAGACCCTACCTCATAAAAACAAAACAACAACAACAAAAAAAAAAAAAACTTACCCTATGTAGAATCCAATGCTGATGCAAATACTCTAACCCTTGAAGAGTCATCAACATGTAGGCTTTTATGTGGGATGGTGTCAGCACAAGACTGTTATCCTTTATTATAACCTATAAATCAGGTGGAAAACACAGGTATGTTTCATTATTCAAAATGAAGTCTAACATAAAAATATACACAGATTTAGGCCCAGCGTGGTGGCACACGCCTTTAATCCCAGCACTAGGGAGGCAGAGGTAGGAGGATTGCTGTGAGTTCAAGGCCACCCTGAGACTACATAGTGAATTCCAAGTCAGCCTGGGCTAGAGTGAAACCCTATCTCAATAAATAAATAAATAAATAAATAAAATTATGATAATAATAATGATAGGTCTAATGATATGATAGGTCTCAGTGGGTACGGTGCTTGCTTACAAAGCCTAGTGACCTGAGTTTGATTCTCTAATACCCACGTAGAGCCAGATGCACAAAGTGGCACATGTATCTAGAGTTCATTTACAGCAGCTAGAGGTCCTGGTGCATCCATTTTCTCTCTCTTCTGGGCATGGTGGCACATACCTTTAATCCTAGCACTTGAGAGGCAGAGGTAGGAGAACTGCTGTGAATGGGAGGCCAGCCTAAAACAGTGAATTCCAGGTCAACCTGTGTTAGAGTGAGACTCTACCTCAAAAACAACAACAGCAGGGCACGGAGGTGCACACCTTTATCTCAGCACTCGGGAAGCAGAGGTAGAAGGATCACCATGAGTTTGAAGTGACCCTGAGACTACATAGTGAATTCCCGGTCAGCCTGAGCTAGAGTGAAACTCTACCTTAAAAAAAAAAAAAAAACATGTAGGGCCGGGCGTGGTGGCGCACGCCTTTAATCCCAGCACTTGGGAGGCAGAGGTAGGAGGATTGCCATGAGTTCAAGGCCACCCTGAGATGACAGAGTTAATTCCAGGTCAGCCTGGACTAGAGTGAAACCCTACCTCGAAAAACAAAAACAAAAACAAAACAAAAAAAAAAAAATCGTGTAGAAAATATACTTTAGGAGCTGGGAATCTGAGTTCCGATCCCCATCATCCATGTAAAAAAGTCAGGTGCAGTGGTACATGTATGCGTCATCCCAGTGTTGTAAATCTGGAGACAGGAAGAACCCCAGGGCTTGCTGACTAGATTGTCTAGCTCAACTGGTGAGCTCTGGATTTAATCAAAGATTCTGTCTTGGAAAATAAGGTGGAGAGTGACAGAGGAAGACATCTACCATTGACATCTGGCCTCCACATCCATACATTCACACATGTGAGAATATGCACCTTCACACACACACATACACACACACACACTCTGCATACCACATATGCACAAAAAATTTTATTCTCCTTTGAAAAGTGTCTAGAAATCTTACCTCTAAATCAGTTTCCATAAAATCAAAGACAAGGCTAATATTAGATTTATGTCCAAAAGCATCAAGAAGCTGCAAAGCAAAAATATATTGCAAATGTGAGTTCAGTATCATACCAAGTGAGGTTAACTGTTATTAATTAATGAGCTTTTATTTGTTCTCCCACTGAGATTAATTCCAGTCCTTTGTTTTGGGTCTTCAAGGTAGGGTCTTGCTCTACCCACGCTGATCTGGAATTCTCTATGTGGTCTCAGGATGGCCTTAAATTCACAGCAATCCTCCTACCTTTGCCTCCCCAGTATTGGGATTAAAGGCATACACCACCACACCCAGCTTGGTTTTTGGTTATTTATTTTATGAGAGAGAGAGAGGAGAGAGAGAATGGGCACACCAGGGCCTCTAGCCTCTGCAAATGAACTCCAGACACATGTGCCACCTTATGTAATTGGCTTATGTGGTTACTGGGTAAGTGAACCTGAGTCCCTAGGCTTCACAGCAAGTGCTTTAACCACTGAACCATCTCTCCAACTGTGGTCCTTGGTTTTTTGAGAGGGTCTTTTCATGAAGCTCAGTGTGACTTAGAATGTACTACACAGCCCAAGCTAGTCTCAAAACTGCAATTCTCTGAGCTGAAGTGATGAGTCAGCAGCTAATGGTACTTGTTTGCAAAGCCTGTCAGCTAGAGTTCTATTCTCCAGTACAGAAATAAAGCCAGATGCACTTAGCAGCAAGTGTCTGAAGTTCATATGCAATGGCAAAGTCTCTGATATGCCCACCATTTTCTCTCTCACAAATAACTTGCAAGGGGCTGGAGAGATGATCTACTGGTTAAGGCACTTGCCTGTGAATTCTAAGGACCCAGGTTCAATTCCTCAGTACTACCCACGTAAGCCAGATGCACAAGGTGACACAAGCATCTGGAGTTTGTTTGCAAAAATGGGTGGAGGCCCTGGCATGGCCTCTCTCTCTATCTGCCTCTCTCTCTCAAATAAAAAAAAAGAAAAACAAAAATTATCAGCACTTGGGGAGCTGGAAGGATGGCTTAGCAAAGTCAAAGGACTCATGTTCGATTTCACAGGACCCACATGAGTCAAATGCACAAGGCTGTACATGTGTCTGGAGTTCATCTGCAGTGGCTGAAAGCCCTGATGCGCCCATTCTATTTGCCTTTCCCTCCCTCCCTCCTTCCTTTTCTCTCCCTCTCTTTCAAATAAATAAAAATTAAAATATATACATATCAGCACTTGGGAGGCAGAGGTAGGAGTACTACTGTGAGTTTGAGGCTGCCTTGACACTACATACTCATTTCCAGGTCAGCCTGAGCTAAAATGAGACCCCACCTCGGGGGGGGGGGGGAGGGAAATAGAGCCTTGTGGGCTAGAGAGATGGTTCGGTGGTTAAAGCCACTTGCTTGCAAAGCCTAACAGTCCAGGTTCAAATCCCCAGTACCCAGGTAAAGCCAGATGTATAAAGTGGTGCATGTGTCTGGAGTTCGTTACCAATGACAAGATGCTTTGAATTTGCCCATTCCCTTTCTCTCTCGTTACTTGCAGAGAAATAAATCAAAGCTGGGTGTGGTGGTTCACGTCTTTAATCCCAGCACTTGGGAGGCAGAAGTAGGAGGAGTGCTCTGAGTTCAATGCCACCCTGAGACTGCATAGTGAATTCCAGGTCAGCCTGGGCTTTAGAGCAAAACCCTACCTCAAAAAAACAAACAAACAAAAAAAAAAACCCCAAAACCAAAATTGCAGGGCATGGTGACGGGATGAGACAGGATTGCTGAGTTTGAGGCCAGCATGGGCTAGAGTGAGACTATCAAAAAAACCACCTTGAAAACCTCCTACCTCTCTCCTTGAGTGCTGGAATGATAGATATACATCACCACATCTGACTTAATTTTTTTGGTGCTGCTGTTTTTTCAAAGTAGGGTCTCACTCTAGTCCAGGCTGATTTGGAAGTTTGCAGTCCCAGGCTGACCTCAAACTCACATACTCCTAAGATTAAAGGTGTACGCCACTTCACCCAGCTTGACTGAATTTTTAAATTGCTGTTAAGCCTGCAACACCTTTACTGAGCTGAGCCTTCAATCAGTATTCAAAAGAGGAAACATCCCAAACATTAATGTACAGCATACTCACACCAATTATATTTGGATGGCTTAACTCCTGTAATAATTTTATCTCTCTTAAGGCTGTTCTATTTATACCTATATGAAAAAGCAAAGCAAAACGTCAGTAATTCTGAAATTTCACACCATTTAAAAAAATGCACTTTTTAAGGAAAGGTCACTACTACATGAATAGCAAACATTTCACCAAAAAGGGAAGGGGGACAATTTTAACAATTTTTATGACAGCTTTTTTTCTTTTATATTGTTTTAAATTCATTTAACCCAGACTGTGATAATGAAAAAGAATTTGCAGTATCCATTACATATTCTGAATACCATTATGCTAATATACATAAGTATATAGCAGATAGGTGATAATAGGTTCTTTTCTTGCCCTACAAATATTAGAAGCTGATTATGTTAAAGCAAAATAGCACTAATACTGGATCTTTTGGTACAAAGCACTTAACTCAGGACTGGAGAGATGGCCCATTGGTTAAAACTCTCGCTTGCAAAGCCTAACAACCTCGGTTCCATTCCCCAGTACACACGTAAAGCCCGATGAACAAAGTGGCATATGCATCTGGAGTTTGTCTGCAACGGCTAGAGGTCCTGGCAGCATGCAGTGAATGGAGGTCCATTCATTCTCATTCTCTTTCCTTACAAATAAATATTTTTTAATTTTTAATTTTTATTTATTTATTTGAAAGAGACAGACACAGAGAGAAAGAGAAAGATAGAGAGAATGGGCACATCAGAGCCTCCAGCCACTGCAAACTCCACGTGTGCGCGCCCCCTAGTGTATCTGGCTAACGTGGGTCCTGGGGAATCGAGCCTCGATCCAGGGTCCTTAGGCTTCATAAGCAAGTGCTTAACCAAGTGCTCTTTAAAAAAAATATTTATTTGTAGGCTGGAGGGATGGCTTAGTGGTCAGGACACTTGTCTGCAAAGCCTAAGGACCCAGGTTCAATGGAAGTGGCTAGAGGCCCTAGTGCACCAATCCTCTCTCCTCCCCACGGAAACACACAGACACGTGTGTGTGTGTGTGTGTGTGTGTGCGCGCGCGCGCGCGCGCGCGCGCGTATTTGAAGTAAGGTTTCACTCTAGCCCAGGCTGACCTGGAATTCAATATGTAGTCTCATGGCAATCCTCCTACCTCTGCCTCCCAAGTGCTAAGATTAAAGGTGTGAGCTACCATGCCCGACCCATAAATAATTTTAACTCAGAAGAGATTGAGTAAGGAGAGGGCTAAGCAAAATCTGAGGATATAAGTAAGTCATATGGAAACCTACTTTTTTGGACAACGGAACACAGGCGCCATAGATTGTTACTAGAAAATTTTCAGTGCCAGGGATGGGATACCTTCCAGTGAGTTGTTGGCCAGGGAGGTCCCTGATACCCCCTCCCCCAAACATTACAGGCCATTGCCGAGGCCCTTGGTTTCCTACCAGGAATAGATGGTAAGACCCTATTGCTGAAGACTCCGCATACTTGGACTGCAAGGTCACTGAGAAACTCTGCTGGGGCCAAGCTGATAACCTCCTTCATGTAGACCAACTGACAGAAAGCTGGAAGAAGCCATGCTGCATGCAGTTCAAGGGGAGAGAGAGAAATCACCAGTGAAGATACCCAACAGGACACTGAAAGCCTTTTATTTGGCCAGCCGGGCCAAATGAGCCAACGGGTACAAGAGTGGCATGTCTGTTATGGGGGAACCTGACCACCCTCTAATTGGACTGGAGGCCTGCTCCATGGGAGGGAATACATCCCTGATACTGAAAACCTAAAACAGGGGTAGTCATGAGCCCTAGGGGTGTAATGTCTGCTGGTACATGGCTAAAAGTATATACTATGCTCACCAAACTGCCCAGTAAGCACTTCTCTTAACATTCATACCCACATATTAATGCTAATCTCACTTTTGGCTAGAGAATCTTCTCTTTTCAGATGGCAGTGACCTTAGGATGACTCAGAAGGCACCATGGGGCTGAGAAGAAGTGACAGAGTGCTCAGCACTGAAATATCTTTATCACACTTTCCAAGGCTCAGGGTCCATTGTGGAAGAGGTGGTGGAAAGAACATAAGAGCCAAAGGAACGGTATGACTTCTAACAATGTGCTCCTCCAGACACAAAATGGCCTGGATCTCCATGACCTCACAGTGCCTGACACTACCTACACAAGACCATCATAATAGGAGAAGAGATCATGACATGAAAATAAGAGAGACTGATTAGATGGAGAGGGGTAGGATGGACAATGGAGTTTTAAAGGAGAAAGTGGGGGGAGGGAGGGAGTTACCATGGAATATTGTTTATAATTATGGAAGTTGTCAATCAAAAAATATTTTAAAAAAGACTACAGCTCTGGCACTGTCACAAATGACCCAACTTTTTCATAAGAGCTATTTTTGATTGTGAGAGATGAGTACATGTGTGTGTGCCCGTGAGGCACCGTGCACACATGTTCACCTGCAGCGGGGTGTGCCTGCCAGCAGTGGCCAGAGTGGAATGTTGGGTATCCCGCTCCATCACTCTTTCACCCATTCTTATTTGAGCCGGTCTCTTACTGGTCCAGAACATGCTACCTCTGATGAGGCTCTCTCCTATGGGACTGAGGTTACAAACACATGTGGCCATACCCAGCTGTTTCTGTGAGTCCTGGGGGTCAAACGTGAATGGGCTCTTAGCCCTCTTCCGACCCCTCAGGCTTGCACTCAGCCATCACCCTAGCCAGAAACCGTTTATTTTTAATGACTTAAAAGAATTTGTGGCTCCTCCTACCTCTGCCTCCCAAGTGCTGGAATTAAAGGCGTGCACCACCACACCTGGCTTGCTTAATCAAGGGTGGGAGGCTGTTTACTGGAGAGTGAACAATCCTGCAGTGGCTACACCACTAAAGGACATGACTTCCCCTTTCTCAGCAATCGTTAGTTTCCACTATTTACTCTGGAAGGTGTGGGGTTCTTATGGACCCCTCCTCTATGATGGAAGCATTGACAAGCTCAATCATGTGCAAGAAAACACATCCGCTGCAAGGATCACCTTTTGGATGGGGCTTTCCCTCCATAAAGGGCCACAACCAGACCAGCAACACAGCCACGGTCTGAGAAACCCTCCTTGCCTGGCATGGAGGCCAAGCCCACCAGAGGCCAGGCTCAGCTTGACTGCAAAGTTGCATGGTCTCCACCCAGCAGGGCAGAAAGCAGGGTATATTCCTCCTATTTTCTTCTCTTTTTCTTTGTGCATGTGTGATGTATGTACATGCCCTACGTGCATGCATGTGAAGCCCAAGGAAATCAGGCATCGTCCTCTATATCACTCATCAGCGTGTTTCATTGAGATGGAGTCTTCCACTGAATCCAAAGCTGTTGTCAGTCAGACTGGCTGACCAGTGAGCTTCAGTGATTATCCAGTCTCCACTCCCCACAAGACCAGGGTAACAGACACGTATGGCCATGCCTGTTTATATGGGTGCTGGGGGATCAAAGTCAGTGTACATCAGTCCCTGTCAGGCCCTCATGATTCTATGGCAAGCATTCTTACCCCACTGAGCCATCTCCCCAGCCTGAGATATATACTTTCTAAATAAAAAAAACAACAACGACAACAAAAAAAACAACTTGTGATTAAAAAAAAGAATTTGGGGCTGGAGAGATGGCTTAGTGGTTAAGCGCTTGCCTGTGAAGCTTAAGGACCCCGGTTCAAGGCTCGATTCCCCAGGACCCACGTTAGCCAGATGCACAAGGGGGCGCACGCGTCTGGAGTTCGTTTGCAGTGGCTTGAAGCCCTGGCGCGCCCATTCTCTCTCTCTCTCTCTCTCTACCTGCCTCTTTCTCTCACTGTCACTCTCAAATAAATAAATAAAAATGAACAAAAAAAAAGAAACATATAAAAAAAAGAATTTGTGGGCTGGAAAGATGGCTTAGTGGTTAAGGCAATTGCCCGTGAAGCCAAAACACAGAGGTTCATTTCCCCAAGACCCACATAAGCCAGATGCATAAGGTGGCACATGAGTCTGGAGTTCATTTGCAGTGGCTGAAGGCCCTGGAGTGCCCATTCTCTCTCTCTGCCTCTTTGTCAAATAAATAAATAAAATATATTTAGGGTTGGAGAGATGGCTTAGCAATTAAGTGCTTGCCTGTGAAGCCTAAGGACCCTGGTTCAAGGCTCAATTCCCTAGTACCTACACAAGCCAGATGCATTTGGAGATCACTTGCAGTGGCTGGAGGCCCTGGTGCGCCCATTCTCTCTCTCTATTTTTTTCTCTCAGTCAGTCTCTTTCCGTCTCTCTCAAGTAAATAAAAGTAAAACAAAAATTTAAAAAATATATTAAAAAAAATAAAAGGAGGACTGGAGAGATGTCTTAGTAGTTAAGGCATTTGCCTGCAAGAGGACCCAGGTTCAAACCAGACATGGTGGTGCATGCCTTTAATCCCAGCACTCAGGAGGCAGAGGTAGGATGGCTGTGAGTTTGAGGCCACCCTGAGACTCCGTAGTGAATTCCAGGTGAGCCTCAGCTAGAGGGAAACCCTACCTTGAAAAACAAAACAAAACAAAACAAAACAAAAACCAGGTCCCATGTAAACCAGATGTACAAGGTGACGCATGCATCTGGAGTTTATGTGCAGTGGCTGAGGGCCTGGCAAATCCATTCTCTCTCTCTCTTTGCCTCATTCTCAAATAAAATAAAATAAAAGGATTTGCAACAGGCTTTAGAATAAGAAACCTTTTCCCCATATGTCCATTTCAAAATAAACTTTGGGGCTAGGGAGATGGCTTAACAGTTAAGGCACTTGCCTGTAAAGCCAAAGGACCCAGGTTCAATTCCCCAGGGCTCATGTAAGCCAGATACAGAAGGGGGCACATGCATCTGGAGCTTGTTTGCAGTGGCTGGAGGCCTGGCGCTCCAATTCTCTCCCTGTCTCTCTCAAATAAATAAAAATTAAAATAAACTTTTGTGTTCTTTTCCATGAACAGGTATCCAGTTACAAGCTCAGAAGTAAAAAAGGTAGCCAGACATGGTTGCACACACCTTTAATACCAGCACTTGGGAGACTGAGGTAGGAGGAACACCTTGAGTTCAAGGCCAGCCTAAAACTACAGTCTGGCTAGAGCAAGACCCTACCTCCAAAAAAATAAAAATAAAAAAATAAAACACCCAGCAAAAACAAACAAAAAAAGTGTTGGGGGCAGGGGAAGGAGGGAATTACCATGGGATATTTTTTATAATCATGGAAAATGTTAATAAAAACTAAAAAATTAGAGCAGCAACTAACAGCCCTGATGCTTTCTATTTACTTAGCGATCTAAATTTTCCTCTGAACACTGAAGTGGTGAAAATCATCCACTGTCCTTTTCACCCCAAGTCTATGTTTGTCAGAGACAATTCAACACTCTACCAGAGCTGTTACCTCTCCCACTCACACTTTCTTCACTTCTCCAGATCAGAACAAAAAAATTTCTTTTCTTTCTTTGTTTTGATTTTTTGAGGTAGGGTCTCACTCTAGCCCAGGCTGACCTGGAATTCACTCTGTAGTCTCAGGGTAGCCTCCAACTCACAGGGATCCTCCTCCCTCAGCCTCCCAAGCGTTGGGATTAAAGGCATGCATCACCATGCCTGGCTAGAACAAAAATATTTCTTTTTTTTTTTTAAATATTTTTGTTCATTATTTATTTATTTATTTGAGAGTGACAGACAGAGAGAAAAGACAGACAGAGGGAGAGAGGAGAGAATGGGTGAGCCAGGGCTTCCAGCCACTGCAAACGAACTCCAGATGCATGCGCCCCCTTGTGCATCTGGCTAACGTGGGACCTGGGGAACCGAGCCTCGAACCGGGGTCCTTAGGCTTCACAGGCAAGCGCTTAACCGCTAAGACATCTCTCCAGCCCCAAAAATATTTCTTAATATGTCAGATTATATCAAACACTTACCATCTTTAGCTTCTGACCGATGTCCAAGTTTGATCTGGGAGAGAAGGGAGAATACACATACATTAAAAATGTGTTAAATCAGGGCTGGAAAGATGGCTTAGCAGTTAAGGTGTTTGCCTGCAAAGCCAAAAGTTTCTGGTTCAATTCTCCAGGACCCATGTAAGCCATATGCACAAGGGGGTGCATGCATCTGGAGTTCATTTGCAGTGGCTACAGGCCCTGGTGTGCCATTTTCTCTATTTCTGCCTCTTTTTCTCTCTCAAATAAATAAATAAAATATATATTTTTAAAATATGTTAAGTCAGGTAGGACATGGTGGTGCATGCCTTTAATCCCAGCACTTGGGAGGTGGAGGTAGGAGGATCCAGTGAGGCTACTGAGTGAATTTCATGTCAGCCTGCACTAGAGCAAGACCTTACCTTAAACAACAAAAACAAAAACAAAAGGGCTGGAGAGGTGGCTTAACAGTTAAGGCACTTGCCTGTGAAGCCTAAGGAACTAAGTTCAATTCTCCAGGTCCTATGCAAACCAATTGTACAAGGTGGCGCATGCGTCTGGAGTTTGCAGTGACTAGAGGTCCTGGAGCGCCCACTCATTCATATTTTTTTTCTCTCTCTCTCTCTGTCCCACTCTGTCTCAAATAAAAATAAATTGAGGTGCTGGAGAGATGGCTTAGCAGTTAAGACACTTGCCTACAAAGCCAAAGGATTCAGGTTCGATTCCCCAGGAGCCATATAAACCAGATGCACAAAGTGGTGCATACGTCTGGAGTTGGTTTTGTAGTGGCTTGAGGCCCTGGCATACATCCTCTCTCTGCCTCTTAAAGGAATGATTAAATTTAAAACAACAGCAAAAAAAAAAAAATTTTTTTTAAAGCAGTCTTTATGAATGAAAAAGAAAAAAAAGAAACAAACTTTCCAAGGAGAGAGCTGCGTTTTCCAAGTTACATGAGATTAAAGACACTGAAGCTGTTCAGGAATAATAAGGGTCAGTGAAGAATTACTAGTCAAAGTATGAGAAGGGTATAGATGAGCTGACAAAAAAAAAAAGACGCTTGCAATGCATGCTGACCCAGGTTTGACTCTCCAGTACCATGTAAAGACAGATACAAAGTAATGCATGCATTTGGAGTTTGTTTACAGGGCCAGGAGGCTTTGGGGTATACATATTCACTCTCTCTCAAATCCATGAATGAATCAATACTTAACTTAAAATATAGATATATACACAAATAAAATGATTTTAAAACTTCTTAGCCAGAAGCTGGGCGTGGCAGCAATCCTCCTACCTCTGTCTCCAGGGTGCTGGCACTAAAGGCATGGACTACCATACTTGGCTAAACCCCACTTCCCCACTCCCACCCCCCCCTTTTTTTTTCGAGGTAGGATCTCACTCTTAACTCAGGCTGACCTGGAATTCACTATGGAGTCTCAGGGTGGCCTCGAACTCACAGCGATCCTCCTATATCTCCCTGCCTCCCTAGTGTGTAAGCCCTTTTTTAAATTGTGTGTGCAGAAGTGCAAGCACACACGTTTGTGTGGGAGATGGAGTGTGAGCGTATCACAGCAAGCACACATGTGCCTCGGCACAGGCTAAAGGTCAGGGACAACTGGCAGGTGGTCAGTCTTCCCCTTCCCACCTCATGAGGCAAGGTTTCTTTTGTGGAACCACACTCTGTTGTTCTTTGCTGCTCACTGCAAGCTTCCTGTCTCTGCCTTCCATCTCACTGGTTGGCACGCTAGAAGGCATGGCTTCCAGCTTTTTACATTGGGTCTCACGATAAATGGATACTTAGACCTGAGCATCAAGTGCTTTACCCAGAGCTGTCATCCCAGTCCCAAAAAGTAATTTTTTTTTTTTTTTTTCAAAGTACGTTCTTGTTCTAGCCCAGTGTGGCCTTGAACTCATGGCAATCCTCCTACCTCTGCCTCCTGAGTGCTGGGACTAAAGACATGCACCACCACGCCCCATCCAAAAAGTAAATTTTGAGAGAGCCTTTTGTTGCAAAAATGACCATGATCAGATATAGTGGTGCAGGCCTTTGATTCCAGCATTCCAGAGGCTGAGGTAAAAGGATTGCCTTGAGTTCGAGGCCAGCCTGGGACTGCATAGTGAATTCCAGGTCATCCTGGGCTACAGCAAGATCCTACTTTGAAAAACAAAAAACAAACAAACAAAAATATATACAGGGGGCTGGAGAGATGGCTCAGTAGTTAAGTGGTGGCACACTCCTTTAGACTCAGCAATAGAGAGGCAGAGGTAGGAAGATTGCTGTGAGTTCAAGGTCACCCTAAGACTACATAATGAATTCCAGGTCAGCCTCTACTAGAACAAGACCCTACTTCAAAAATAAATAAACAAATAATACAAAGTTTTTAAAAATTGCCACTTATTACTTTTAAAAGACTGGCAAAAGGCAGGAAAAATGGCTTAGTGGTTAAGGCGCTTGCCTACAAAGCCAAATGACCCAGGTTCAATCCCCCAGGACCCATGTAAGCCAGATGCATAAGGGTGCGAATGCATCTGGAGTTCAACTGCAACAGCAGAAGGCCCTGGTGCACCTATTCTCTCTCACTCCCTACTCACCTACTTCTCTCTCTCAAACAAAGAAAAATAAAAATAAAATAACAGACTGGCAAAAGAATGTGTTAAAGATAGATAAGGAATGCACATTTTTGGGCTGGAGAGATGGATCAGCGGTTAAGCACTTGCCTGTGAAGCCCAAGGACCCCGGTTCAAGGCTCGGTTCCCCAGGTCCCACGTTAGCCAGATGCACAAGGGGGCGCACGCATCTGGAGTTCGTTTGCAGTGGCTGGAGGCCTGGCACGCCCATTCCCGCAAGCTCGCTCGCGCGTGCTCTCTCTCTCTCTATCACTCTCAAATAAATAAATAAAAGTAAACAAAAAAAATTTTAAAAAAGAATGCACTTTTTAAAAAAAATATGGAACACTTCAGGAATTTGTCTCATTCTTGTGAAAGGGCCACTACTTCTTCATACATCTTCTCTGTATCGTTCCAATGTTAGTATATGTGCTGCTGAAGCGAGCAGAAGAATGCACAGTTTTTAAAAGCCAGTACATTTTCCTATAAGTCAGAAAATTGGATGAAAACTTGTGTTTGTGAAAACTGAGCATTAAAATCTTTGACATGCAACAAAAATATGTATTTGAGGGCTGGAGAGATGGCTTAGTGGTTAAATGCTTGCCTGTGAAGCCTAAGGGCCTGGGTTTGAGGCTTGATTCTCCAGGACCCATGTTAGCCAGATGCATAAGGTGGCACATGCATCTGGAGGCCCTGGTGTGCCCATTTTCTCTCTCTCTATCTGCCTCTTTCTCTTTCTGTTGCTCTCAAATAAGTAAATAAAAATAAAAAAAAGATCTTTGAGAGCAAAATAATTAAGTAAAGCAAAGATAACAATGGCAGGAATAAGAAGAAAATAGCAACCAGCTACTATTTGTTTGCAAAGCCTAACGACCTGGGTTCAATCCCCCAGTTCCCACGTGAAGCTTGACGCACAAAGGGACACAAGCACCTGGAGTTTGTTTGCAGCAGCAAGAGGTCCTGGTGTGCCCGCACTCCCTCTGTTTCCTAGCACATAAGTAAATAAAAGGCCAGGCGTGGGTCAGCCTGGGCTACAGTGAAACCCTACCTAGAAAAACCAAAATAAATAAAATAAAAGAATGAGAAGGAATGCTTGGCAAACTGGAAGATACAAGTCTAATTACTCAAGGAGTGATTCACAGGAGTTAAATAACTAAGTAACTACAAAGAGGTTAAACAGTTCTTGAAAGGGAAACAGATTCAAAGTAGCAATAGGAACACAGGATCATGGAGGTCATCTGTTCTCCCAACAAATCCTAAATTATAAGACAAAAAGCCTCTTCCCCTCCAACCCCCAGGTAGGGTCTCACTGTAGCTCAGACTGACCTGGAATTCACTATGTAGTCTCAGGGTGGCCTCAAACTCACAGCGACCCTCCTACCTCTGCCTCCCAAGTCCTGGGATTAAAGGTGTGAGCCACCATGCCCAGCTTCAAACAGCCTCTTGACAGTTACAGATGTCAGCAGGATGGGGAAAGCAATGAACCTGGCATCAGGACAACTGCATTCAAATCTTAGCTTCAGCAAATTACTGGCTGTGTCATCTTACAAAGTCATCTCGTCTCTCTCCCAACCTCAATCAACACCAGGGTCAAACAAGGATACTTTTACCTACTTCACAGGCTGTGTGAAAGATTAAATGTAAAAAAAAAAAGATGTAGATCAAAAGGCCTGACATACAGAAAATCAGCTGTGATCTTCTGAATGAATGTCTAAAAGCTACTACGAAAGTCATTTCGGAAAAAATGCACATCAGTACTGTTAATGACAGTGAAAGCCACTCATGGGAAATCTACACACGTAGGGCAAAAAGTAGATTCAGGAAGAACACAGATCTGACACTATTAAGCTCTGAAAACTGAACATCATTTGGGCAATACTTGTGTGTTTAGCTAACAACCAAATTTCTGAGACAAAAGAATAGATCTTCCTCTGAAAAACAAAACAAAACAACAACAACAACAAAAAACCCACTGCTGGTCAATCCTAGTACTGGGAGGTAGAGGCAGGAAGATCGCTGGGAGTTCCAGACCAACCTAAGACTACATAGCAAATTCCTGGTCAGCATGGGCTTCAGTGAGACCCTACCTCAAAAAGCCACAACAACTTGTATATTAATGGATCAAAACCTGGTTCAGCCCCAGGATCCCACTTTGGAACACAAAACGTTAATTAACTAAAGCCATCGTCTCTGGAAATGGCAAGTACAGCTTATCAGTGTGCGATGATGAGAAGAAAAATAAAGTCAGGCATGGCACATGGTGGCATATACCTGTAACCCAACACTGAGAAGTGCCAAGGATTTGAGACCAACCTGGGCTACGTGGCAGCACTCAAGAGGAAGAGACTGAAGGACCACAAGTTCAAGATCAGTCAGGTCCTCTACAAAAGTGAATTCCAGACCATACATAGATGGAAAAAAAAGACGAGAGAGGAAGAAAAAAAAAAAGAGACGACAGTAAACAATATAAAAGGGTAACTTACTTTCTTAATGGCGACAATTTGGTTGGTGTTCTTATCTCTAGGCCTTATAAACCGTAGCGAACTAGAAAGAAAAAAACAGGAATAACAAGTTGGCGAGGGGTCTGGATGATGTCGTATTTGCCTCTTATGCTTATTTGGGAGGGAGGAAGAGAGACAATGAATGGGCATGCCAGGGCCTCCAGCATCTGGCTAACGTGGGGCCTGGGGAATCGAACCTCTGTCCTTTGGCTTTGCAGGCAAGCGCCTGCACCGCTAAGCCATCTCTCCAGCTCCTATTTCAACAAAGAAAGCAGGGGCGCCTGGGGCTGACTCGCAGCAGCCTGCAACGTGGCCGTGCAGTCCACGTCCAGCCGGCCTGTTCCCGGGACCGAGGTGGGCTCAGGGGTGGTCCCGGAGGACGCGGGGCAGGGGCAGGGCAGGCGAGGAAGCCCGCAGGGCACTGAGGGGCTCCCGCTCGGGACCCCACTCCGGCCTCACCTGGCCCTCGCCGAGGAAGTCCAGCTTCTCATAGCGCTTGGCTCGAGACTTCACGTCCACAGCCATGCGCAGGCCGCCGCTCCACTCCCAGGAAGAGCGCAGCTGCCAGCGCCGCAGCAATTTAAAGGTACCCGAGGGCTTCCAACAGCTACTTCCGTCCACTGGGCACAGACGCCGCGGAGGCCCCGCCCACGCACTTCCGGGATGGGCGGGCCTGCTGCGCGAAGGGGGCGGGGCCGGCGCTACGGAAGCTGGGTGGGTCAGTCGCTGCCGGGCTCCGAGTATTCTCGTGGACTGCTGGGTCTCCTTATTACCGGTTTAATTTTTCCTTGGTGGGGGGTGGACGCGGGTATGGAGGGGATGTTTCGAGGTAGGGTCTCACTCTAGCCCAGGCTGACCTGGAATTCACTACGTAGTCTCAGGGAGGCCTCGAACTCACAGCGACCCTCCTACCTCTGCCTCTCGAGTGCTGGGATTAAAGGTGTGCGCCACCACGCCCGGCTATTACCGGTTTCATGTTGATATATATATATATTTCTTTTTCATGGACGGCTCAGCATCCCTGCGTTGATGTGGCAGGGGTGGAAGACTGTGGGAGGAGAGGACCTTGTACGTGATCTCGTTGTGTTTCTTGCTCTGGCGTCTCACGCCGCCACGAGTTGCTATGGCGACATACATCTCATTCTCACGCTGGAAAAGACCCAAGGTTTTTTTGTTTTC